>NW_024537417.1:0-470117 GCF_016647745.1 Suillus plorans
AAGATGGGTATGCGGTGGTGCATTCATTGCACCGTGGAGATTCAGTAAGGCAGAAAGTTCCTCGTGCCGTTCCACTTGTATTGAAGATGAAAGGACATAACGTACACCATTGAAGAGGGCCATCCTCAAGGTGTATGGTATAGATGTGAGAAGGAGTGCGACACGATAGGTCAATGGAACATTCTTACAGAAACTATGTCACAGTTGGCCGGCACACCCAATGATCCAAGTGGTCACAGTTATGGTGTGGTACGTCACGGCGACTCCGAGAGGAGGTAGGTATCCCTGGCCTTAACAAATTCAACCAGAACCATGTGGCACTAACACACATTAGGCACGAACGAAAAAATCAAAATGTCAGGGTTAGAAGGCTACATTAAGGTTCTTCAGGCTCACATGGGAGGCGCAATTAGTTGTAACCAGCAGGTATCGGCAAGGCCCCACCGGACAAGTTGAATAAACGCTAATTCAGCCACACAAAAAAATGTGTCAGGCATGTCAGGGTCAGAATTACATAGAGTGAACTTTGAAAAGGCACTCCTGCGCACCAAGAAAAGACCACGAGTTCATTAATTTCCTTCAAACACGCAAGTATACTTCTAAATCCTTTTACATGAAATGCATCTTCTTGGCCAAATTCGCGTGTTTGTCCTTGAAATTCTTCCTCCAGCATTCAAGGTCGAAGAGCGTCATCGTTGCTAGAGATGGTGGCAGCGTCGAAACCCATACATATGGTAGGGTTGAAATGGAACGCGCCACTGTGCGCACCAAAACATTTTGCGGTAGATCCATCCGATTTTCCCGCCCCTTTCTTGTTGACCTTTCCCGGTAGTCGTTTTTGCCGTGCACTCGACCGAGTTCAAGATTGCAGCTCGGATGTTTTTGATTCTGCATGGCATACTAGTACTGTTGGGCGCTGTTTATTGTACACTTGTATTGTACTAATGCATGGCACAAATCCGAAATGAAGTGCAGATGAGTCAGTTGATGGAATGAAGCTTAATGAAGATTAGGGATTGTTCTGAAATCAACATCACCTTGCTTGCAAGGAACCCGTTAATTCTGTGAATCGTCTACAATTACAAACAATGGCATTTTCCGCATGCTTCTCCGTTCGTAACATTTGCTATGATTGTGACCAGTCTCTGTCCTTCCAAAATACCATTTCAACTGCGCTCATTCATGATTACATTCAAAGTAAACTGATTAGAAAGATACGAGAAAATGTGGCACTATCAGTACAGGTATGCTGCAACATGTTAATATTGGATCAGAACGTATATGGGCACATAAACGAGGTTGAATTGGAGTCAGTGGCGTCTTTTTTTCTGGCGGGATGTGCGTGTCGGCTGAGCTACTGTTCTTGAAGCTGCATGATGTGCAGACTCGCATCAGCTGTGTACATGATTTGAATGAGGGAGAAATTGAATACCATGCATGATGTTTCCATTGTCATTGCTCTCAGTCGTACCTTGCGAGCCCTGTTCTCCACTATTAGGAGAACACTCATTAGAATCGAAAAAACTGTCCATGTCGTCCTCGCTGTCAAATGCATAAAGTTCTGCCCTAGCCCTGGAGCGGCCACGCTGCACAAGTCCGGGGGTCTCTCTATTCCAAATATGGATTAGCATATAACAAAAAAAATCATGGACGACCTTACAACTTCCAATGGTTAAGTGTTTCTTCCACCCATTGCTTGTTAGTATTTCCTTCCAACATATCGACCACTCGATCATAGAAAAGAACGAGATCAAATCTTCTATTTGCTGACACCATTGCGTTGCAGAGCTGAGTTGGAAATATGCCTTGCGTCGGTGATCAGTTTAAGTGCATAAATCTTGTGCAAGGCTTACCTGTACAGCTGCGTATGCAATTGCTCGTGGCAGTGGCGACTTCATCCCGTGAATTCTACCTTTTGGAGCCTTAGTACCTTTGTGAGTGTTTGCAGAAATGGCACTGGACGGTCCAGTGAATATGTGACGAAAGACCTGTTCAGGTCATAAAATAGTATCCAATGAATAAGGATAAGAAGGAAGAACATACGCGCTTGAGGTAGTATCCCCGAAGACAACCTTGACTTTTCCTGGTGGGTCCAACATAGACTCATCGTATAAAAATGTGGGAAGCTTTGCGGCCGTAATCGTAATCTGGCCTTCCTTTACCTTATTCATAAATGACCTATGGCCGGGTTACATGTCAGTAAATAATAATATTAGCACGACTAACGGGGGATCATTGTCAAATATGTCCAGTGTCCGCATCGGGCACAGCAGTCGCGCAGTCTGAGGGTGGTTCCATCCACGAACAATTTTCCCGTGCTGCTTGAGCAGAGGGGGATTGAACTGGTCGGTTTCAGGGTTCTTGAGCATGTATACTAGTCCTTCTCGCATCAGGCTCCCAGTATCATCAGATCGCGCATCATTTGCAGCAGACGAAAGCTGGTAATTTGTAAGACAAAGAATACAAGAATGACATGCAAAGATTGTGTCACCGCATGAATGAAATTGTCCATGGCCGACGGAAATCTCTCGAATCCCGATATAAGGTCACTGAAGGTCGGTACAAGCTTGACGAGTTCTTTGTAGTGCTTTATGCACAACTCCTTCTGATGACTGCGCAGATAAAATATCAGTATCAGATAGCTTAGGTACAGACTTACTTGTCCAAAGCTTCTTCGGGTTGACCTGAAGTGTCTTCCCGCGATTCAGAAAATTCGGCTTCTATGCCTTCATATAAGACATCCTCGAGCAAAGTAAACGGATCGATTGCAAGAGGAAACCACCGAGCTGCACGCAAGTATAGTTCAATCGGACCATGACTGGTCTGATAGTGAGCAACGCGTGACGATTTGAAAATTTAAAAGTTACCAGATCTTTCTTTTACGGCCCGCTTTTTACACCCAAGTTCAGGTCTTTGAGCAGATCTTCCAACGTGGCTTGACGTTTCCGATATGTTGGATGATTCAGGTGGCATAGTGGATTGGATGTAGTATCGATGCAAGACTTGTGAGTGACACTGTCAACCGCACTGGTATTCGCACCGGTATTGTTGAAGTTCAACCTGAACTTGAAGATCCGGACCGAACTAGAAACAGAAGTGTATGACTTTATAACTATATTGAACTGATGGGACTAACCTTGTTATTGAAATGCAGAGATCGATTGGATGATCGGATCACGGTCCAGCTCGATGCGGTCAGGGTATGGCATAATACTAAATTTGTGGCATTGCTGTCAGGCTAAGACTTGGCCGTGGCGAGAGGATATTAAATATTAAGACGAGATACACGGGCTTGGACTTGGCGAGAAGGAAATGATGGTAAATATTAAGATGAGATAGACGAGTTGGAATTGGCGAGAGGGAGATGATGGTAAATATTAAGATGAGATAGACGAGCTTGGACTTGGCGAGAGGAAGAATTATGGTAAATATTAAGACGAGACAGACAATTTGGAATTGGCGAGAGGGAGATGACAGTAAATATTAAGACAAGATAGACGAGCTTGGACTTGGAGGTCAAGGCTGCTTATAGACGTCGCATGCTCCAATCTAGCATATGCCGTGCCGCGTCTGGAGTTGTTAGAACTGGCAGGAATTGGGACGGCGATGAAAGACGAGGGGCTTGTGAGGCTTTTGGGAAACCAAGCCACTTTCCCGAAAGCTTGATCTTGAGGATAATGAGGAGATCACTGACGCTGTCCTGAGTGCACTGACCAACCAGCATTCAACCACATGACTCACCTGCATGCAGCTCGCCTGTCAAAATGAGCGACCATTGCTGTTGTTGATGATTGATATTGGGAGGCCGTACGAAAATGGATGAGTGATGGAGCCAATGAGACTGAATAGTCAAAGTATGGCACTGGAGAGCCCATACTGACGAAAACACCACTTGTAGCGAGGAGGACAGTTGCCTTTTTGAAGTATATCAGCGTTGTCTTGAGCTCGCGCGAAATGAACACAGATGTGCAAGAATGTCACCGAAACTGTCAGAATGTGAACGAGAGTGAACATTAATGTCGAAGGACACAATGGACGTGAAATTTGACTCACCGATTCAGAGTAAGCTACATGCACACATTCGAAGGACCAACAAGGTGATGTGCTAGAGTAGGTGATTGACGTAGGATAAGGGTACACTGTCAGTGGCAAAGAACAAGATTAGAATTAAAAAATCATTGCACACCTTAATAAGCAAGATAGTGAGGACGGCGAGCGAGTGAATTGCTGGTGTTGGAGTGGGTAGAACCGGAAGGTTCGCGCAGTGGATAGCAAAAACGAGATTGTGTGCAGGAAACAACGTAACACGACGACGGCGAGCAGGGGCCGGCTGGCGGGATGAGAAGACCGCGAACATGTGAGTGGGCACGTCAGACGAAACATCGTTGACAATTATCGAAAGTTCCTGCGGGAGGACATTGGAAGCAGGTTCAGCTTTGATCCCTGCAAGGACACGGAGCATGCTGAAAAAGGATTCGTTAGATGATCGATCGACTACCAGATGAATCTTGACTTACTCGGGCCCGAGGCATTCTAGTCCATCGCGAATGTAATCAATATGGGTGTGAACAAGTTCAGGTGCCACAGCCTGAAGTGTGGACACCGGGATCTCAGTGGGCTTGGGTCGAGCGAGGAGTCTGGGAAGGGAGATAATCTTAGACACTGTTGTTGAGTCCCCCATCTCGACATCGCGAGAAATAGTGGGGACATCCATCTGCACTGGAGCAAGAGGGCTTTTGGACGGAGTTTGCTCCTTGCGCTTCTTGGCATGCTCAATTGCATGCCTAAGGTAATGGGCTCCGCCTGAAACGAGAGCTCGGCGACGACGAGAGGCACCCTGGATACCGGTGCGAACTTTGGATGGTTTCGCAGTAAGGCGTGTAGCGGGAGGAGTGTTCTCCGAGTCGATGTGACGAACGTAGTTAGCCGTTTGCGAGACCATTGTGGTGTGATAAAGGCGGAAGAACTGAAAATAGCGGCTTAAATGGCAAGGAAGCTTGTACATAAATAAGTAAAACGACGCACCTATAGCTAGTCCTATAGGTTCTGGAAGTTGACAAAGAACCTTTGGCTCCAGATACGTCAGCACTGCACACGCTGGCTAGTGAAGGGCTGAGAGTGTGTGCGGGAGTGTGGCCACACGAATTTTGAGGCCTGGCCGGTGAATGAGTGGAGAGAAGACAACATGATTGTAGTAGTAAGAAGATAAGATGAATGTAGTTGTAGGGCTCAGAACTCGGATATGTCGACTCAGAACTGGCGTTGTGTCAGCCGCTTGGCTTACATAATCTGGTCGGAGTTTCGAACGTTAATTTCATTCATGACCGAGCGCATACCCTTCCTCTCAACGTCCATCGCTGCCCAGCAACTGACTTGTCCCCCGATTGTCCATTTCCTGACATTCTCCACGGTTTAACTGGGCTATTCTTTCTGTTCACTTTACCTCTCCATCCTCTCTTTTTGGTTGGCCGGCCAATAGGTAAGCTTTAGTCCATCTTTATTTTAATTGTTTGTTGCGGCCCATCCCCTACTGTCCTCGCCGGCCTTTTGTAGGTGAGCGAGGTTCAGTACACCATGCGAGGTTGGACAAGCCTTTTGTAGGTTATTCAACTGTCACGCGTGTGGTGGGGCCTCTTAAACTTTTTTTCTCGTCATTTGCCTTGTCAATTCCCTTCTGACTGTGATGTGAGTTTCTAGATGGTAGCCTCTAGTATCACTGACGAGGATCACGGGCCCGTCAATGGGGCCGATGCTGATGCTGATATTTGGACTGACGAAGACCTACTCATCTTTTCATACCTCGCCTCAATCTTAGGCTGTGGTATGAGCCTGGTACTATCATTTTACTTCGTGGACACATCCTCCCCCATGCTGTCGAGGCATTTTTTGATGGACAGAGAATTTCTATAGCCCACTTCACTCATGAGTCCTTGTGGAAGGCTCTGGGTCTAGAACTTCCATAGCTTAGTCTTGTAATTTTTATTTAATTGCACACCAACTAGTTGGTCTTGGCTAGTCACTAGGCCGTATGTAAATATTTCGAATAGATCACGCGACCTCAAACCTCATGTGCTTTGAAAACTCTGGTGGTGTTTGTAAGCAACTAGAAAGTCACGCGACGATTCTGCTCGAGCCTTCATTGTGTCCCGCCCCCAGGTTGATTCTATGCTAGCGAAATCCTATGTCTACATTTTTTGTTTTTCTTCATCATGAGCCACATATGTAGGGGCTGTCATCGAGAATTTGATTCTCGTGGGGCTCTCAGTACCCACAAGCGGTTTTGTTTGAGCAAAATTACTGATGCTGCTGCTACTTCTCTAGCAAAGAGAAGACACAACCGAGAAACCCAACAAGCAGCAAAAATATGTCGTCAGGAAGAAGAAGCAGCAGCACTAATAGCTCGCCAGGACATACGTGAAAGCATTGCTGAGTCGGGGTTACCACCGGTATGTTCATTCATTTGTTATATCTGAGTCATCTTCATCTGGTGTCTTGTTCAGGACCCAGGCCCAAGGTCTCCATCACCATCTGCATATCGGCCCTCGGGTCTACCAAACCGCCGACGTCGCTTACCGAAAAGATTCCGGGATGACTTACCACCTATCCCAGTGGTAGCCCCGGCTTCAACCTCGGATTCAGACCATGTGAACATACCAGATCTACCCCTCCCAATTCCCAACCAACCAGCGATTAGCACAGTACGAGATCATTATGGTCTCTATCGTCAATACACACACTCCCTTCCATCATATAACCCCGATAACTTCATCTCCACGGCGCATTTATCTGACTCGCCAACCTTTATCAAGACTCCGAACAGCCTTGGGGCCCAACCATGGTGGTCAGGATTTGGTAGATCGATACGGGTTTCTCCAGCCAATTACTTCGCGCCATTTCTCAATGCAACAACATTTCGCCTCATGTCTTGGTTTTACAGTGGCCCCATTACAAAATCTTTGGCTGAGTTAGATCGTCTTGTAGACGAGGTCATTCTTGCAGAGGACTTCGACAAAACTGATCTCAAGGAGTTTCGGGCCTTGAAGGAATCCCATCGCCTTGACAGCTATCAGGGCGATGTTGAAGACATCCGTTCATCATTCTCTCCATCAGATGGCTGGAAGGAAACTGGTGTGAAGATCCGTGTCCCGGCTGATGGAGTTCAACATGTATCTGAGGATGCGGCTCCACTGTTCGAGGTTCCTGGCCTATTCTATCGCAAGCCGCTTGAAGTCATCAAAGCGGCATTCTGCGAATCAGCTGCAGAACATTTTCATCTTACTCCATTCGAAGTCTTTTATCAGCCGTCTGAGAATACGCCTGCAGAGAAAACCTACGGGGAAATCTACAATTCGCCTGCAATGCTCGACGAACACAAGAAAATCCATTCACAGCCCCGAGAGGGTGGCTGCACTCTGGAGACTGTGATTGCAGCAATGATGCTGTGGTCAGACTCGACCCATCTTGCAAGCTTCGGAACGGCATCTCTCTGGCCTATTTATATGTTCCTAGGGAATCAGTCAAAATACGTGCGAAGTAAGCCAACATCATTTGCAGCACACCATCTTGCATACATTCCAAAGGTAGTACGAGCTTCATTATTCTAATTAGTCCATGTTTGATGTGTTTCCACAGCTCACAGACAGTTTTCAAGACTTCTACCGACGTACATTCAATAAGCCTGCGACGGCTGAAATCCTCAGTCATTGTCGACACGAGTTGATGCAGGCAATCTGGTTGTTGCTCCTTGATGATGACTTCATGCACGCCTATGAGTTTGGGATCATCATTGAATGTCTTGATGGCATCTCCCGCAGAATCTTTCCTCGGTTTTTTACTTACTCGGCAGATTACCCTGAAAAGTAAGGATCTTTCGAAGGCACACTTCCAACTGATTTATCTCATTCGATTAGAACACTTCTCGCATCAATTAAATTTCTCGCCCAGTGCCCTTGTCCACGCTGCCTGATCCCCAAGACCAAGATAGGTGGTCTCGGAAACAAGGCTGACAGACGATGGTGCGAGAAAAAGATACGTGAAGATGGCCATCGGATATGGACAATAATCAGACAGGTTCGGGAGTGGTTGTACGTCAAGGGCACCAATATCACAAGTGTCTTTGTCAAGCGGATGCTCGTACCTGAGTCTCTTGTCCCCAGTACGGTATGCTTCATGTACTACATCCTGTTTCACCTTACTGATTTACTTAGAATGCATTTTCAACTCGGCTCGCACGCTTTGGGTTCAATTTTTACACCATGTTTGTTCCTGATCTGCTTCATGAATTCGAACTGGGAGTTTGGAAGGCCACTTTTACGCATCTCATCCGTGTTCTTTACGCATATGGCCACGACACAATACAGCAGTTGAATAAACGGTACGAGTTCCTGCTTAACCACTACAGGAATTGCTTATATTAATATACGCTGACAGTTATCGACAAGTACCCACATTTAGCAGGAGTACGGTCCGCAAATTCAGTGACAATGCCTCTGGCATGAAGAAGCTTGCGGCGCGAGACTTTGAGGATCTTTTACAGGTATGTTTTCTAATAGTGGTGCTAGTACAGCGCACTTGTACTAACCAAGGTTTGCAAGTGTGCTATCCCTGTGTTTGAAGACCTCCTTCCAGAACCATTCAACACCCTTGTCCTCGACCTTCTCTTTGAATTGGCTACATGGCATGGATTGGCAAAGTTACGCCTGCACACAGACACTACCCTATCCTTCCTTGATTCATCCACAACTCGACTCGGCAAGATTTTGAGGCGTTTTTCCAGCGAGACAGAGACATTTGACACCCGAGATCTTCTAAGCGAAGAAGCTGCTCGTGGCCGTCGCCAAGCACGAAAGGCTGCACAGAGTTCAGCGCACGGAAACTCGGCAATGCAACAGCCTCAAGGACGCTCGAAGCACAGGAAGTTTAATCTACAAACCTACAAACTTCACGCACTGGGTGATTATGTTAATACCATCAGACGATTTGGGACAACAGACAACTTTACAACCCAGCTGGTACGTACTAGTAACGCTCCATGTAGCAATTGACTTAGTACTAATACTGTTTCATAGGGTGAAATTGAGCACAGGCGCATCAAACGCTTTTACCCGCGAGTGAACAAGTTTCGATATGTATCTGGAATTGCAAAGCAACAGCAACGGGAGAGAATCCTCTTCAGGATGAAAGAATGTATTCCTGAGGGTAAGTACAAGAAGAGGAAAACCACTTCACTGCGCAATCTTATTGCTCCTGATGCAACGGAGATGCCATCCTTGCGCTTTGAGGAGTCGGAACGGCTACCATACACTGATCCTCGAGTACACTACCATATTTCCACGGAAGCACGCCACTTTTTGGGTCTTTCTCAATGGCTGAGGAAGAATGAAGGGGATCCTGCTTTCACTGTGAGTGCTTCTGACTTCAATTTCTATCCTACAATGCTCAGTATTTTAAAATATCTAGGCATTTCTTCCCCGATTAAAAGATCATATCCTCGCACGATTACTTGGACACGATTATGATGGCGACGAAGTCTCCTTCTCCACTGCTGAGCGCAGCCGACTGGTATTTGTAAATGATCGTATCTATCGACACAAGGTGATCCGCATCAACTACACTACCTATGATCTACGACGAGAACAAGACTCGCTCAACTCCAGGACTCATGCCGATATAATGGTCTTGTCCCACGAGGATGACGAGGCTAATGGCCATTCTTATTGGTATGCCAGAATTATTGGTATATTTCACGCACTTGTCTATTATCGTGATCCCACCGCCAACTCATTGTCATACGATCCTGTGCAAGTTGACTTTGCATGGGTGCGTTGGTTTGGCCGTGATCTCAGTCACTGTTCAGGCTGGAAGGTGAAGCGGTTACACCGACTTGGCTTCATCCCGAGCGAAGATCCTGGAGCGTTTGGGTTCATCGACCCAACACATATCATTCGTGGAATTCATCTTATCCCAGCCTTCACTCATGGCCATACCTCAGAATATATGTCACCATCAATCACCCGTCATCCCAATGACAACAACGAAGACTGGACTTATTTCTATCTAAATATGTGGGTGTCACTGTTATGGGTGAATATCATTGCTGATATCTAACAGTTTTGTCGATCGAGACATGCTCATGAGATTTCGTGGGGGCGGCGTTGGTCATCGAACAACTCACGAAGCAACAAGCAGTTTTCTGAATGATCGTGACCCACTGGACATACATCAAGCCAACACTGCAGTAACCCATAGCGAGGATGAAGGCAGCGATGACGATGAAAGTGATTTGATAGACAGCAAGGAAGGGTCTGCAGCTCGAGGCGAAGCCATGGAACTGGACGAAGGTGACGAGTATCAATTCGACTACGATGACTATGGCTACTCCGGAATACAGCAGGAGGTTGAAGGGGAGGACTTTGATGAAAACAGATACGGCGAGGATGGCCCGGGAGAGGGTGTTGAAGCCACTGAAGGTGATGGGGACAGTGATATTGATGACGAGCTGGGTGCAGAGGACGGCGAGGACAGTGACGAGGAGCTAGAGGGTTTTAGTGAATTTTGATCATGTTGCATCCCCAGTAAGAATCAGTCAATATGTTTGATTAGAGGTCCGTGCATAATATGTATCTCGTTGCTCAGGCTCGAGTATTTCGTACTTCACCACACTAGATACAACTTCAACAGTTCAACTTGCCCACGACTCGGACTAAGAGTTTCAATTCACTCTCCAGAGGGCGTCCGACCAATTCTTACTGGGACTGAACAGTCTTCGCACATTCGAAACATCTCTGCTATAACTTGCATACATACCTCAGCACTTCTGTCAGTACTTCACAAGCTCCACACATTTCTTGTACGAGTTTTCATTTTGCACATGTCTCCTATGACTTGCTACAATCTCATACATACCGTCACACTTCTGTTTGTTACTTTGCGAGCTTCACATACCTCGTGTACAAGCCTTACATTTTGTACGTGTCTGCTAAGACTTGTATACAGGCTACAAACTCATGCATACCTCCACATATCTGTTTGTTACTGTACAAGCTTCGCACACTTCCGGTACAAGTTTTACATCTTATACGTGTCTGTTACTACTTGCATATGTGTTACAATCTCATACAACCATCTACCAGGGTTTGTAAGCCATAAAAGGCAGTAACCAGCCATATACGCGAACTGTTCTTTTGTCGATGACATACATATATCTTTACATACCTTACTCGGTAGCGCTTCGGCTCCGCGTGACAGCGCTTAGGCGCCGTATATAAGCGCCAGCAGTACATATTATTAGACACAAAACTTTCGAACTTTGGACGGGACCTCCCACTTACCCACTTACCACCTAGAGAATATAGTTGCAATCTATTCTTTGACACCTCGCGCTCACATCTCTTGTTATTCATCTATCATCACTTAAGCAAACTCACACTTACTCTCACTTGTTTCCGCTCACGCGCGCGCGCTTCCCGCGCCTCGTGCATACCTTCGCTTTCCCGCGCCTCGCGCGTACCTGCGCGCTTTCTCGCGCTTCGCATTGGCCGACCAGTAGCGCCTTCAGCGCCTACTACCAGATCTTCGCTGCACTTGCTTCCCCTTTAGGGTCGAACGCACTTGTCGTCTCAGGTATAGCAGACTAGGCAACGCGTGACCTTACAACATTTACAGATACCATTTGGAGCATTCATTTGTTCCTCTCAGTATTGTTGTTTCTACACCGTGCACACATATTGACCTATTTAAGCACATGTATTACCACTAGTTTCTTTACTTGAATCTTACTAGGTTTTACCTGAACTATCTCTCGCTTAAACCCCCCAAGTTTAAGTCGTCTGATACTTGATTCTTAGTCGAAGCACTCCTTCATCTAAGCCTATAAAGAACCCTCTCTCTTCTGAGAGACTACGAATCTCAACGATCGAAACTCTGTTGAGTTGTCGTTGTTAAGAACTATCCTAGTTCGTAACACAATGTAGGCAAGGGGTTGTGAGTACACACCAAATTGATGAGGCAGCATGGATATTACATGGACCTGTGCAACTTGGACTGTGACTATAACTTAGAGTTCATCATCATCATACTTTGTGAATTGGAAGACCATTGACATACTGTCCAGGATGAGTAGTACCTTCAATGCTTGGACACCATTACTACTAATTAATGCCATGTTGAATCATGCAGGGGAACCCGACTTCCGTCCAGAAGGCAAAGGGAGCACTTCAGGCATTGCCCTCACCTGCAGGCACTTGAGTGACTTGGGCACATGAGGGTTGGGGGGAGGGATGATGACGACTTGTCAAAAAACATCAAAATAATCTTGATAACCGGGCACAATGTGATTGTGTGGGAAATGGTTCTGTAAAAATGACTTGAAAGCGGGTAGAAAATCAATGGTGCCATGCATGGTTTCAAGATGTTGAACAGATTTTCAAGGGTGTGGAGGTTTCTTCACTAGAACATGACCTATATCTTGTGAAACAACAGCACCACGTTGAAGTCTTCATTCTCAGCATCAGAGTCGGAGTTATACTCACATTCACATTCTGTCTGAGTGGCACAATTGGCCACCCATTCAAGGTAAGAGGTCTGCCAGAAGATTGCTTCCTGGCATTGAAGCCATAATGCCATTTGTTCCTCGTAGTCAACTTGATAGGCCGGATGTTTTCCTGCAGCACATCACAATCAAAATCATCCAACTCATTTATTTCATTAATCCATCTCTCTGCATCATTGGCATTGTCAGTGTTTGGATCCCCATCACCATTCTCTGCTATAGCATCTTTGTCCTCAATGTCAATGTCACCTGCGAGATCCTGGAGGTCATGGTCTGCACTGTCAAGTGACTTGACACTATGGTGTTTTGGTATGTCAAACTCTTTAATTAAACTTTTGACCACAAGATTGATGATATGCAAGAGGCAATGTGTGTGTACCGCTTCTCCACCAAAATGATCAATGAGCTTGGCAAGTTCCGTTGTCATTGTGTCATTACTTGATGCATTGTCTGCTGTTACACTCAGCATCTGATGAAAATTAGTAAGTCGTGCTAGATGTTGTTGATGAAACCTTGCCTTATCTGAAATTCCAAAGTCATCAAGTATCTTTGCAAATGCTTCAGTGAGATTCATGCCTGAATGTGACTTCGTGACCTCGACAATGTCGAGAAGCATTGCAAGGGGCTGGCCTTCATGCTTCAAGTGCACCGAGATGGCTACAAATGCCTTATGGTTCAGTGATGTCCATGCATCAGTGGTGAAATTAAGGTCACCATCATAATCCTGCAACATCTGTGCAATCCTTTTCCTGACATTTGTGAAAACAAGCTTAACATCACATGATATGGTGAATGGTGAAGGTATATAGTACTCTGGCCATCCTGTCTTTATTAAGGACTTAAAACCTTGATCATTAATGACTTCAAATGGGCAAAGACTCTCTGATACCCATCGAACAATCTTGGCCCTATAAATATTGTGAGTCACATTTATGATGCATGTTTCATGGGCTCACTTTGTCTTAGATTTTGTATGTTGCCTATGTGAGTATGTTACTTTGCCTTTACCCTTTCAAAGGAAGGAGGATGTGATCAAGCCTGTTGTGAGTATACTACCCACTATGGAGTTGCATGCTCATGCAGCTGTCTTATTCATATGCAGTCTCACCCCAACAGCTTTTAACATGCTTAGCCATGTTACTTGTTGATTTCGTGTCTCCCTTGTCAAGGTAGTGCTGAACATGCTGTTTACAGCTCTTTCCCAGGCACTTGAATACATGCGAGCGTCTCCTGTTGGTGTATTCAATACTGGGTGTTGGCTTGAAGAATGCGTATACTGGTGAAGTCCATTCTTTTTGTAGCCACTGTAGAGACTGACATCTCTGTAGCCTCGTAGAGGCTATATCTACGACATGCCTTAAAGGTGCAGTTTGATGCACAATTTGTGCTAAACACCTCTCCAATCATTCCCTATGCGAAGTGCAACTCTCCTGTGCCAAGCGCCAAGCACGTGCTACTTTCCCGCTGTAGGACACGAGCTGGTGCTGGGCTCGTATCGAGCTATTTTACAGTACACATCAAATACCCATCACATGCTAATCACTTCCCGATGTTATCCAATGCTAACCCGCTAACCCGACATTTAGGCCACATCGGCCGATGAAAATTCCCACGCACTCGTCCTTCCCGTGTCTTGTCCTGTCTTGCTAGCCCCACTAGGTGCGTAGTTCATTATTTCACACATTACTCACGTCGTAGCAAGCACTATTACATGTTTTCTCATCATCCGCAGTACCACATGTTATTTTACATGTACTTTGGATCCGAAGTATCCCGCCGCTACTTTTGCCTATAGGGTTCCGGATTTCTACGTACCTACATAAATATTGGACTCCCCACAGTGTCATTCATCATCCAAGTAGAGGGGAGCAGTTCCCCGACGCTTAGTGGTCAAACCCAATATTTCGTAGTTCTTAGTTGATATTGCGAATATCATCGCTCTTTCATTATCCGTATCAATCATTGTTGTCATCACACATACCGCTCGCTTTTCCGACGCTCGCATAACGCGTCACTATTAGTTTCCGCATACCCGACCCGACAAACCTGACACTTTTGCATCGGACATCGTAAATATACCTTCGGACATTGTTTCCCGCACTCGGACTATTGATCTCACATCACTCACTTACCCCCAAGACTATTCCCAGACTGCAGACCCCTGGGTCGAATGCACTTGTCAGGCAAGTATAGTAGACTAGGCAGTGCAAAGACCACAACACAAATATATCAGTTTGGAGCCATCTTTGTATAGCTCCACTCAGTATTGTTGTTTCTACACCGCACCAAGCGCCATGTTCTCACACGTGTGCTGTAATGAGACAACAATAGCTAGACACTACATGAAGTAAGTGCTCAGCAATATAGAAATGTTGTGGTCTGCACGTCCTAGTCTGCTATACTTGCAAGACAAGTGCGTTCGACCCAAGGGGTTCGCTGTAAGGATATAGAATAATCAGTTTAAACAAAAAGGAAGATAGTCTGAAGTGCGGGAAACGAAGTCTGAAGGTAAAAACGTTGGGTCCGATGTTTTCGGATTTCGGCAGGTTTCGTCGGGTTTCATCGGATTAGCGTCAGGAATGTAACGAATGTCAGGGATAGTAAATGGCGGGTTACTGTCGGTGTTTTCGGAGTGTTTCAGATAAAGAAAGGATGATATTTGCGGAATTCAATGAACAACTACGAATATCTAATGACCTCCTCCTACTCAGAGGCAGAAAGGTAAATAAGTAAGTAGGAGGCATGCAAAATATATAGTGTCTATGTAGAATTTCGGAGCACTATAGGCAAAAGTAGTAGCAGTAATTTTCGGGTCCAATGTCCTATGTAATAAGACATGTGGTTCTGCAGACATGTAATAACGTGGTCTACAGTGTTAGCGATGTGAAAACTGATAACTGCGCACCTAGTGGGGATAGATACGACAGGACAGAACATTGGGAGGACAAGTGTGCGGGAAAATATCGGGTCTGATGCGCGAGAAACATCGGGTCCATCAGATTAGCATTGGACTTTGTTGGGTTAGTGTTGGATTAGCAGATAAACGTCAGATTGAGCAGATAAGTGTCAGATAACATTGGGAAGTGATTCATGTGCAACATGCATAGGGAAATAGCTCAATCCAAGCCTAGCGCAAGCTCCAGTGCTACAACAGGTATTGTACCTTGCTGGATGGGTAGCGGGTACCCAGTGTGCCAACCCGCACCCACACCCGTGAGGTACCCATACCCATGCTAATGCCTACTTATCTCATATCTGACTGAACTTTTGCACTACTAGTAGTACTGGACTCCCTTCATCTCATCGCTTCCCTCATTTTGTTGCTTCCCTTCAAGTTCATCAGCAAACTACAACTTTCCCCACAGAAGGCACATGACTTATGTTCCCATGACAGCTGATCACAGATTTCACAGTTCCACCAAGAGTCACAGCAAATAGTACCACAAGGTATACATTTATTACAATCACTCACAGTTCAACATGACTCACAGGACTTTGCATTTGAAAGTCGAAGGAGTCCGAGTTTGAATAGCTACTAGTAGTAAGTAGTATATACTAGTACTAGTAATACCATAGAAATGCGAAGTCAATCTTTTATTTCGGACTATGGATGGACCTCAGACAATGCAAAATTACATTCAAACACCGAGATAACAACATGAGCATAAATATTGTATGAACTGTAAGGGACACACATAGTACTAATAGTGCTAGTAGTACATGAAGCGAATATCATAATGTGACATATAGTAGTGCAAACCGTCCATGACAAACAGGTCAGTCAAGCTGGATAGTGAGAGTGTGGCTACTTGGACCTTCTGTCATAGCAGATGATGAATTTTCTGCACTTGATAAGTATGATTGCTTTCTCTCACAGATCATAAACTTACCGGCACACTGATGATCACTTTTGTGTTGTCTTGCAGATAAATGAGACCAGCCATGCTGTTTGAAGGCAAGTCTCATGCACCCCAGGCCCATCTCTGCATCGCCTAGCATCTTCCCCACGACATCTACTCGGAATCTGAGCAAGCTTGATAATACTTTTTCCTGTTGTAAACACTCTGCAAGTGCCTTTTGTGCCCAAAATACTTCACACTTGGCTCATGCAAGGTCCATAACAAGTTTCACTTCAGAATTAGTTGGATTCTGTATCGACTGATGAAATTTTAGGTGCCTTCAAGAAATAAGAAATATAAAATTGACTTTACCAAGGACCTAATAGCTTAAAGAAGCTCATAAAAGTCCATCCCACGTGTCCCTGGTCTCATGTCATCATGGTGCTGATGAAGAATGTCGTCAGCTAGACCTGACAGTTTTGTCGATAATGTGCGCAGATTGATAGTCATTGTATATTGAGAGATAGTTTTGGGAAATGCTGGTATCTGTATCAGCCATATTACTGAAGTCTGACCATGTGTTTCTTACTAGGCTGACTGTCTTACTAGTATGTCTCATCATGATTCCAGCTGCCCCTCATGCGGCAAAATCTTCAAAGACCACACTTCCATTGCTCGTCATATGAGCCAGCCTTGGTCTGGATGCAACACATGGTTAGAGGATATGATCAACCCCATTTTGTTTGGTGAAGATCATAACATGGACTCTGTGGACGATGAGGACATCACTGGACTTCCTCATAATGTTGGCAACTTGCAGCATGGCTCTTATGTTCAGGCCTAAGCATGGGGAAGATCGACTCTTTTCTATCACTTGAAATGGTCAGTTTGTCTACTTTACTTTCACTGCTAATGATTCACCTCTTTTTAGATCAAGGATTTACCCTTGTCATTCCGCT
Source organism: Suillus plorans (assembly GCF_016647745.1). NCBI lineage: Eukaryota > Fungi > Basidiomycota > Agaricomycetes > Boletales > Suillaceae > Suillus > Suillus plorans. The sequence goes on from NW_024537417.1 coordinate 17,349, forward strand.
CCGCCAGAGAACTACATGGTCGAGCTGAGATGCTGCCCAGCGGTCCATGCTGGAAGTCTCAAGTCATTCATACATCACATCCTACAAAGTTGCCAGTAATTCTGTACTGGCATGACCCTATTGAATGTATCACCAGCATCTTTAGTCACCCACTATTTCACTGTTATATAGATCTCACACCTCACAAGATTCACTCTACTGTAGAGAGACTATGTCGTGTATACACTAGATGGATATCAGGAAATGACGCATGGGATATGCAGGTGAGTAGATAGTCAAATATTGAGGTCTGGCACTCATGTATTCTTAAAGTTGGTGATACCCAAGGGTGCAACCCTCCTTGACACCATTCTCTCCTCTGACAAGACAAACATCACTGCATTAACGGGGGATTGCATAGCTCATCCGCTCCTAATTAGCCTCCCCAACATCTATGTGAATGTACGCTTAAAATCATCAACCAACTCTTTCATTCTCACTGCCCTGTTACCAGTCCCCAAGTTCATTCACAAGAAAAAGTGAATGAAGGGCATATTGGAGGATCACCTTATACATCAGTGCCTTAATATTGTTCTTGAGCTGCTCAAGCAATCCGCTCAACATGGTGTCATGCTGTCTGATCCTATTGGATGCAGTCGGTATTGCTTCACTGCTCTCATGAGCTATATTTCCAACACCCCTGAGGCCATGATGCTGGCAGCCGTTGGTGGAAAAATGTCGCCAGTGACGATGGCAATGTATAAGCAGTTCGGGGATGTATTCCATCACGAACCCCGGACAAAATCAACAACTAGTGCACAGCTTGCTGTTGTGCGCTCACGTGCAGATCCTAATGATCATATTTCTGTGAGGCACAGAAATTCCGACTGAATGGCATCGACAAACCGTTCTGGTGGGACTATGCACTAGCAGACCCCTCCCGGTTTCTTACACCAGAATCACTCCATCATCTTCATAAAGAATTCTTTGACCATGACACCCAATGGCTCATTTGCGCTGTTGGAGATTCTGAAATAGACTTCCGATTCTCAGTGTTACAGCCCATCACTGGTTATTGACACTTTTATGGTGGCATCTCCAAACTAAAACAAGTCACTAGTCACTGTGAACAAGAAATCCAATGTTATATCATCGCTATCAGTGCAGATGCAGCACCTCCTCATGTCATCGCTGCTGTACATGCGCTCATGCAGTTCTGGTATCTCATACAGTCACCACATATTGATGAGGAAGATCTTGGGCACATCTCAGGTGCTCTAACTGAGTTCCACATGAACAAGGATGCAATCCTTGCTGCTGGAGCTCGTCAGGGGAAGGGCAATAGAAACATTGACAACTTTTATATCCCCAAGCTGGAGCTAATGCAGAGTATCGTTCCCAGCATTTGCAACTCTGGTTTCATAGGACAGTGGTCTGCTGACATCACTGAACATGCCCACATCACGGAGATCAAAGACCCCACCAGATCAAGCAATAACAACAATTACAACACACAAATTTGTTGACACCTCGACCATGCTGAAAAATGTCATTGTTTTGAGCTCGCCACTAGCCTTCTGGATCATGGACAGAGGAATTGGACTTGGATGCTGAAGATAGCAATATTGAAGCTGATGTTGACACAGAAGATGTTCCTATCGACCCGACTCAACACCCACGCCAAACTACAAATTATTTTGCAATTGTGAAGGTGCTTCAGCACCAAGAAGTGGGTTTGTGCCTGTACCACCTTGCTCCTTTGTCAACAAACACACTGCCTTTCACTTTGGATATGACCCCTCCATTCAGAGCATCACCATTGATGAAGTCGTGATTAAATTTGGCTTACCAGATCTACAACCAGCCATAGCTGATTTCCTTCAATGTGAGGCAACTTATGGACACCAGCATGTTCATTCAATAAGTGGCCCTAGAAGGGCTGGATCTACTGCTGTCCTCCCATTCGACAAAGTACAAGTCTGGTTCAAAATTCGCTTGCAGGAGATGGACTTCCACGACACTCACACAATCAAACCAGCTCAGACGCTAAATTGTGTACCACCAAACAACTCGTGGATTCTAGGCTGTTATGATACAGTCATTATTGAGACCAGTGCAGGCTGCCCATGGCCTAGTAGTCGTCTTTCAGGTACTTTCTGTCTTGCGCTACAATAAATGTATGTTCACTCACTGTTACAGGTCATACAATCATGCAGATTAGACTCATTATGTGACCCATTGGCAAGAGTGGCACACAATGGTCCTGGAAGGATTATTTCCTCATGTATGTCCAATGTTTTGATCTTTCAAATGATTGTGATCCAGCCACATGGCTTTACACACTGAAGCGAGTGAAGCACTTGAATGGAAACTGGATGGGCGACATTATTCCGGTATCTCAATTGAGGGCTCCTGTTCAACTCGTCCCTTGCTTTGGTGCTACTGCTGACAAGTGTCTCTCAGCATATAACAGTTTGGAGCATGCTGCTGAGTTTTGGCTGAATGAATTTTGGGATAAAAGCACCTTCTTTGTGCTATCAGTCTAAGATTTGATACAAGATAGGGTCATTTTTGTAGTAGACATGCCAAATGGATCAAAGGTTATTCTTGTACTTGTATCCATGCATTCATACTAGTGCTCCCTCATGCCACTCGGTAAACATTTCTGTTCAGTGGGCCTCGGGATGAAGCTGGCATCTTTGATGTCAGCTCCAGAGGTTCACAACATAACAACAATGGATAGACTCACCAGCTTGGAACTTATTTGCTTGATTTTGCAGAAATCTTCACCTGCCAACAGTGACAAGCTTGGCCATGTATTATCACTAATTTTCAAGTCCTGTGCAACTGAAGTTCCCAAAGCAAAGGATCTCAAAGTTCTGTTGAAGAAAATCCACCCTGATACCAGGATTGAAGCATTTCAGCACATTGAAGATGAAGCAACCCTCGTACCACTCTATGACATGTGCGCATGCCATTAGAACTGGCCACTCCCAGAGTCACATTTACACAAACTCACTGCCAGTGGGGAGAGAAGTAATCAGGCAGGAGAGAACAGTAGCATGGACCAGGGAGAGAGGGAAGGAGAAAATAGTGGTGCCATGAATCAGAGGCCAGGAGATTGGGTTTTCGTCGATGACACTGGCACACCTGCTGCCTCTGAGTCACAGGCTGAAAGTGTTGGCCAGCCTGAGGATGATGTAATGTCAACAAATGCCAGCTCTGCCAGTAGTGACAAAGCCCCAGTGCTCCATGAAATCGACCATGATTCTACAAAACCATGGACGTGTGTTCTTCAATAACCTCCTTGCCTTTGCCCTCCTCCTGCAGCAACCTGCACTCGCTTAGAAGCATAACTTATCTTGTATCTGGAGTGCATCAAACTCCTCATCCGCAATATGTGGCGATGAAATCATGTGCAAACCAGACCTCACCCTACTCGATGATATCAAGGCTAGATGGGATACAATCAAGGCCGTATGTGAGCTGACTTCAAGTGCCTACTTACCTTCACATCCCCTTGCCAAAACTCTCGACACCAAGGCTTACCTGCTTCTCAAACACCAACTGTGGAGACACTTCGCACTGTTGGTCTCCATTTGCAATGGGTATCACAAGCTTCACATCCATCTATATGACCACTCAGGTGGAGTTGTCAGCCCTTGCACACATATTGATTGAGAGCCAGTGTAGCACTCAGCCTTATTCTGAGCATGTATTCAGCTAATTCCCAATGCATGACAAACACCCATTGCACACAAATCACTTTCCAATGTTATCCGACACTTACCCGCTCAATCCAACATTCATCCGCTAACCCGATGCTAGTCCAACAAACCTGATGTTTCCCACACATCGGACCCGATATTTTCCCGCGCACTTGTCCTCTCTATGACCTGTCCTATCGTATCTATCCCCACTAGATGCGGAGTTATCTGTTTTCATGTCGCTAACACTGTAGACCGTGTTAGTACATGTCCACCATACCACATGTCTTATTACATAGGACATCGGACCCGAAAATTACCACTACTACTTTTGCCTATAGCACTCCAAAATTCTACGTAGACACTATATATTTCGCATACCTCTTACTTACTTATTCACCTTTCTACCTCTGAGTAGGAGACGATCATTAGATATTTGTAGTTCTTTGTGTTACGACTAGGATAGGTCGAGCTCTCCCTAGGCGGATTGCCTAATCTGATAGCGGGCTCGCTACTGGAGAGACGGGGATCTTCTCTCGAATGAGAGGTCTGGGGGTTCCACTAAAGGTAGCGTCGGCTTGCCTTTAGGTGCGGCTTAGACTGAGTAATTGGGATGATCACACAGAGGAAGTTCTGATGAAAACCTAGTAGAATCAAGTAGGGAATATACATGATTCTGTCTGCTCTATATACTGTCGTCCGTGTGCACAGACCAATACTTTGTATGGTAGGTAAGTATAAGTGTGTCTATACAAGGGCATCTTATCTGATGCCATGCGGGCGATTATCTGTCCATGAGGCTTACCATGCCTCTTCTATCTGTCCTCAAGGCTAAACATGCCTTGTAGTTTAACTGCGCATGCTGCGGCATGCGGCTTCTCTTCTGACCATGAAGCAGAGCTTCTTCATGATCTGGGTCGAGGACCATCTAGGTCCGTCCAGATGTAGCCTAGGCTGGTCTAGGTCATCTAACGGCATCCAGGCCGTTCTAGGCGTCTCTACGAGTCTCCGTTGAGTCGGTAAGTCTTTCCAAGATGGTGCATATGGCGGGATAGGGGCTAAGGTCATGGTGACCTCTGTAGGAGGGGTTCTCGGTTACATGTTATTGTAACACTTTGCTGAATTCTGAAAATATCATCCTTTCATTATCTGAAACACTCCAAAAACATTGACAGTAACCCACCATTCACTATCCCCGACATTTGCTACATTCCCGACGCTAATCTGACATAACCCAACAAAACCTGCTAACCTGAAAGTCCAAAAACATCGGACCCGACATTTTTACCTTCAGACTCGTAATTATACCTTCAGACTTTGTTTCCCATGCTTCAGATTATCTTCCTTTTCATATAGCTAATTATTCTAATACCTTACAGTGAACCCCTCAGGTCAAATGCACTTGTCTTGCAAGTATAGCAGACTAGGCTGTGTTAGACCACAACATTATATATTGCTGGTTACTTACTTCATGTAGTGTCCAGCAATTGTTGTCTCGTTACACCGGACAAGTACTTACAGATATTTTCATCCATTGTCTTCGGCAATCTCGAGTGTATCGGGCTCGACCCTATGATCACTATCTTGAAACACACACTTTGATCCCCTGATTTCTGCATTGCCAAACCCTCACCTTCTCCTCACCAGACTGCTGAAGTGATTCCAGATGTGCTGATAATAGAGAGTGAGACCACCAAGATTGAAAAGATCATGAGCGAGCCCCCACATACCATAAAGGACACGGTGCCCAACCCCGCAGCCAACATTCCTCCAAACCCAGTTCCCCTTGTAGACGAAGTCCCTAGCAATTCTTTGAGTGTATCCCTCCCAGAGCCGATAGGAAAAATATGAGTAAATGAGAATACATATGATATCCTGGATCTAATATTCTCCAATCAAGGCCTTGTTGGTCGTGGCACAGTGTGCTATCTGGCCAGGAAGGATGAGGAAGAGTATACTGTCAAGGATCACTGGGTCCTCAGGAGTAAATCAGAGGTCCTGAATGAAATTTGTATGATGGAGAAGATGGATGGGATCTGTGGTGTTCCTCACCTTGTTGAATATTGGCTTGTGGAGATGGAACACGGCGAGGTTGACAAAACAGTGAAGTATCGTCAAAGGTCCCGCACAGCATAAAGGGCATCTCCCATATGCATGTTCGCCTGGTCTTGAAGCCCCGCACGCTGACACGCACCAAACTGGTTTTGTGCATGGTCATGGCTATGTTTGAGCCTTGAAGTTCCTTATGTTTGCTCTATGAAATCACTACAAACTTTTTACACTACCTTGAGATTTTATTTGAGTAAATTTCAGACCTGAAGACCTTACATTACAACTTAACCGTTCAAATTAATACTTATCTGGTTCAAAGATCAGTTCCAAATATACCACAACAGATTATTCAGCATTTCTCATGACCTTTTATATCTTCACACATATTCCTCACAACTTTCTGTATGTTTTGAAACATACCCAAGATAATGCTTCAACATGTCACCAGTTCATGAATGGTCAATGGCTTAGTCAGATGGAATGGATTAGTCAGATATTTGAGTGAAGAAAGTTTATAGATGAGAATATTTGAGAAGTGAACAAGTCAACATGGAACATTTTGACGACTGAGTCATTATGAGTCATTTTTCTGGCTGAGTTGCTATGAGTCATATTTCCTTATTTAGAAAGTTACACAGCCACATTTAGAGTAGTATATAAGGGGCTCTGTTTCCCCTCTGAATAATAGATTCCCCCTTCTTGAGAGATTCCCATCTGAGAAGGAAGGAGAATTTGAGTATCTTCCTAAGTTTCTCACCCTATATTTGTGTGAACGTCTGAGTGAATATTGGTTTATTCCCTCCATTCATTTGTCATCATTTCTCACGACATACTGATCTTCTGAGGCCTACCTTGAACCAATCCTTAAATTATGCTAGCTGGTACACGGTTATCAGTCATCTAGTGTAGTTTCGACATTCTCTTTATGACACAGGATATCTTTTCTGTGGAGAGAATTCATGTATTTCTTAACAATTAGGAAGGACAACAAATAAGACTAGCACTTTACTCAACAATATTGAGAGCTTGGCTGCTTTAAGACTACATCACAAGGGTGTACTCTGTTCTGACCTGCGTCATACTCATCATGCAGTACCTGAGCAGCAGAGAAGTTAGTTTCGAAGCCACATATTTTGGTTGATTCAATTGTGTTAGAGGCTTAGTTTGATCTCCTCTGATTTTGAGAAGAGGGAGTATTTATGAAATAATACTCTGATTCATTGCATATTGTCGTGATCCATATCTTCATCTTATCTTTGCATGTCTTTGCAGCCATCTTCTTGTAGCATTGTAGCACTGCATCAAGCCAGTTATTGATTCGGCTACACCATTGATCATCAATCCTTATCATCTATGTCCTAAGTACTGCATCAAGCCAGTTAATGAATTAATGACCTTCAAGTACCCAAGCACTGCATCAAGCCAGTTAATTGTTACTGTTCCTGAGATTTACCTTATCCTCATCCTTTTCAAAGTCATTAAGAATTTGCTTGCTTTGACAAACCCAACTTTTACACCTCCTTTCACGAATAACCACATTATCAACTGTTAGTATTTGTCTGAACCATTGACTGTGGAGGATAGTGAGAACTGGTGATTTTATTGCCAATTATATCCTAGTAAGACAGCGCGACCCTTGTATGAATTCCATTCGCGTGCAGAGTTCTTGACCCCAATACTGGATATTATAAAGAGTAAGTGATTTTGATCGTATGTACCTAACCATTGCACTCACAAAATATTCAGTTCAGAAACAAGCAGTAGAGCAGAACCGGGTTCTTCATTGTGATTGTAGTTTGAATAATGCAATGATTGAAGACAATGGTGATGGCACCCATTGGATGTTGATAGATTGTGAGTTTGCTGTAGACATTGTACGAGGTGATCAGTACGGTGTTGGGGGTACAGTTAGTGTTTTGATTCGTTTCTAGGATATGCATATAAATCATTATCATCTTACAACCTCAGGGCACAGTACCTTTCATATCGCAGTCCCTTCTCTTCTAGCTTTACCTCCACACACCAGATCCATCCAATGAGTGCTTGGGTACACAAGCCTTGGGATCAAAACTATACCCATCCCCCATGGTCACGTATGTCTATCAGGACGATCTCGAATCAATGTTTTACGTTTTCATCTGGGTCTGTATCGAATTCAGGGGCCCTCTCAGCATGAGGCATGTTCTCCCTACTATTCTCCCACAGTATTCATTGCAGTGTGTCAAATGGATAATGTGAGAATGGTCCATGTCCACATACCAAAAGTGCAGGGACAGCAAGACTCAAATTTTTCATCAATCTGACCATTACACTAAGGAACTCTCCCGACAAATTGATCCCTACTTCAAATCTCTTCTTCCACTCGCGTTAGAGTGGTATAACCTTGTTAAAAACCCTAATCAGTTGCTCTTCGACAACGTAATTGATCTACTGGGTAGACACATCACTGCACTTCCGAAGGAGGACTCCGCTGGGCTCCTAGTCTCCAAATGGGTAATTCTCTCAGTGGCAGGTTCACTCACACCACCCCAGAACAATGAGGAAAGTGCATCACCACCTGTAGATGAGACATGACAGAAGCGAGTGGTTGATCACCGGTGGACGATGGAAGCCATACCCAAGCCAAAAAGGAACAAAACTGAGTAGAGTTTGATTGAATAGTAATACATACCGGACACATTTACATATGTTGATATCCGATACAAGTATGAGTCACATGATATCCCCATTATGTACTTAGTGTAAAATAAAGCATGTATCATTACTACTACCTTCGACATGCTCAGTCACACTCTCTACATGCAGGCAGCACTCAACTCATATTTCTGAAAGACATTACATTCAGCTTCACAAGATTCTCTCACATTAAATGCAAGCACTGGAGATATTTGACATGTATTTGCAATTGTCCAATTATGAGTCAAACTTTTCCGAGCCTTAAAAGTTAGTGTGTATCTCCCAGTGATTTACTCATACTGATTGTATCACTATTTCTACTCTCAGTGTGGTCCAGTCATGCCTCTCCATGGTAGCCAGAGGAAAACAAAGTGTAAAGCTGTTGCAACCCACCTTTTCTCACCGCCAACCTGGTGGCTGGTTTGGCTTTGCGCAGTCTATCATCCCTCCTGGCATGGAGCCTGACTTGCAAGCACTTAATAACACCTTTGTAGCGGCTGCTAGGAGAAAACGTACTCTGTCAGTTTCCTTGGATCCCAACAGGTGTTTTCTTCCCACTGCCACCTCCAGAAACAACAATTTGGCGCAACCAGCACCTTCAAAATCCAGGTCGAGTATGCAACCTAATGCTATGTTCCACAAGAACCTGGAGCCTGCTCTATTGTCAGCTTGAGATGTACATTCGGGAGCTGGAGATACTGGATCCGAAAGTTCAGAGGCATCTACTGACAACAACAATGACAATGGAGGTCATGCTGATGATGATGATGATGAAGAGGAGGATGAGGAAGAAGAAGAAGGTGATGTCGAAGGCCAGGAGGTCAGATGGGGAGCAGCAGCGCCTTACTGCACATCCTGGTAAGTGATTCACTCTCACAATTTTAATCACACTAAGCACAAGACAGGTTTTTCAAAGGAAGTTGAGCCCTCACAACCTCGGGTCACCACTGCTCTTCCAACTGATTTTGAATTTCAACACTCATGCGACAAGGATGATAACATGACTGAGAAGAATTTAGCAGCTGGCACGTCCAGTGACGATGACAATATGATCCAGGTATATATTATTTGTTTTTCTGGAGTCTGCTAACCTTCTCTTCCTTGAAGCCCACAGAGAATATTCCTGATGATGTTCTACAGCTTCACCACAAGTGAAATGGACATCCCCGCCTGCCTGATCTTGCAGTCCTCGATCTTTTGTGTCAGGCTGAGACCGAACCTCCCGATTCCAAGCTGAGTGACACGAATACCAAAGCTCATAAGGCATCAGCCAAGATAACAGGTGAAGGGCCTAAGGCTACACAGCTGGGTTGGTATGGTCCTCATTGGAAGAGGTTCCTTGAGGAAACAAAGGGAGAGTGCCATGTTCAGCACACAATAGAAAATCTGTTCCCTACCTTCGTTGATGGTGTAGGGAATGATTCCTGGCTAGGCTTGCAGAGACTGTTTTACCTAGTAGTATGTTTGTACCTTAGCTTACATAATGAAGTTACCGTTTCACCAGTTCCACTATGAGTCTGAGTATTCAGCAAAGTTTATGATATTTCCTCTCCTCTGAGCCTTGAGCCTGGTCCAAAAACCCTTTAGGGTCAAATAGCAACACATTGTTCTGAATCACCATCAGAATTGTTGTACCCACAACAGCTTGTCAGGAACCATCCCTGAGATCCTTACAGCTTCGCTTGTACAATGGCTTGAAAGCAGCCAACAAGTCAAAGGTAGTGAGTATTTCTTTTCCCCTCAAAACAGCTTGCTCACTTGTCTATCAGATATTTGGCCTGATTACAAGCCTGAGATGGCCAAGCTCGTGTGTCTGTGTTTTTGGTTGCATGCCTGTATCTGACGTGCTTGTTTTCATTTCAGCTGTTTGAAGACCTATCAACATGGTGCTCGGACCTCAAGAGAATCACCATCAGTATCACACCCTCTATGTATGACCTCGTCCTGCCATCTCATGTTCCCCCCCAAGAATGTGCTACGTGGGTCAAGGAACACGCTGCAAAACTACTTGAATTGTCTCTTTTTCTCTGCAATGGTGTTGATAGTCTTGGGAAAACTCGAAACATTGCTCACCCTGCACTCCACAAAGCCACCATTTTGTTCTTCTATACTGGGTCTTATTGTATCGCTTGCAGGAGACCTGAGGTTTTCCATGAGCAGCTACCACTGGAGTGCTTAGCTTTGGTTTGCACTGTGGTATGTTGTGATACTTTTACTTGACAATATACTGACACTTTTCAAGTTCAATTGTGTTCTTGACGGTTTAGTCAAGAACGGTAATGGAAAGTTGTACCCGAAGTTTTCTGCCAAAGAGTACAAGTCAATCTAAATCAGGATGGTTGGGCTACTAAACGATATCATTTGGGATCCTTATCATGGACCAAAGCTGGTAGAGCAGCTTTGTTTGTGGGCTGCATCCAGATGGCAAGTTTATTTTGAGTTTTTCAATACTAATATTTTTTTCACGCAGGGTGCAGTCCTTCAAGATTGACAGCAATGATGTTTTGAAGCATCATCATCCACAGGTTCTGCTTGATTAAGTTCCTTTACTACGACTCTACGAGTCCTTACTTTTAGCATACCATGCATTCATGTTTTCTGCCAATTGAATACATATCATGATTGTTGTTTTATTTGTACATGTGAAGACAGTTGGGCAATTGATATGACATTGGCAAACTCTGTACATGCAAAGACAGTTGAGCAATTGGTATGTTATTGGCAAATTCTGTACAAGACCTTCAATCTGGGTGTCTGTGAATGTCTGTACAAAAATTCCCAATGTGATGTAATACTGTAGTGAACTGTCCAGTAGGGACCAAGCTGTGGCCCTGTGACACTGTACAGAACATTGTAGTTTACTGATGTTGTCTTGTTGCTGCCATACTAATGTTGTTATACCGTATCCACCACTTTGTCCTGGTTTCTTTAGCTATGACCTCACACTTGCTAGTACTTGTTATGTTACTTTTGTCTCCTTTTTTACTTTCTATTTCTACATTCTATGTGACAAGTGTGATTAAATGTAAATAAGTTGAAAATAAGGAGGTGATCATCATTTGAAAAGTAGTTCATTCTCAGATAAGTGCAAAAAGCGCCAAAAAAAGTTGAAAATAAGGAGGTGATCATCATTTAAAAAGTAGTTAATTCCCGATAAGTGCTAAAAAGAGTGCTAAAAAAGTGAAAAAAGTGCAAAAAGCGGAAAACAAGAGGAGGGGATCTACTTTTGAACTTGTTCCAGCTTGTGACAAGGAGACGATTTCATTCGTGTCTGAAACTTGTTTGCTCTTATGTGGGAAAATAAGTAGCGAAAAAGGAAATTAAGGAGTCTGCGAATTTACTGATGTGTTGGAAAGAGATAGAGGTTTGTAAAGAAGGGTCATCAACGTATGAGGGTGATCAGTCCTCTTTGATGGCGGCCATGAAGGGAATTTTATTTGGATTTAAGGAAGTTTCAAATATGTGGCACTAGTAAAGGTGTTCACACTAGAGAGTTGATATTTGAATAGACTTATTTCAGATGAGAGAACTGTCCGAACTAAATGTTATTCAGGGGAGAAAGTCCAACTACTCTAACAGTAGATAAATGGAGCCTTATATACTGTAGAGTCAGGAACAATGAGGAATATGACAGAAACTATGGAGAAATGATGCCTTGTAACAATGAAGGCTTTTAGCAACGCTACACAGTGAGTACTAGTCTACATCTAAATAAGTGTGAGGTACGAACACATGATATGAATAAGGTCTATGTGTGTGATTGGCAAATCAAACCCTTATCCCTTTCTCCTCATCCTCGCTACTCACATACTATAGAGGTGTATCATCAAGAACACCTCGAAACTCTTGATTTACTGAAGTTCTCTCTGTTACCGAATCTAAGTCTATTATCTAAATCCTCATGGATTGCTTACATTCTGATCCCAGTCTTCTGACTTGCCCGGACTTCCTGAGTGACCTGTACCAGGCTAGTCGCATCAGTCTTGTTACTCCCACTTCCCCATGTGTCCCCATCCTGATTCCACCGATGACGAAGTACTAGTATCCGATTTTGCACTTCACAAAATCAAGAAAGGACACTATGTAGAACTATACTATTGGATAAATGTCGGAATTTAGGAAGCACACTCATTGTATCGTACTTGAGACGATGAAGGTATGATTCCTACAGCTAATGCAGACGGCTCTACAGCGTGGACAACTGCCACAGGGGCTAAACCGTCCTTGGCCGTTGTAGCAGATCACTTTTTGTCTATGGTGGAATTTGCACAGGTGGTACCCCGGATGATATCCACATTAGAGGAATATGACTGGCCCATTCAACGAGTAACCATGTTAGCTCGGTTTTGGGGCACAGTGATGCTGCACCGTTACTGGAACTCCATAGACACCATAGCTCAACGAGCAATTCTAATATATCAAGAAGAACAATGTCACATGTGGCATAATGCAATTCCTCTCTCTAAGGGCGCTTGGGATATACCATTATCGACGATGCTGCTCTCCTTCACACCTACGACAGAGTCTTTTGTGACATGAGACGTCAGGATCTGGTGGAAGAGTGTGGGGTACGTCTATTCAAATCTTTAATAAAACTTCACACTGATGTTTACCCTTTTATTGTCACATCTTTGCCTTATTTGCGTTATGTCATCTGTTTACCCTGTGATCTTGTGTTAATCCTGCGTTCTCGTGTTCGCTGCATGGTCTTGTGTTTTGCGTCTACTCTCTGTGGTCGTAATTATTCTCTTGCCTTGCATTTACACCACAGAACAACAGCAGTGACCTGAATTCACACATTCACTACTGGAACTCAAAACGACCATTATCGCCAAGTAGCAGAGATCGTTCACCATCTTCCAAAGCTTCCAAGAAAGTGGCAGTCTCTCATCCCTCTCACTCATCTAACTCTTGCTCGAATTTTCAGGACAGTGCACACAGTTCCCGCCCCCGGCAGTGTGCGCAGTCTGCTTGGGGAGCAAGTCTCATCCCTTTGTCAAGTGTATTGCAGAACGTCTCTGGGACAACTCACACTCTGCCATTACAACTCGTGTCAACAGACAGCTTCTGTTATGAGGATCGGACAAACCATTATGTGTGGATTGGCAACGCTCCCGAGGTTGTTCCAATCATTCCCACAACGAACATCATGTGTGCTCAGAGTGTCTCGTGAACTCTTACGGAGCTCAACAGTGCCATCAAGCACAGAAGACAAAATCCACTCATGCCATATAACTCTGTTGTTTGGGAAGATAGTCTTCGCAAACATAACCTTCTCAACCTATACCCATCTTTGCCACATAGCCTTCATTTTGGTTTTGTCCTTGGTATCCCGAAAATTAACAAAATCCAGTGTCCCTCCAACAACATTTTGCTTATTACCTATGCTGATGCCTTCAACACAATACTTAGTCAAGAACTCTCTACAGGCAGATATCTTGGTCCCTTTACTTATGATGCTCTTCTCTCTTCTCTTGGCCCATTTCAATCGTCACCTATATCTATTATATCAAAGTCTGGCAAACCTGGCAAGTTCCGAGTTATACAAAAATTTTCATTCCCTCTTACACCTTCATTGGATTACCCACTTGCATCTATCAATTCCCATCTCGAGCCAAATGACTTCCCATGCACATGGGGAACCTTCGACACTGTATGTACTATCATTCGATCTTTACCTCCCAGTTCCCAAGCTGTGACAAGGGACGTTGCCGAAGCCTATCACACCATACCCTTACACTCCTCTCAGTGGCCAGGAGCGGTCATGCGACTTCCCAATGGGGAGTTTTGTATTGACACTTGCATATCATTCAGTATGGGTCCCTCTGCAGGGGCTTACGGGCACGTTGCTGATGTGGGAATTGACCTTTTGTGCGCAGAAGGCATTGGTCCCATCATGAAATGGGTGGACGATCATTTATTTTTTCGTATTCAATGAGAGTACATCGAGTCCTACAACAATCATCGGCATTCAGTATGGTCTCATCTCATCTGTGAAGGGCCTGAACGTTTAGGGGGATGTATCTGGTATAAAGGCACCAATCTCCCAAATGACTCATTCAACGTACATGCAGAAGATTGCAGATCACCCATTCGTGATCTTTCAATGTCTTCCCTTCGTTCTTCCTTCAACTCAGAATTTGCCTATGCATTTGCCGACATCAATCGTGTGTCTAAACCTTTGGGGATCCATTGGGAACCTATGAAAGACACTGCCTTTGCATTTTTTGCCCTCTTCCTTGGACTGCTTTGCTCACAGTCAAACTTTCCAAGGGAAAGAAAGAGAAGTATCAGTTGGCTATCAAGTCATGGCACTTACAAAAGACTCATACACTCATCGACATACAACAACTGTATGGTAAGCTGCTCCACGCCTGTCTCGTGGTTCCGGGAGGTCGAGCCTACCTCACCTCTTTGGAAGCCATGCTCAGGGTCTGTAGTGATCATCCATTCGTGTCATATCACTCCGTCAAACATCTCGAAGACGATCTCGACTGGTGGCACACCACACTCACTCGCACCTTCATTGGACGGTTCATCGCTTTGCCCCAATCCCTCATCAACATACGTGCATTCTCAGATACGAGCTCGTCTGTTGGAGTTGCAGTTGTTATCAATGGGCATTGGCGGGCTTGGAAACTTTGGCCTGGATGGCAAACTCTTGATGGACAACGAGATATTGGGTGGGCAGAATGTGCAGGACTTGAGCTACTCATCATGGCTATTCTCAACAATGCACTCTACTCTTCTCATCGCCACTTCCGTGTCTACTGCGACAATCAAGGAGTCGTTGAAGGTTGGAAGAACAGAAGGAGTCGCAACCAGGAAGTCAACGCCATATTTCACCAAATTCACGCCAAACTCAACTCTCTTGACAATGTCTACTCTTTCCACCCCCAGTATGTCCCCAGTTGTGACAACCCTGCAGATGGGCTGTCCAGGGGGATCTACCCATCACAGAGTCTCCTCCTGCCACCCATATCTCTCCCCGATGCTCTCTCAAAATTCCTCGAGAGCGCCAGCACCAATAGCTCCATTGTTACCACCTGTACACACTCCCAGAAGCCTATTGCTGACCAGATGGTTGACGGATCACCTTTCTGGGACTGGGGAGCTGATCTTATCAGACATTGAGACTGCTGGGACGACAACATGCGGGTGTTTTGATGGAACACAGGTACTAACACCCTCAAATTCTTCCTCCCAACCTCGACCCTACCATGTATCTCTCTTACCTCTTCCATTGGTACTTCGCCCACACTGTCTAGCTCGTGACTGCTTAAAACTCTGGATCCCTGCTACTGCTAAATCATGTATCGACCACACCGGTCATTTAGTAGCATTGTCCGACAGCAATGTTGATCGCATTCTCCTCGTTATTGCACACTCTCACGTGCCCAGTACCAGGGAATCCTATGGGTCAGGATTACTGGTATTTCACGTTTTCTGTGATTCTCGCGATATCCCAGAACATCAGAGGTGTCCAGCATCCTCTATTCTAATACTGGTGCTCTTAGCTGGGTGTGCGGGACTCTACTCCGGGAGAACGTTAGAGAATTACTTCTACGGCATCCGAGCATAACACTCATTGCACGGTTTGCCTTGGTCAGTTGATCAAGCTCAAGCTTCCCTAACATTAGAAGGCGCGAAACACCTCGCTCTGACATCCTCATCTCGTCCAAAATGTGCTCCCTTCACAGTGGAGCTGTTGCTCGCAATTTGCTCAGCCTTGGATCTCTCGTCCCCCCTACATGCCACTGTGTATGGATGTCTGACAACATCCTTCTTCACCATTGCTTGGACAGGAGAATTTACTGTCTCTTCATTGAAGGGATTCAATCAGGAAATGCATGTAACTGTAGGTGACGTTCATCGAGAAGTGGATCGCAATGGCTTTTGCATAACAGTTTTTTGTTTGCTGCGCACAAAACTTGCATCAACAGCAAAGAAGTCTATTGGGCCGCTCAGTCTGGACTCATTGACCCTCGCATGGCTCTCGACAACCATCTACTTGTTAATCACCCATCGGCTTCTGATGCTCTCTTCAGTTGGCAGCATCGTTCTGGTCTACGAGTCTTAATGCGCAGTGCTTTCTTGAAATGCCTGAAAGAGGCGATCACACATGCAGGACAGGGAGATGTGAAAGGCCATGGGATACGCATTGGCGGAACACTCAAATACCTGCTTCAAGGTGTTCCTTTCGAGATGGTCAAGACAATGGGGTGTTGGAGTTCTGATGCTTTCATACTCTATCTTCGAAAACACGCAGTGATTTTAGCACCTTACTTACAAGATAAACCTGTGCTCAAACCTTTTATGAGGTATGCAATGCTGTCCTAATTCATAAGTATTCACATCTCTCCTAGTTCCGAGGGTCAAGCTAATGCTAGTTGCGTCGTTTTGCTCCTAGTTCTAGGGGTATCAGCTTTCCTTGACCCCATTCTGAGAGCCTCCAAAGATGTTTTGGTCAAAAGTCTCAGACTGTACCTGTCACAACCCAATAACGAATTAACACTGGGCATCCCTAACGGGCGAAGACTAGGACTCAAACACAAAGATAATCGAACAAAGAGGTAATATTGAGCAGGTATGTCCAGGCTGGTACACAATGTACAGACGAGAGGTTTGAACTAAAGAACTACCTACTACGAACTAGCTACCTATATACATATATTAAGTCGGAGACTGAAACTGAGTTCGAACTAACTACCAATCAAATAATAAGACGATGTATCGTATGATTCTATATATAACCTTATGACGTCATGACTCGTGCTGCAGCAACCAACAGGTTCTGGAACATTGATGTAGGTTCTTGTGGTATAAAGTTTGGCAGCTTCGACATGGCAAGGGTTCTCACGCAAACGGTCGACCGTTTTTTCAAAGACCGAACGACCATTTGGACCGTTTGAAAAGCACGTGAGGTTGGAGGTCACGTGACGCCGGAATTTGCCGCACTTACAGAGTCAGAACATGGCGCGGGGGGCGACATCTAACATGCTCAAAGCTCAAAGCAGCGTGCGTTGCCCCCGTGTCTGTTCCCATTCCGAACAGGAATCATTGATCTTGTTCTCTACAATCTTGTCTTCGGCAGAATAATATCATTGATCCTGTTCTCCTACGATCTTGTCTTCGGCGGAATTCTCTACCTATCTTGTGTCTTCGGCAATATCTTAAGTTGTGAGTGGGCCTGCTGCACGAATAAGGGAACACGGTGAGTCGACAAACAAACGAGACCACAATGGCATTGTGTGGACAAACGGAACGGACAGAACGAACGGACAAATGGAACGAACGGATCAGAACGAACGGATCAGAACGAACGGATCAGAACGAACGGACGAAACGGACGAACGGATCGAATGAATGGGACAAATGGAAGCGGGTAATTAAACGGGGGGATATTTGGAATTTGTTAGTGCGAGAATTGGGAGCTGGGAGGGGAGCCAGTCAAAATAGGGTAACCGGTGAGAGACAAGAGATCTGTGCGTGACTCACCGAAAAAAAAACTTTACTGCTGCAGGTAGTTAATCCTCAGCCACTCCTCACCGTTGCGAGAGACAATCCGGTCGCGGGGAGTGGTTGGGTCAGTGACGAAACCCTTGAACAGTCGAAAAAGCACCATGTTATCCGACTCGTGAACCTCGGTGCGCGAAATCAGCAGCTTCGAAAATGCTTCGGTCTCGAGCAGGTCCGTCTCTCCTGGTCCCTGCATGAAGACGTGCTCGTAGACGCGCTGGACCGTCGACAGGAACACGTGAGGGTGGAATGTTTGGCCCTCAGAGAAGATTCCTCGTGGCTGAGGCCAGGGAGGCAGTTCCTCGCCGGCAGCCTTGGAGGACTGCTTGACACCATCTGCGCAATACCCCTTCTTGTGGTTGAGGGGCGAGTTCTCGGGTCCTGGATACATAATTGTTTGACAGCGGGAGCATGTCTGTGCCTTTCGAGCCTTGGAAATAAAATGATGGTTGATGGGTCAGCGCGAACGATGTGCAAACGACCAGACACAAGTGACTGACCTTTCTGCCTGGTTCTTCCTTCACAAGTGGGACGACGGAACAATGACGGCGCCAAAATGACTCGCTGTTTTTGCGTGCTGTTACCCAATGTCAGAAAAGTAGTTGAGAGATGGTGTTTGCAAACGGACTCACAGGTATAGTCATTCTTGGTGATTTTGCTCATCAGCTTCGGCTCGATGTCACCCAGCGCACGTAGGAGGGCTTGTGGGTTCTTCTGGACGACTGACTGGCCCTTTTTCTTGATGAGACGGCGGTTGTACTCTTCTGTCGCCAGCACCCAGCGCTTCGAAGTCATTTGATATGACAGCCATTTGAACTCAGCCCGCATTTCCATAAATAAGTAGAACTCATCCGAATTTTGGAAGGTGAGCGAGCGAGGATCAATACCCGTGGAAATGGAGAACAGGCGCTGAGACCGGGTCTGGCCTGCCGCGATAGCCATCGAGTTATTGATGCCAGTGCTGCCAAGCACTGGGCAATCCTGTGAAGAATTCGGGAGGGAGTTTGCGCGTGTAGCGTTGGTTGGGTGTGATGGGACATACCTCTGTGGTAGCCCCAGGAATCACCTGGCAATCCTGTGAGAATTCAGGAGGAAGTTTTCGTGTGTAACGTTGGTCGGGTGTGATTGCACATACCTCTGCAGTAGCCCCAGGAATCACTGGGCGATTGCTGGTGACTCCAGTGCTGGGGGTAATTGCGTTGCTGATGCCAGCGCTGGGGGTAATTGCGTTGCTAATGCCAGCGCTGGGGCAATCCTGTGAGAATTAGGGAGGAAGTTTGCGCGTGTAACGTTGGTCGGGTGTGATGGGACATACCTCTGTGGTAGCCCCAGGAATCACCTGGCAATCCTGTGAGAATTCAGGAGGAAGTTTTCGCGTGTAATGTTGGTCGGGTGTGATAGCAGTGCTGGCAACCACTGGGCGATCCTGCAAGAATTCGGGAGGAAGCTTTCGTGTGCTGCACCGTTGATGGTCTTGCACAGAAGGAAAATACGCATCGAGTCGTCCAGTACCTGGGGCCATGCTAGGAACTTCTGTGCTGGGCAATGCTAAGGTTCGTAGTTTTTTGATGGTGCCGCTGCTGGCATCCCCTTCATTGTCCGAGTCCAACGAGATGCAGACAGCCTTTCTCTTTGGTGCTGGAGGTTTCTGCGCGAAAAAAATGAGATATGGGGGGGTTGAATGGAAGTGTTGTTACTTACCATTGGTCTTGAAGTTTCAGCTGGGAGCGTAAGAAGGGCGGGGTCGATTTGCCACTCGTTGATGATGACATTCCGACTGGCAAGAAACGCAAGGTCGACTTCCTCACCTGTGGTGGGGTCAACAGACGAATCAAAGGAGTCAAGTAGGCCCTTCTCAACGTTCTCCTCCTTGATCAAAAGACCACCGAATGTCGCTACATGATCTGACATAACTAACCCAAAAGTCTTGCCTGAGTCGATGTCACCAAGCTCAGGAAGAAGCTGCAGCTGAGAGTCAGTAGTTTTTTGCTGGAGCGTGTTGTGAAGCCTCGCTATGTAGTCACAGAGTCGGAGGTGATGTGAACCATTGGCGAACTTGAGGAATGGCGTGAGTTCAGGCCTGCTGAAAGCCACTCGCACGTTGCGACGGAGGACAAAATCATGGCCGAGGGCAGCGAGCATCGTCACACCGCTTGGCTGTGCTCGCTGAAGGGAATTCCACCCTTTGTGGGATCCCTCAATGCGACTCCCATCAGCTCTGATGCCTTGGACGCTGCGCTCGAGGCACCCTTTGCAGACATGTTTCAACTGTTCTTGGTGAACCTGAGTCATTATTGTCAGTAGCGATCGATTACAGTGGTACTTAGCGAAAAATGAAACTTACTTTCTGCGCTGCAGCTGACCAAACACCTTTGTCTGCCCATTTGCTGAATGCCACCATAAGCCTCCGTTCCTGCTCTGCTCGGTCCCAGTATTGCGCAGGCTGACCTTTCTCGGCATGTGTCTTGAGAATGGCGCCTGTGATGTCAGCAGCGACAGTGCCTCGATAAGGACTTTTGCTCGATTGGAGCATGACAGCGATGTATCTTCAAGTGCACATTGAGTAAGTAGAAACTAAGTAAAAGTAGATGCATGGCATTCACCTCGCACTAAAGTGCCAAACATCGAGTTTTGAATCCGTCTCCGGCATTGCAGAGGTCACTGCATTTCGAACTTGGCAGCAATTATCGGCGACCATCATCTTTGGCTGGGGGACGTTTAGAATGTCGTGGCGGTGCTTAAGACCTTGAAGGAGTTCAGTTATCTCTGCGTTCGTGCGCGTCTGGCAAAAGCGCTACATATGGAACGAATATGTCAGTGAAAAGCTTAGGTGAGTCATTGTCAAAACTTACCCATGAAATGATCTGATTGTCCTCATTCAAAACACTCAATATCCCGCCTTTCAGCTCCCTAGACTTCTGGCGATCCTTGTCGGTAAGTGTGGCCTTACTTGCTGCTTTGAACGTGTTGTCGAGTGAGCCGCATATGGCTGCCAGGTTGGAGAATTAAAGGTTCGTTGGTCACACGAGTCTTTCTGTAAACTAACCTGATAAAGTCTTCAGGTATTCTCCACTCTCCTTTTGCCTTGTGCGTGCGCAGAAGTCTAGGAAGACTTCTGTGATAATCTCACCCGAAATCGATTTGTCAGCATATGCAAGCGGGTCGCTGGCGCTTGAGAATGCCTGGAGTGTCTTCACAGCGCTCTTACTACCAGAGAAATAGTCGGTAAGTCTGCTATTTGCATTGCAGGTGGGCTGTATCTGAAACACTTCAAGGTATTCAAGCATTCGCCGCTTGTGTTCCAACAGGTGGAGCTCTTTGCGGCACACCGAATACGGTAAGAGTGTCTTTCTAAAAAGAAAGACTGCATGCACTCACGTCTGACTCTTTCTTCCAGCCCTGCAGAGGTTGTTGATGGGCACATCTCCACCAGCAAATCGAAGAGATCACGCGTTAGGGCACAGCGATAGAAAAAGATTGGGATGTTGCCTGTTCGTTTGGTGAGTGGATGCTCCAGACATCTAATGCACGAAACTCACGAGGAATCCGCCAGTGCTCCCATGAACTCCAGTATGCAGCGCTCGTCGTTGCAAAACAGTAGCCCTCCAAGTTGGCTGGTTGATGCGCTTGGACATCTTCGACATCTCCAGGTATGTTCTTGTCGGTTGCCTTCTTCATCTTTGTTGATTCCTTGCATGTATTGCATTGGAGTTGGGCACCGAGTGCTGTCTCTTCGCAGATAAGTCCGTGGAGTTTGCGCGGCCCCGTGCTTGTCCACCCTTCCCAGGTGGTCTCCTTGTCAGAGCCGCATCGAGGACAGGTGGCAAGCTGTGGGTAGTAGAACGGGTGAATGACATTGAAGGGTTTGATGTACTGTGTTACTGGCTCGATGTCTTGATGTCCGAGTCCCGAGCGCTTTTGAATATGTATGTAAGACGGGGGCACGAATCGAGGCCCGAGCAATGGGATATTGAGGCCTAACTTATGTGTAGGCTCGATTTTCTTTGATCGAGGTCGACTCTTCTCCCATAGGCACTGCACGTATTCGACGACCTCGGCCTCCCACCTCAACTGAAACTCTGGACGTGGGTGGTTCTTATGGTTACGGGACTCTTTCCATATGTTGACTCGTTTTTCAACCTGTGTTTAATCCGTCATTTGACGAGTCAATGACGACGTCTCTGACGGCCAAAAGAAAAACTTACGTTTACAGTCCAGCTTTTCTCAAAGGCATTTTTATCGATAGGCGAGATGGCCGCCGAGTTTTTGAGGAGGTTGAGGACTACTTTAGGCTCGAATACTGACATGTCCTGTGAAGGTGTAGTACTGGTGGAGGTGGAGCCACAGACGTGTTTTAGGGGGTTCTGAGTCCTCTTTGACCTTTGACAACTACCACGCTATAGCGTCTTGACGTGATCCCCGCTATACATATATTTTCTGCACACGAGCTACTGCCGTTGAAAGAATATTGTCTGAACTTCTGATTGGTGGGTTGAAATTCCGAATTCACCACACCATTATTGGAGTGCACACCGATCGCGTAAATTCAGGGAAATACTAATTACTAGTTACACAGTAGTTCAATACTCAATGGCCCCGCACATCCATATTCCCTCCTGCAAGTCTACTGCAGGGAGAGCTAACACACATACTAGCACACATACAAACGCAGAGAAAGTGCTTGATGTGTTCACCGGCAGCTACGACACTGTCAGAGTTCGGCCAGACATCCAGATTCATCCCACAGACATTGCGCGCTTCGTGCAAGTCGGATTCGACGACCAGATCAACTCCTTTGCGACCCGCTCGGGCTTTCAGCCCACCGTTATTCAAGACATCTACAAAAATGTGAGTAGCTACAAAGACACGCAGAAGGTGGTGAGGGCCATGCGCATTGCTGCCATGGAGTCAGCTAAAGTCGAGATCCAACAACTGAGGAATCAGAGGCTGCGAGAAGATTCAGACTCGGAGGACTTGTACGAGAGGCCAGAGAAGGCCAAGGCCGAGATGGAACCCAAAGAGGAAGAAGATTCAGACTCGGAGGACTTGTACGAGAGGCCAGAGAAGGCCAAGGCCAAGACGGAACCCAAAGAGGAAGAAAATGATTGAATTGGCGAGTAGCGAGTAAGCGGCGTTTGTAAAGCTATCATGTAACTATTCAATGTCAGTATGTACTGCAAATACAAAAGATAAACCAAGTTCAGAGTTCTCACCTTGGAGATATGGCCTTTAGAATAATGGGACCGGGCCAATGGCTGCTCTCCGTCGAAACGTTGAAACTGACTCCCTGAGTTGACCGAGGACGATCATTCTCATAGGACACAGGACGCCAGATGCCAGACTCCCTGGGATCGTTTTCCGGCTTCGGAAGTCGGACCCCCTGCGAACCCTTGGAATCTTTTCGGCTCGCCTGCGGCGAGCCCCCCCCTTGCCATGACCAATTTTTCTAAAGTTTAGTCCGGCATATTCCGATAAGTCACATGACTCTACCATGTGCTCGTTTGTTAATTCTACAATAGACGCAACCACAGGTGCATCTTCAACCGTAAATACATTATTGGGTACAGGCACCTTCTCAGAGCACTTAAAAGACTTAGAGTTCAGAAAAGAATTATGATTCGTGTGAGGTACTCGTGACAGTACCCAAATGTTATACCCAGTTTTAGCCTTATCCTCAGCCTTAGTCACTCCTTTGTTTCCTACACACTGTCCTTACTGAAGCCAGCTTATTAATCAAGTCTTTGTTTATTTTGCGAAACAAGACAGAGATTGAGATAGTCACAAGAACTGGCCTCCCTCATGTAACGCATGACAAATTCGACAGTCACGTCACGTCCCAGTCTCACACGCAGTGCACAGTTCGCCTTGGTGAACATAGAATGCTTGAAACAAGATCCAAAGATCAAATTTTGATATGCTCAGGCATCTGCCTACCTTGATATCTAACAACTCATCAACAAATACCTGCAGAGATCAACACGAATCCTACGACAGATATCGACTCCTTTTGTGAATCGCCCGTCACTCATCCCTATCTGGTACTTCATCCGGCAACTGATATGCCAGCCATCTCAATCCACCGGACAACACAATCAAGACGATATACACTGCATTTCCTCCTAGAAGGTTGTGTTCCTTCGATACAGCAAAGAGCGAAGTCGCCAAGGCGGGACCAATGGCACGAGCTACCGCCGCAGAGGTTTGGCCGAGGCCATTGATAGCGCCAAGGACATTGTTTGTGGGAGCAGAGGCTGTGATAAACATGAAAACAGCTCCTGTAACGAAGTGAGCTGCTTGCAATGACGAGACGGTTTCATTGCAACACGCACCATATCCCATATCCCATATGACTTCTATACATATGAGGAAAAGCAAGGCAAACGTGATTGTATAATCGACTTCACCCCTTGCACGTAAAATCCACGACATTATCGGAAACATAGCCACGAGTGGTGGGTAGCACCACACTGAAACAGAGAACAGACGCTTTGGACCAATCCAATCGGTGATTCTGGCAAAGAAGAATGCCTGAAATACACCATCCGTGATCCCAACCAACGCCATCCACAAGCCAATAGTAGCAGGATCAAATCCAAGACCGCCAAGGTAAGTAGGTGTCGACAAGAACAGCGGCAAAAGAACCCTAAAAGAAACGTCAAGGAAGGAGAGCATGGCGTAGTTTGTCATCGGAATGACAACGGAACGCGTAAGGAGAGATCGCAAGGGCATGTTTGCCATCGAGCTTTTAACAAGTAATTCTCTGTCGGGGCTACTTGAAACGCTGACCGTAGTTGAAGTGAACTTCGGCCGACGCTTGGTCGATAATGTCTACTGATCGTGAGTGATGTGTGCGATATGGTAGAGATCCAGAACTTACTTCTTCCAAGAAGATTGTCATCATGACAAGGGCCAGGACTAGCAGACAGGCTGCCACCCCACAAGGCAAAAAGTATGGGTAATTTCTCCAGAACGAACCGGAGAACAATGCCGGCCAATGATCCTGCGGTCGCGCGAGTGTTCCTCCCATTAATGGACTGACATGTCGAACTCATTATTTACCATCTCCGTCGTCAACGACCTTACTCACCCAACAAAGCCTCCGATGCACCAGACAATCGGGATCAGGGCAAATCCCTGAGCCATATTTGTGGAGTCCGTCAATTCTCCCATCATAGTCTTCATTACCACAACGTTGCCATTGAGAAAACCGCACATGCAACGGCTGGAAAAACCATGTTAGAGATGTATATTTCCTTCGGGTGAAGACATACCTAACAACAAGGCTCCAGAAGTTCGTCGAAAGGCCGAAACATAGCATCGAAATGCATGTTCCTAATAGTCCGATGACTAATACCGGCTTGCGCCCAATGCGGTCAGACAGCCGAGCCCACTTCAGCACCGTCAGTGCCTGTCCGACGAAAAACAGAGAGTCCTGCCAATCACATTCGATGAGCGAACCATTCTCACAAGCAATTCGCAAAAGGTAATCCTGGCACTTACAATGATTCCAGCATAATATCCTACAGCCGCATCGTCGCCCCCAGTGATTCCAAGTTCTCTGATCAGCTAAGAGAGCAAAACAGTATCAAAGGTGTGCATCGAAGAGAAGCATCGTGATTGCGAAACCATACCTGATTGATGTACGGGAATATAGATGTCGAAGCGATGGGCTCCGCAAGTTGCAGCGTTATAAGTAGGCCTATCTGAAGCTTTGGAAGGGGCGTTTTAGGTTTTTTCGAGCCCTTGGCAGGTACCAGAGGCGTTGTCTCATTTATCATAATTTCATGAGAATTAGAGGTATCCATTCTGGTGGGTTGGTTAGTGAGAGGGAAGATATCCAGTGAACTCCCTTGATTTGATTATACGAACCTCGTCTGTATTTATAGCCTGCCCATCGTCGATATACTAGTCAGCTATCAGATATACGTATGTAAACGTAGAGTCGATTTGTCAAGTAACATACCTGAGGGTGGAGTAAACCGGTGCGAGTCATCCGAGTTACGAATGAAAACGCTGTTAGAGAGGCTAACAGAGCAAGCAATATAGTTTCAAGTCGACTCTCGATAAGCATGGAAAGCATCTCCAGAACTCGTGTTTGGCAAAAGCATGAGTGATAGACACAAAAAATATGCAAACGATTGAAAAGCGATTCCATACGTTGCACTTGAGACTACCCAAGGGCCAGCGAAGATATTGAAATTCGCAAGCCAAGCGACGGGTGATTTCCATTCTGGAA
Source organism: Suillus plorans (assembly GCF_016647745.1). Lineage (NCBI taxonomy): Eukaryota > Fungi > Basidiomycota > Agaricomycetes > Boletales > Suillaceae > Suillus > Suillus plorans. The sequence goes on from NW_024537417.1 coordinate 43,518, forward strand.
TATTTGTGCCGACTATATTTATAAGAATCATATCACGAGGATTGGATGCAATCGTGTCAGGGATGTTTACTAGTCCAAATGTTCAAATGAAGAGAAATGGCATCTGTCCCGCGGGTATTTTGCTTTCTTACACTGTGGAGTTCGATCAGTTAATTGACTTCCAAAAACCGCCTATGCTTACACTGTTTAGCGTGGTGTTACCGTACATCCCGTAGTGTGAGATCCAAGAAAGACGGTCCGATGCAAATGCGGTGGTATTACGTCGCCATTAACTCTTAAGCTTTACACAGTATCGGGCGCGTCAAATAGAACGAGGAGAAAGCCAAATCTGGGTGCTCGTCTTCACCTGCTGACACGTCAAAACCAATAAGTACCATCTTGCAATAACTGCAAAAATACAAATGCGAGAAGAGATCACGCTTATGCTAGATTCCAGACTCAGTGCTACGAGTCCATTACGGAATAGCAAGGCCATCCTGGACAGCTTTACGCGCATTGATACGACCAAGCCACATCTAAACCGATCAAACTTTAGAAACAAGACACACAAAACAAAACACGTTCGAGCGCCCACCTCGAGGCTCGGCCACTCATCAAGAGATTCGATACCCGCGAATTGATGAACATTAATCCTGAATACAATAGAACCAGAGTGAGAACATCAGAAAGACGTCTTCGCAAGGGAAACCGAACAAAGATGGTACCAACCATGGGAAAACGTTGATATCTGCAGCGCTATAGACGCCCCGGCCGGGCCCAGCGAGATAATCACGGTCTGTGAGGCGGATCTCCATCACGCCATAGAGGCGCTTCGTTTCCAGGATATAGCCTGATGTCGTCATCGTTAGGCGCATATGAGACACTAATCAACAGAAACAACTCACGCTTCTTTGCATAGGGAATGTCCTCGGGCGCAAACCTATTGAAATGATTCGCTGCACTGCGTCAACTCAAAACTTCAATACCAAGTTCGAATTTACAGACCTTGGCCCTGCATAGGACCAACGCCTCCATGCTGCAACCACCGAGTCATCAGTACTCGATCCCACCAGCTGCCACGGAATACTCACCGCCCAGAACATCCAATGAAGCATCTCGCTGTACTCATTCGGCTGCGACACAGGGTCAAACCCAAGCTTCCTCTCCGGATCATAATGCTGTTCGAGATACAGCAAAATAGCAGCTGTCTCAAACACGACGAAATCTTCCCGCGCGCGGTCGACGAGCACTGGGATTCGCCCGTTTGGGTTCAACTTGATGAACCAGGGCTCTTTTTGGTCGTTGCGTGAGATGTTTATTTTCTGGACGCTGTCAGAGTCAAAATTTGGGATATCGTCCCAGGAGAAGAGGGGGCACTCACTCATAATCGACCTTTTCTCCATAAACTGCTCTAAGTTCTTCGAGAAAAACACTAACTTTGCGTCCGTTTGGAGTTCCAGCGGTGTATAGAACAAAAGGCTTGGGCTTGGACGTATGTACAGTAGACATATTACGAGGGGTGGTTGATAGTGACCTTGCTACTGAGCTGAGACGGTTAAAGGCGACTTGCATTGCTTTCTAGGGGTATGGAGTGACGCCATGTTCGAGTACGGATGACCTGATCCGTATGACCGACGGGTGTTGTTGCTGACATATAAATTTATGGTTCAACCGCATCAGTCAGCAACTGGACACAATAATTTGCCCTCTACATAATTCGCGGACTTCTTGACTTCTCTATCAAGAACTGGACCCGGTCTTAAGCTTCTTCAGGCGTATCTTGCCGATCCGAGCGATCTAAGAGAGTTTGCTCAGAAGAATTTTGGAACAACGTCAATAGAGCCGAGCACCGCTCGACACTGTTCGGAACAAATTCTGAGTTGAAAACTTCAATCTTGGAACGGGAGAAGAACCAGTGGGAACTAGAAATTTTTTTTAAAACGTGTAAACCTGAATTTCTACCGCGAAAAAAAAAGAACTATAGCTATAAGTACACATATATAACGGGAGACCTGATGAAAAGTGAGAACGAAAAAGAGAATGGAAAATGAGAAAGGTAAGAGGGAGAGGAGCATGTATACGATATGATACTAGAAATACGATAGCCATCATGATGACTCACCCGCATCAGCCCATCAACAAACGGAGTATGAAAAGGGCTAGACAAAATATGCGAAAAGAGAACAGAACTCGAAAGCGGCTGTACTGTAACTAGATGAGAACGCGTGCATGCGATAAACCAGGAGATGAGATAAACAGTGACATAACATGGTCCAAGATCGTCGCACAATTGAAATGCGGTCATGCAGAACGTCCGAGCGGATAGGGCAGAGCAGAGAGCAAAGATTGTGTCTTGATAGCATCGAGGAAAGCGCTGGGACGCATGGCACGTCGAGCAAAGCAGTGATTGGCATCGTAACATCCCACTGACATGGCATGAAATCAACAGAACGCAAATAAAAATCAGCGCTCCTCCGCATTTTTATGGCTCTCGCCCCTCGCCGTCTCCCCGCTCCCGCTCCCACCACCACCATTGAACACCCCCGAGCCCGAGTAATACATCCTACCCGGTGGCCGCGCCCCATCTGTTTGTGGTTGGCGAAGCGTATTTGGACGCTCAGGCCCAGGTACAGCCTGAGATCGTAGCGGCGGTGTGCCTTTTGGATTAGCCGCAGGCACGACAGGCCCACCGCGACTGGATGAAGGAGCAAATGGCGAATACGGTGTTTGGGATTGGGGTTGCGATTGCGACTGGCCCTGGTCGAGACGCGGGGCGTCTAATCGTGCGACGGAGGACGACATCCTGCGGTCACGGTCTGTATCAGGAGAACGAGACGCGGCGCGATCCCGGTCTTTATCGGTGCCCCAGCTAAGCGGCGACGCTCGTCTGCGTTGCTCAGTGCCAGTGGTTGGGAATCTGTATGACGAAGATGGTTCCGAACCCGAACTCGTCGTTCCATTTTGTTGGAACTTTGACTGCGGATATCCAACACCGCCGCCGCTCGTACTTTGATTCCGCGCCGAATCCGCACGCACTGCACGAAGTGCCTCCTCCAACAAATCCAAGCGCTGACGCATACCCTGCATCTCCTCCTGCATCGACCGCGTCCGTTTCTCCACCAACTCCTCGACCACCGCATCTACCTTCTGCAGAGATTGGAGGAGCGCGTTTGATTTTTGAAGCTGCTCAGACAGCCAGTTTTTCATCTGCTTCGAATCGTTGAGCGCGTCGTAAAAGACTTCGAAAGGCGCTAGAAATGCAGATTTATCTCCTGAGTAACCGGGGTGTTGAAGGGCGCGAGGTGTGGGCGGGACTAATGAACTGGCGATTGGTATAGCAGGGGGAGATCTTGTAGTCGCCGTCTTGGGTGCGCTCACCGAGGGACCTATCGTGTGCTGCAAGCCAAATCGGGTAGGTGTTGGAGGAACGTTGGTGGCTACTCTTCGCGTGGTCTGGTTTCCGCTTAGAGCGGTTGGAAGTCGTGGTAAAGCCATGGGGAACCGACCGAATTCTGGGACTGGAGGGGCGCTTTGTATGACAGGTGCGAGCGGATCAGAAGAGTTAATCCCACGAGGGCTGATGACAATATCAGCGGGTTTTCTTTTGCGACCACCGGACTGAGCTGCGCGACGACGTGCGAAACTAATAGGGGGAGGTGGTAGGGAGTTTGAAGGAGGGCTTTTCAGAGGTATCTCGGGTTGATTTTGGGTTGCGGTGAGAGAGAGCGGTTGCTGACTTGGGACAATCATAGGAGGAGGGGTGAGTGGCTGTGATTGAACAGTCGCACGACTGCCAGATACCAGAGTATTTCCACCTGAACGGGTGGCTGTATTGGGACTACGCCTACCCAACCTTGGGAGACTTAGCTTTGATGCTGCCAAGGAACCGTCCGGGGGGGAAGAAGAAGAAGAAGTACCATTATTAATAGCAGCTGGGAGCATGGGACACGGAGCGGGGGGAGCAGCGAAACTTGGTCTGCGCTGTTCGATGAGCTGCTGTTGTTTTATGGTAGACCTCGGGTGAACGTCTTCTACTGTTGGTATTGATATGACCACGGGAGTTATTGGGGTTGAATGTGAAATTTCAGAGGAGGAAGGGGTGGTTGAGGGAGGGAGTGTGGTACCACTCACAGTCACCCGTCGTTTCTTTGGTGACGGTGGAATGACAGTAGGAGAAGTGATTTGAGGAGGGGAAGGAGAATCGATGATACTATCATCAAGGTCATCTTCCTCCTTGATTCTAAGGACTCTGGGTGACTGACGGCTAAGATTTTGATTGAGAATGGGATTGAAAATAGGACGAGGACATACCCAGAGTCATCTGTACTATCACGACGGATTGCTACGTCTTCTCTTGAACGTTTCCTTGAGTTTCTTAATTGTTCTACGCTAGGTTGCCTTGATGGAGAAATTGTATGATGAGTTCTTGGTTGAATTGGTGGTAACGCGTTATTAGAATTTGGGATTGAACTAAGAGAAGAGGTGCTAAATGCCTGGGCGAAGGAGGGTAGAGACTGTGGAGCGTGATTGACGGACATGGTCGTGGTAATCGTTGTCGGTGTCGTTGTGGTGGTCGTTGTTGTCGTTGTGGTTGAAACGGAACCGAATGATGAATTCAATTGGAATTGAAGAGATGAACCAAAAATGAATTGCAGGTTGGTGTTAGCTTCCACAAGAAGATTCGACTTATTCGCGTAATTGAGACCGTTCCAATGGCGAGATCATGATAGAGGCTTTTTAATTAAGTCGAATGGTAAGCACAGCTAAAGATGATCATAGTAGTAATCATCAACTATCACCTGTGCAACACTATGCAAAACACTGCAACTCGGCTTTCGGTCAACTTGATAGTAAATCATTATCCGATGTCTCGGCCATCCGATGTTAAGGCCTCGAGGCTTATGGAGACCTATAATCACACAGTCATTCTATAGGTGAACTACACTCGGGGCTTTCCTTCGCAACCGATAGGCAAGGGCGTAGCTGATACCCTGCTAGCTGCCCCCATTGCACGTGTAGAACTATATTATACCGTAACACTCGTGGGTACCCTTTGCTTCCACACAATAACCTCCAGCCTTCTAAAAACAGCGGTACTTACTACAAGAACACCGTAAGCGAGTTCATTTAACCCGAAAACCAATCTCACTTTTTAACACCTGAACTCGTCGAGAATCTTCCACAGAACCCAAACCTAGATCAAAATTCAAATTCACCCATCAGACCCAATCCCCCCCCCGTAACCATCCTCCCCCATGAAGGTACACGGTCCAAGATCCGATCACTCCATCACAGGCGTTGACATCTCATTTCAATCCATAAATGGGTACCCGCGACGCTCAACTACATCCTCGAACAAGCCAGTGAAACCTCAAAAACCAAGCGACGTAAACGCGGTAGCCTCCCAGAAGCAAATTTCAAATCTGATAGACGTTATTCACCGCGCATCTCTTTATGATTTCGTCCGCTTCTTCCTCGCTGTCAACACCGTGATTATTGGAGGTCTGCCGTTACCAGCGCTTGTGGCTTCCCCGTGTTCCTTCATCGGCGGTGGGCAATTTTTGACCGCAATCGTACCATATATGTACGAGTGGTATGTTTCCAGAGAAGCAACTGGCTCCGGAAATGGATTGGGAGATATGTCGACCATCGGTCTCTTTCCATTCACGAGACGAGGTGGGGGCGTCTGTGGAGGTGCTAGAGTGCTCCGAATAGGCTCAGGCTCAGGCGTTTGTCGCCCCGATCTGTCTGCTATGACAAGCGGAAGAGGATTCGACTTGAGTCCATCGCACAACCCTCGTATGGAATCTTCAATCACTTTAGTCGACCACACCGCCTTTTCCACAGATGGAAATTCGTGAGCAGTCAATAGTGACGTCAACACACGTTTGTTCATCTGTGACGAAACCTGCCCTGCTTGGGGTGCAAGTGGTGACACTTCACTCGCAGTGACTGTCGAAGCCGGTCTGCTGGTACCAGAGACAGCAATCACGAAAAACCCGGTGACCGCCCCTGCAATACATTCCTGTCGGAACGACATCCGCTCCCAGAATTCTTCCACAGACACCTTCTTGACTTCTTTAAGCGTCTGGTCCTCTTTTTTACTCCGACCTTCCTTCTTTTCTGAAGCGTCGGCTGACGAGGTGTCTTCTTCGTGCGTCTTTAACGTATCCGCTCTTGCGCGTTTTCGCTCTGGGGACCTCACCCCATCCGCATCCGTCGTGTACGCAATCTCATCGATAAATCGAGATTTAGGGTCATCATCAAATGACGGTATACATTGCCCAAGATGACGAGGCGAATCGCCTCCCGAAGGACAAGGACATGGTAGGGAGATTTCGTCCTGCGAATAAGGGTGACCGTATGTCCAACTGCACGAACCAGTCGATGGGTATACCCGCTCCAACGAGTGATGAGCTTCAAACTCGCTGAGACCGGGTAAGATGTAATACAGTTTGGTGCGGCATGTATCTCCCACGCGAGACGCCAACTCGCCTACGACAGTGCTGAATTGGCGTTTCCACCAAGCACAGAGCTTGATATCGCTTAGGGGGCGCTTGTTCGGGTATTCTGAAGAGTTTGGGAATAGATATTGATTCTGTGCTCTCGCAAAGACGTGAATCCATAGATGGTTAACGGAGATGGGACGCGTGGCAGGGTCTGCGTAGAACAGCAGGAGTGCACGAACAAGAGCTGGAGTGGGAGATGGTGCGGTTGCTTGTCCGGTAGAGTCCACTTTTGAGACATACAATATCGCACAGGACGTCGTAGGGATGTTATACACGCATGCTTCGATTGCAGAGACGAACACGGAAGAAGAGTCTGGTGTGGTTTGCTCGGAAAGCAGAATCAAAATATCTTGCAAGTACGACCTTGGTCGCGGATTCGCAAACGGGAAAAGGTTGCCGTGCTTTCTGGGTGATGAGACCAGGACATGAAGATGGAACTCACGAGTTCCTGGTAGGCTGTTGAGGCCTGCTAGGAGCGCGTCCCGCAAAGTCATGACTGCGATACGTGGGAATATGCGATTTCTGCTCAGCGGCACAAGAACAAGGAACCCGAATAGGTCGGTGAGTGCCCCAGGTAGGGGTCAGACCGGTCAAGGTTAACGTTGGGCCGAACCAAGGAGGAGATCAACTCGGGGCTATGGTGCTGCTCCACCGTCCTGTGTATCGAAACGGAGAACCACTGCCCTGTAATCACACACGCCTCACAGCTCCACTCAACTGCCACTAGTACTGATGTTGTCATAGCTAGATCAATCACAGATCGTAGACTATGCCCCTTCAAAGTTTCGCTCCCGAGAGCATGTAAAGAGGAAGCAAAAGGAAGAGAACATCTACTTGATCTTCTGAGGGCAATGCATGATATTACAAGAAGGAATGTATGATACAAGGAGTTGGCTTGATAAAGGCTAGAATCATGCCACGTATGCAAATGTGTCTCTCGTACCATCGACGCGCTCAATATATTCCTTCTCCAATAGTGTATCAATTGCCTGGGACCACAGATAAGTGGACGTTAAGCGAAGAAACAAGGAATCCTACCTTCTTGATATCGGGAATCTTGGGGGCGAATCGTTGCGAAATCTGAGAAATCACCTCCTGAATCAAAGGCTGGTTCTTCATCGTCTTGCGTGCCTTCATGATTCGAACGATAGTGGCCTGGATCACATATTTACGGTCCTCATCAACAGTTTTGAGTACCTCCGAGGACTCCGCTTTCACCTCAGCCTTGATTGGCTGATTCAAGTTGACACGGATCTTCTTAGACTTGAAGTCTAACCAAAGTGTATTAGTCCCAAACGTAATGCGAAACGGGGTAAGCCATACTGGGGTTCAAATCATATTGATCGGTCTCCTCGTTGATAAGAACTTTGGCCTTCACCAAAAGCGTCAGCACCTGAGTCAAGATGTCCTTGCTGATAGCCGTGGCAGTAATCAACTCCTCCAGTGATAACGTGTCATGTTTGTTATACTGCAGGAGAACGGACATTTGATAAGAACTGGTCATCAAGATGTACTTCTGATTGAGGTAATTCGTCCTCAGCTCGTTCTTCGAGTAATTCCACAACCATGTTAGTTTGCGGCCGGAGTGCTTCGTCTGATAGTACTTGGAGAAGCGATCGTACGTAGGAAGAATTTCAGGAGGAATGATGAAATCGTTGTTCGGTGCACTGAGTGGCCAGAAGTTCGTGCCGAGAACCATGATGGAGAAGTTGATGTCCATGTCCTCGTGATTCGCCATTCGCTCCTTGAACTGATCAGTTAGGTCTTTACTGAGACTCATGTCTATAGAAAAAAATAAGCGGCCGCAAGGTGGTGTGTGGGGTATGGAACATACCGGTGAACATTCTCTGTAACTTGTTGGTGTACTCGAAACCACAAGCTTCCTTCAACTTGGAGATCATGCTCGCCTCGCTCTCGTCGGATGCAGATACGCCGTGAATCAGGCGCTTGGACAATTTGGTAGCATAGAACGTCTGGAAGACGTCCTTGTCCTCGATGTACTTGAAAAGTACCATCTACATACACGAATGAGACATCAGTGAAAATCATCGAGCGAGGTACTTACCACGCGGTTCAGAGCACCTTCAAGGTCCTCCTCCTCAGCCATCTTGTTGTTTTTGCGAAGCAACATGTCCGCGTGCTTCGCGAGCAATTCTGGCGACTTTGTCGTCGACGAACCCGTTGCAGAATTGCGATTGACAAACTCTCTGCATGCCTTATCGAGCGACGCAACAAAGCCAGCTTCTCCCCTGAAGCTCCTCGTGACGGTGTCCGAGTTCTTGCGATGAACCTCAAGCAGTGCATCAACGTATGCCTTGGGATCCAACGAATCTGCACCCTCTGATCCTTCGCCCAAGAGTTTCGCAACAGCAGCCAGACCAGCCTTCTTCACATGTTCCTCAAATTTCTTTCTCAAAGGCTCCAGGCCTTCGGGTATGCGCGATAATAATGCATACATCCTCTGCAGGTCTTCGTCTTTGTCAAAATCGAGCAAGCTTTGGAAGCTCTCCCACATGAGGTCAGAGTGCTGACGGATCAGCACATGCTCGCACTTGCTGACGAGCTGTTTCCGTGTGTCAGTGTTTAGGTATCGGTCGACACGGTCCTCTTCCTCCTTCAGGCGCTCTTCGGCTTTTTTCAGATAGTCAGATACACTGCTCTCTGCGAGAAATGCCTCGGATTCCTGCTCGTAATACTTCTCCGTTGCGTCAAGGAACGGTGTCTCCAGGTGCTCCCTGTATACATCAAGCGATGCCTTGTTGATGTCTGACTCGTCAAGACCAAGCGAAACGAATGAGTCAACCACTTTTTTCACAAGGCCTTGATCGATCGTCTCGCCATTTCTTTGGCGCTCGATCAATCGGAGGATGGCACCAGCAAGCTTTGTGTGCTTGCTCTGGACATGGAGGAAGAAATTCGATTTCCATTGCACGAGCGCGAGCTGTGAGAGGTAATGTGTGTATGAGGATCAGTGTGACAGCGTGAAGAAAAGGGGTGGCGCACGGTGTATACAGGATATACACCCTTCCGACCTTCATCCCTTTCTCGCTTCACCCAGTGGCGATTGAGGTACGTGAATAGTCGATTGATGTAGTTAGCACCTGTCGTGTATCTGTCCCATTCACTGGCGTAATATCGTAGGAGAGCTTCATCTTGGAGGGAATCGGATTGCTATAGGACGGATAAGAATTATGTTTGATCGCGCATGATATCAGGGAAAGGGAGTCAACCTACATCCTTGAGAAGCTTGAGATGGGTGATGAAATACCGAATGAGATTGTTGTACAGATCCGAGCCCATCAGGTTAGCCCCTGCTGTTGAGGAGTCAGACTGTGGTCTTATCACTACAGGAAAGACATTGCTTCCTATGACACTCACTTCGACTTCCCTGACCAACAGTATCGGTAGTGGTATTATGCATGCGCGAGGACGTGCAATAATTGTAAGCCACAGTGTAGAGGCTCATGTACTTGGAATATGAGACGCCAGTCTGGAGCTTGGTCATGATGTGGTCCACTCCCTCCTCAAGAAAAGCCCATGTTGTTGCAAGATCTGCACTCGCAGGTGGCATTGGATGAGAAACATTGGCGGACGTTGTTGTTGATGACATGATGATCGTTTGTGAAGGACAGCTGTCGTGACTTGTGAGTACGCACGCTGAGGCGCGGCTGTCACACTGGTGGCGCTACCTCGCGTGCTTTGCACAAATATTGTTTGCAACAACTCACACAAAACAAAAAGAAAGTGAGACAGACGGTGGGTATTAGAATCGTAGTACGAGAATGAAAATTATGTTATTGCTAAATCTTCACTCCTGTGTGTATCGAGGCAATGCCTCCCCAGAGTTCTGTCCATGCGCCACCATCAAAATCACCTCCTGTGGAGAACCCTGCATCTCTGATCATCTGCGCAAAGTCGGGCTGGCTTGGGAATTTGCGTATAGATTCCACCAAATACTGGTATGAATTACGGTCACCAGCTAGAATGGTTCCAAGCAGTGGGATGACCGTGAATGAGTATTGGTCGTATAGTCTACAGACTAAATTAAAATGAGATAGTAATGAAATGAAAATCACTTACGTGCTCAGGAGCGAGTTATTAACCTTGCTGAATTCAAGACACGCGAAGGTAGCACCAGGCTTGAGAACGCGGTAAGCCTCGCTTAACACAGCGGGGACAGACGTGCAGTTGCGGATGCCAAATGCAATTGTGTAGAGGTCGTATGAATCATTCTTGAACTGAGAAGCAGTCAGCTCTTGTGCATTTGCCTCATGGAATGAAACCTGAGGTGCTGGCAGATGTCATGAAGTAGAGTATAGGACAGGCACGGTAAGCTCACTATTGTGATACATTGTCTTTTTGAACCTCATGAATCCCTCCTTCAGCATCTGCGCGTTGATGTCCACGATGTCCACGGTCGTCTCTCTGTCCGCATAGTTCTCCCTTGCATGATCCAAGATACGGAGAGCAATGTCGCCTGTTCCTCCTGCAACGTCTATACACCGAAGGGGACCTTTGCGACCTGGTTTGAGAGTATCTACAAAAGAGTCTTTCCACAGCCTGTGCACACCGAGGGAGCTTGCATCATTCATCAAGTCATACTTGGACGCAACAGAGTCGAAAACACCCTTCACGAGGGATTCCTTCGACTCCTCTGGAACTGTCCTGAAGCCAAACGAAGTCGTCCGGCCAGCAGGACCTGATGAACGAAGGATATGATGATTATGAATCAGGCGGCATGCTGACAGCTTGCGAGGTATTGACCTTGTTACCTGCATAACTCGAATGAACTTTTGGAGCAGACAACACGTCCGCTATAGGGATGGGAATATTATGTAAGCGTCAATGTTTTGCTTGACTTGACTGACCAGGCTGAACGTTGAACACTCCTGCGGACAACTCAAATGCTAAAGCCACGGTTATCTCTTTGGTTCACTCGTGGTTATGCTACTCGCATTGCAGAAAAGCCTCCAGCACGTTTTCCAGATCCATTACTGAATGCTCCCAACGTTGCTGCCAAAACACTCAAGGACGAGAACTTGACATTCATTCATCGACCTCCCCCAACAGTACCTTCACCTCATTCAACAACTTTAGCTCCTGCTTCTCCGTTGCTCAAATCTCCGACACCATCTAATAAACATGCACCCATGCCACCTTTCTTGCGGCCTTCGGCTTACAATGCTGCACCATTACGAATGTCTGATAAAGACATTGAGCAACTACGAAAGTTGAGGCTGTCTAATCCAGAAAAACACAGCCGTGCTAAACTTGCAAAACTGTTCAAATGCACGCCAAACTTTGTGTCCAAGATTGCTGCCCTCCCGAGGCCCAAACGGAAGGAGTTTGCAAGGAAGATGGAGGCGGAGCATGAGACTGTAAGGGGGCAGTGGGGAGAGAAGAAGGCTACCTTTGTTGCTATTAAGCAGAAACGCCGCGAGTTCTGGTGAGGTACGGAGCACCATGGCTATATCTTCTTGGTCCGTTTCTCAGGCCTCTAATGATTTGTGCACGACTGACTAGCACTGGGTTCATCAGCGTAACTAGAGTCGTAGCCTGTGTAGATGGATTTTGCCTGTTACGTTACCGACGCAATTGATCCTACTTTACTTCGCCGACGCGACAACCCGTTCCGTAATTTTCCGTCCTTCCGACTCTTGTCACTCTTTCTAAATCGGGAGCACGACTCAACTATCGTTCCACTTCTCTCCATGGGCCTGCATGGTCAAATGAGTCGATTTTCATGCCAACGCGCTAGCTCTGGTGTTTCCTCCGTGGTCCAATTACATTAATCCATCGTTTTTAATACTAGCCTGATGTAAATTTTTTGCCGAAACGGCGAAGGTACATATTTCCCCGAATCCTGTTCAAGCCCTTTTTATAGACTCTGAAGACGTGGGGGGTCTGGACTCACAGCTTCGTGAACTTCCTCCTCTCGTACCACCTTGTACCGAGAACTTTGTTACAGTATCTGAATGCTGTGTCGTGCCACTTGCTCTTCCTATAAAGCTACACTGGCTCCTGCGTTCAACCGCCCAGCACGTTCTCTCGCATCCAATTTTCATACCATGGCGTCAACTCGTTTTCCTCCCCATTTTGCCCAAACTGATCACCGTCAGCGCTCTCTCAACCAAATGCGTTCCAAACAGCTTAGTATTGAAAAATACATCTACCTAAATGGCCTCAAAGGGCGTGACTCTAACCTGTTCTATGACATTTTGCTTGAGAACATGCAAGTAAGCCTGCTCGTCGTCTCGTGTAAAACCGGGACTGAGATGTTTTGAATTACTCAGGAAATGATTCCCATCTTGTATACACCAACTGTAAGGTGCTTCACCAGGTCGTGTGACCATACTTAAGAAGTGCTCTTCGAAGGTTGGAGAAGCTTGTGTCAACTACTCCCATATATGGAGGCGACCCGAGGGTCTTTATGTCTCCATTGAAGACAAGGGTCGCATTCGTGACGTTTTGGCCACCTGGCCAAATTTCAACGATGGCCGTATAGCCGTCGTTACCGATGGTAGGCTAAATTGATGCTCCATGTTATGTATCTTCCTGATCAAATCATCAGGCTCTCGTATTCTCGGTTTGGGCGATCTTGGGGCAAACGGTCTGCCCATCAGTCTTGGGAAGTTGTGAGTGTTTACGCTTTTCCAGAGAATCCTTCAACGAACATAACTACGCAGGGACCTCTACATCGCTGGTGCCGGCATCAAACCGTCATCTACCGTAAGTCCATGCTTTTCATATTAACCTGCGCCCAATTGACTCTGGCCAGGTCCCGATTTGCCTGGATTTAGGTACCAATACACAACGTTACCTCGACGATCCTCTCTACATCGGCGTTCGCCGCCCACGCCCGTTGGGCGCGGAAGTAAGTCCCCTGCTATCATATGCACGTCCATATATTCACATGTGTATTGAAGATGGACGAATTCATGGACGAGTTCATGGAGGCCATGAAAGAAGTCTTCCCCACCCTACTAGTACAATTCGAAGACTTCTCAACGGACAACGCGTTCAAATACCTTGAACGGTATCGCCATCAATATCGTGTTTTCAATGATGATGTCAGTCAATCACATTCCAGCTTTCACTCTGTTTTCATGCTGACCCCTGTGCAGATCCAAGGCACTGGATCCGTGATCTTGTCAGGTTTCACAAATGCCGCTCGTTTGTCTTCTGCCGCTTCCGGGCTGCCGCCATCAGATCACAAAATCCTGTTCCTCGGAGCCGGTTCTGCAGGTATCGGTGTTGCCAAGCAATTATTGTCCTTCTTTACCTTGTCTGGTCTGAGTCCCGAAGAGGCAAGGTCTCGAATCTACGTGAGCCAAGCCACATTCGAAGGGCATTTGAATTTGTCACTCAATAAGCCTGTTAGACTGTTGATTCGAAAGGTCTTATTACTGCCAACCGCAAAGGTCTTCAAGAGCACAAGAAGTGTACGAAGATATGTTTGTGTCGTTTTCTACGAACTAAACTGCAATTACAGTCTTCGCGCGCACTGATTACGATGGCCCTGCGCTCACTGACCTCGTTGACATCATCAACCACGTGAAGCCCACCGCCTTGCTCGGCCTGAGCACCATCAGAGTACGCCTTCCAGTGATAGTTGTGTTTTGCATAACCTCACTTCGTTCTAGAATGCATTCACCGAGAAAGTCGTTAAGGCGATGTGTGCGCTGAACTCCCGTCCCATCATCTTTCCTTTGTCGAATCCCGTCGCGCTATGCGAACTGGACTACCAGGACGCCATCGAATGGTAAGTTAACAGAACCCCCGCAGTATAGTCGATGTTGATGATCCTCGCCTGTAAAGGTCCGATGGACAGGTCATCTTCGCGTCAGGCAGCCCGTACAAGCCATTGTCTCATAATGGTGTCGTGTACGAGCCTGGCCAAGGAAACAACATGTACATCTTCCCCGGTATCGGCCTCGGTGCGATCCTCTCCCGAACTCGGCACGTATCGGATGCTATGATTGAACAGGCAGCCATCTCACTTGCCAACTCCTTGACCGAGGAAGAGAAGGCGGCCGAGCTTGTATATCCTCGCCTTGCGCGCATCAGGGATATCAGCGCCCAGGTCGCATTTGCCGTTATTAGACAAGCCCAAAAAGATGTAAGGAGGGAACGATACCCACGCCTGATTAGAAATTCGATGCTGATCTTTATACTCCAGAAATTGGACGATAATGCTTATCTGCGTACACTCCCCGATTCCGATCTTTTGGGACTCATTCATGACAAGATGTGGCAGCCATCTGCGTTGCAGCTGCGTTCGTTTACGCGACTTTAGTTGGGAATAGTCAAGGGGATGGAGTTAAGACAGAAGTCTGAGACTGTCAGGACGGGCGACGGAGAATGCGGGAGGGCGACGGAATGTTTCTATTCTCGGCTTTTGTCACTTGCATGCTATTGCTCTCCTTATGTCCCATTCATCGTCCTCCACCGGGCAGTGTGTATGTATGTATTGTTAATTATTTGAATAGAAGGAGTTAAAAGAATCATTTGGATGACCGGTAGCATCTATGTAAGACTGTTAATGGGGTTTGATGGAATCATGTGTGATATGTGACTAGTGAGTGGGAGGAGATGACTGTTTCATTATACATCTATCCGATCGTTATGCATCTATCTGCTCATCGATATGTGCCGGGGCGTTGCCTTCTTTTTGTCTCCAGTGTGCAATGCTGTAGCGGTGGTTAACACCCTTGAGCGCAGGCAGACATGCAGATCCACCGCATCCTCCTGTCTGTGGCATGGGGACAATGTAGAAAACCTCTTTGACGCGCGAATGCAGCAGTGCCATGCTGCACATGATGCACGGTTCGTGAGTTATGAAGAGCGTAAGCCCAGTTAGCAGGTAATTTACGCCGTTGGACGATGTGTCTGAGATTCCAAGGCTGCCGTTGGAAGGGGAAGTAGCGGGCTTTAGGGGGTCAGATAGAAGATCGGCGGGGGTCGTTTGTGCACGCCAATCGGCTACGTTTCGAATGATGTTCATTGCAGCATGGCGCAAAGGATGCCCAGTGGATATACGCGTGTCTTTGGCTGTAAATGACCGAGACAATAGAGCTTCGTCTTCGAAGGGCTTAGGCACGTATGCAACGACCGGAAGCTGAGAGACTGTGAGTATACCTTCTCATCCCAGACTTCTAATTAACCAACCTCGTCACTTGACGCTGTCTCAGCAGTATTTCGTAAAATGTGATTGATGGCATCACGAGCCCATTGAACTTTAGCAATAGACCATTTCTCGGGTTCCCATTTTCGCCGTGGTGCGTATACAGTAGGCCACAACGTATTTTTTAAGATAAGTGATGTTTGTGTTAAAGCGGGATTGCAGGGGACAGAAATCTGATAGGGATCTCCGATATCAATGTTCGTAGGAAGTAAAGGAACAGAGGACGAGACGCTGAGCAGGAGCGTAGAGATACTGTCTCTTTTCCTGATGCGTTTGAGATGTGATAGAGTATCGCTCTCGAGGCCCGACTGTTTCAGCCATCTAGTAGCTTTGAGTGTTGGTTGGGGACATCGGAGCGAATAACCTCACTTTAACATTGTCGCTATGTATTTCGAGTTCGAGATGTCAACCGCCCAGGCTTGCACTAAATGGTGTGATGAGTACGCTCTCAAATTTCAAAAGGTACATTGGGAGGACATACTTGTCCTGATATCTTCCATCGACTCCTCTTCTTCATCTATTTGGAGCTTCTTCCAAATGAAAGGAAGAGCCTCGCCTTCCAGGATATCGTGCGGGTCACCGCTAGTGTCCCATGGTTCAACCTCAACCACTTCAATATCGATGGCTAGAATGTCGAGAAATTCGGACTGGTCACTCTGGTCGAGATAGACTTGAGGTTCCAAATTTTCTGTAGTGCCCACAGGATCAAACCAGAGGTTTTGGCCGTAGAAGATACACATCTCTTCCTCGGGGTTGATTGTCCTTGTAGACGTGTATCTGATACACTGATGGGCGGGATCGATCGTGTATGACACATTTGGATGGCTGGAATGATTGAAAATGGAGCCTAAGCAGTACCACCGTGTCTCCATTGAGTTAACAATGATGATGTGCAGAACAAATCTCACCGAGCCCAAGGGCGAGAGCCATTCGTCCATCTCGCCATTTATATACATAATGGTCCAGGATCGTATGTCTCCCATAGTCATTGTACTCAGTTCTGGTGAAAAGAAGGACAGGGCTAACTTCGATCACGGTCTGGGGTGGTATAATGCGAGATGCTGCGAACCGCCATTTTTCTTCAACTTTTATTATAAGATCTATACGAGATTGCTCACCATAAACACCTCTTCCTTTGCCTTCTGCAGTCCTTATACAACATCCTTCACGATTCAAGACCCAGTTACTCTGGCACCATGAATTTTCCGTAGATGATTCCCCTGAGCTAGTTGAGGTGTTTGATGTCGTGACTGTAAACAGAAGAGTAGCCATAGGCCATCTCACGTGCTCAAATTCACACTTGCTCCTGACACGTACATCTTAAACGGCGCGTCAGTCACGGTGGAGAGCTTTATCAACAAGAACATTGACATTACACTGGAGTTTCGGCGGGCAAGCCATGGCGCCTCCACTATCCCCCAGGCCACTTCCTAGCATTTTGCTCATATCCCTAATACCAATTGCTTCATGGTTTGTTGTTCGTCCTCTGCTAGACCCTGTCCCTCCATTGCCAGCTCTATGGACATCTGTTGGGTTTTCCATATTTGCGTTTGTTGCCGCGCTTTACTTGGTTCCTGCACTTGGACCAACATTCGTAAAAGCTAACTTGAAAGGGAAGGATCTTTTGAAGGTCTACTCCGATCCTATGTTCGTGTCGTTAAACAAGTGCGAGGTCGAAAGCTGACCTGCATATTAAGACCAGAGAGTCAAGGCCTCGTCTGCGCGTCGATATATATCCTGCTATTAATCTTATTCATTCCTTTCCCATTCTCAACTTCCATCGCAAGCCTTTCGGGCGGAGGAAGCAAGATCGAAGGCTTGCTGGGCGCTGCGTCTCTACATCATGAGGTAAGTGTCTCCTCAGTGTTAAGAATAATCTTTGTGTAACAAGCAGTTAAGCTATCTGTATATCTGTCATCGTTGCTATCGCTCTTGATGGCAACTGTGTTGGGGTTCCTCGACGATGTGTTCGATATTCGATGGAGGCATAAACTGCCTATCCCGCTTATTGCTGCCATACCGCTCTTGATGGTCTACTATGCGGAAGGAGGCAATACTCATGTAGTTGTACCCATTCCTCTTAGGCCATTCCTTGGCCTTCTCGTCAACCTAGGTTTGTGATTTTCATCGTATCATCGCTTGTGATGCCTCAACATACCTTCAGGTCCCCTATATTATCTTTATATGTCCCTCCTCTCGACATTCACCACTAATAGCATCAATATTCTCGCTGGGATCAATGGCTCCGAAGTCAGCCAAGCATTGATCATTGCAATCTCAGTTATCATCAACGATCTTTTATACATGCCCTGGCCATTTGACTTCCGTATACCCATGCACCTTCTCGGTAATCAAATAGAAGTCGAAATTGGTGGCGCTTGGCAGGCAGGAATGGCCTACGGAAGTAGCGAACTTGTTGATAGACATCTTTTCAGTCTGTACTTCATGCTTCCTCTCGTAGGTGTATGTCTTGGATTTATGTACCATAACTGGTGGGTTCGAATGACTAAAAGTCCTCGAATTGCTATTTCTCATTACCCATAGGTACCCTGCGCGTGCGTTCCCTGGAGACACGCTCTGTTATGTTACTGGAATGGCCTTCTCCGTGGTCGGAATACAGGCACACTTCTCCAAAACTCTACTCCTGTTCTTTATTCCTCAAATTTTCAACTTTTTGCTCTCATGCCCACAGCTCTTCGGTATCGTGCCGTGTCCTCGGCATCGCGTTCCAAGGTTGTACCATAATTTCTGAGACACAGTCCGTCATTGACCAACTTATGATATCATCTTAGATTCGTTTCCGACACTAATTTGTTGCATCCCTCAAAAGCCGTCTTCGATAAACGACCTCCTACGAAGCTCGCGTCTATTACCCTTCGTATATTCGCTACACTCGGTCTCACAGAGCTGACTGTGGACCCAACAAATGGAGTTGTCCTTGAAGCCACCAATCTGACTATCCTCAATTTCCTTCTCTTGCGTCTGGGTCCTATGAACGAGAAGAAGCTCGTCCAGGTACTTATGTGTACTCAGGTGCGCAGGTCTAGCATACCACTGTTCGCCAAATTACTGACACTGGCTGGCATATCCTTGAATCCTTTCCTAACAGATCGCGGGTAGTGTCCTTGCTTTTACCATACGCTACGGCTTAGCTGGCCTTGTCTATGATGGCGACAGGCGGTGATGGTACATATATTGTCATGGGGCGCGCCTTATAATGGGTCGCGTGCCTGCCCCTGGATACGACGGCTTTGCGTTGGCACAAACAGCCCGCGCTCGTCACGATCAGTGACGTGCGGAGATCCGCTGTCGTGAGAGAATTGAACTGAGTCAAGACTGTACATGTAGAATGTAGAATGCAGAGGAGTGAGCGCTTGAGCAGCTGGTGCAGTGTTGGGCAAGAATAACTATTTGGAACTAACGAAGATGCGGCCACCTCGGGGTCTTTTATGTCGGCCGAATGCCCTGCTGGGCGTAGCTTTGAGCAGGTTTCCCGCTGAAAATCCGTATAACGCCGCCTGCGTGCTCCGTGTTTCCGGACATAGAGCGTAATCACGAGCCTCTCATCGTTATTATCGGCTTGTGATCTGTATCAAGATGTATGAGCTCTGACACTACTAGTTTATTTTTCTTCGCTTGTTTCAAATGAACTAGTGGGGTGGAATCACATGTCTCAGTCATACCTCGCCGCTGAGCTTTACTGACCACTTAATAGATTCCACCCTCCCCATCTCAATATCCTATTCCTGTCACTTCCCATATTGTTATGGCCAATACTGAACGATCCGCTTTCCAGACTGAGGTCGCTGAGGTCGAACGGTGGTTCCAGGTGAGCCCCTAAACTCCCATAACTGAGTTGCAGTATTGAGCAATGTCGATCATGAAGAGCCCACGTTTCGCGAGAGTGAAGCGGCCATATACCGCTGCTCAGGTCGTCGCGAAACGGGGTAGCATCCCAATCAAGTATCCTTCCGAGATTCAAGGAAAGAAGCTCTTCGCCCTGCTCTCCGAGCACGCCAAGAATGGTACACCTTCACACACATACGGAGCGTAAGTGACCTTCGCACAACTACTGTGTGACGGTATTGATGGAAGGTGCATAGCCTAGACCCCGTACAGGTTACCCAGATGGCCAAGTATCTCGAGACAGTTTATGTTTCTGGTTGGCAATCCTCCAGCACGGCTTCGTCTACCAATGAACCTGGCCCCGATCTTGCAGGTACGCACTCTCCTTCTGCGATGACGTAGTTTTCCTAACTGGCTTCCAGATTACCCCTCGAATACGGTTCCTAACAAGGTTGAGCACCTATTCATGGCACAGCTCTTCCATGACCGTAAGCAACACGAGGCTCGCTCGAATATGTCTGAGGCAGAGCTTGCGGCGACACCATCCATCGACTATCTTCGTCCAATCGTTGCCGATGCTGATACCGGACATGGTGGACTCACTGCAATTATGAAGCTTACCAAGATGTTCGTCGAAAAAGGCGCGGCTGGTGTTCATGTCGAGGACCAAGCACCTGGGACAAAGAAGTGCGGCCACATGGCGGGCAAGGTTCTCGTGCCGATATCTGAGCACATCAACCGCCTTGTTGCCATCCGACTTCAATATGACATCATGGGTGTAGAGAACTTGGTCATTGCACGGACTGATTCGGAAGCCGCTACCCTGATTACCTCAAACATTGATGAGCGCGACCACCCCTTTATTTTCGGCTCCACAAACCCGGATCTCCCCCCTCTTGTGAATGTTATGACAGACGCCGAGAATGCCGGAAAGTCTGGTGATGAATTGCAAGCGGTTGAGGACGCTTGGACTACGTCTGCAAACTTGCAGTTGTTCCCCGAGACCTTGGCTAATGCCTTGACTGCACAAGGTGTATCAAAGGCTACCGTTGATCGATTCATCTCCCGTGTTGCGCACTCGTCATTCCCTCAAGCAGTAGCCATCGCACAGAGAGAATTTGGTCTCAAGTCTGTACCCTACTGGAACTGGGATACACCTCGGACCCGGGAAGGGTTCTATCGCTACCAAGGTGGCACCCAGTGTGCGATTAAACGGTCTATTGAGTATGCACCATACGCCGATGCCCTTTGGATGGAAACAAAGAAACCGATCTTGGCTCAAGCCCAAGAGTTCGCTCGTGGGGTCCATGCTGCACGCCCAGGTCACTGGTTGGCGTACAACCTCAGCCCTTCCTTCAACTGGGAGGCTGCTGGCTTGAATAGTCAGGATATGAAAGGTTTCGTCTGGGAGCTAGGTAAACTCGGTTTCGTCTGGCAATTTATTACGGTCAGTACTTGACAAATTACCTACTCACAATCAAACTGACTGGATCTTACCTGTCAGCTCGGCGGCTTGCACTCCAATGCGTACATAAGCGACCTCTTTGCTCGCTCATATGCGAAGGAAGGTATGAAAGCGTACGTGGAGATTGTCCAGAGCAAAGAGCGGGAGATTGGCTGCGATGTCTTGACGCATCAAAAGGTTTGCTACTACGACCTCATGCACGCGCCCTGAAGCTAATACTTGAATAGTGGAGTGGTGCCGATTATGCCGATAATCTCATAAAGACCGTCACCGGTGGTGTATCGTCCACAGCAGCCATGGGCAAGGGTGTCACGGAGGACCAGTTTAAGGCCAAACTATGATCTACGGCACTCGTGGTCATCTTAAATTGATCGTAGAACACATTCTATCTTCACAGCATTACAAAGTTTACAAATACATCAGGATTAACATTTGTATTTCAAGTTGTGGTCCGGGACCCTTGAGTCCACGGCTGTAGTTTTATCTTTTTTTTTCCCAGTAGAATACTACTGGATTATGCGCATCTTATCGGCAGTTGCCGATTGCTCCATGATGTCGATTGCCGCAGCTTCAAGTTCGATGTACAATTGAAAGCCAACTACGCGGCGCGTCAGAAGAATCAATCATCGTGATGAGTTCTGAAAATCGTGTACAAGTGGCTGCTTCCTTCATCCTTCAATCGCCTCCAGGAGAGATCAACGACGTCTTAAATGGTGCCCAGTATTTAGTACCTTGTCTTCTCCGCGCAACGCTGACTTCTGGTCCATTTTCCTGCAGATGTTCGCGTCATCGTAGATGATGACGCGGGATTAGAGGAAGGCATCCTTCCTGCCCTTCGGGAATATAATATCGCGCAGTTCACAACAGTCGAAGTGCCAGGCGAACACCATCAAGTCAGTATCTAACTCAACGCGTCGGGATGCCGTTATTCAATGGATCTTGTCCTAGACAATAATTAGCGAATTTGCACGTGTACCCGACACCGAAGAGGAACGCTACCTAGACCCACGATCTAAAATTTCTTTTGTTTTCAACCACTTGACTCTAGTGAGTCCCCACGTTCAGTCACGAGCGGTGGTCACCGATGGTGTTAGTAGGAAGCCACAGATCCTCAGTCGGAGGAGCCTTCGGAAGTTGAGCCTCAGCGGTCAGTGGATTCATTGTCATGCATTGATGCCCATTGGATTTATCAGAGATCAGTGCTGCGTTGGAATCTGCTGCTTTGTCGTACTTGAACTCACACTATCACGATGGAGTTGTTACTGTGCTAGCCATGTCGACCACCCGATTCGCAATCCAGATAGTCTCCAATAAATACAACCCATCAAACTACTGGTTCGTTCATTATCACACATCATGTTTGTCGAACTAAATAATCTCTGCAGGGCTGGTAGATGGCGCTCGCACTACGAGATAGATTTTGAGAGTAGGACCATACAGGGAAGGGTCCTCGTGAATGTTCACTACTATGAACAGGGCAATGTAAGACTTCGCAGGATACAAATTCATTGGTCTGACGTTTGGTATAGGTCCAACTCAGCACATCGAATGACTCGTCAATATCAATACCGGCTGCTGTCTCATCACTATCTCCTGCGTCATCAGCATCTAAAATATTTGCATTGATCGAGGCTGAAGAGTCGCGATGCCAGGCATCCCTGAATGATGCATATCATGAGATGGGAGAGAAGGCGTTCAAAGGGTTGAGGCGCGCCTTGCCTCTGACGCGACAGAAGATAGACTGGGATAAGGTGAGTTCCTTGTTATGACGGACATCATCCCGACTGAATTTATCTAGACTATGGGATACAAATTGGGCGCTGAGCTTACTGCTAGCAATCGTGCCTTTGGCGCCCAACCTCGATAGTGGTCATCAGCAATTGACTTACGTCAAGGGATA
Source organism: Suillus plorans (assembly GCF_016647745.1). Lineage (NCBI taxonomy): Eukaryota > Fungi > Basidiomycota > Agaricomycetes > Boletales > Suillaceae > Suillus > Suillus plorans. The sequence goes on from NW_024537417.1 coordinate 66,401, forward strand.
CCTCTTGGTTTTCACTTATGTAGTTGTATCCTGTAGGAATGAAAAACCATTTCACTGAAATGACCCATATAAGCACCCAACTTGCAATTCGGCAAACATTTTAGCGCATATGGTGACAGTCTCACTCGCACATAGATCTCTATGGCGTACTTTGTACAAGTGGTGCGCACGGACGATTGTAGCTTATACTGACATGAAAGGCCCGCATGCTTCGACTACCAACTTGTTTGTAATCTTGGTGCTAATCGGTATCGGCTTGCCCGAGAGCTCAGCTGGGATGATTCCGACATGTTAGATGGAAATGACAGGTGGCATATACCATTTTCAAGCTTACACCAATAAATACAAGATCTATACCACAAACTCCATGCAGGTGAGTGTACGAGATACTAAGCAATTAACGGCACAGGGCAGACATCATAGACATTGTTTGTCAGGCTTCCGGTATTGCCTCCCGCTGCCCGATCAAACTTGCGAATACCTCGGATGCAACACTCATATGAAATGTGAGAGATGCTTGCGTGTAAGGCAATGAAATGAGGGTTGGGTGATGAGTATGACTCGTTCAGGGGCAGCGTGATTCCAAAACGTGACAGCTTTGCCGAGAAAGTCCGGGTGTATCCACTAGTACTTGTCGCCAACCCTCTTTCCTCGTTAACTCGTGGAGTGCTGATCAATACGAGGCATTGCGAGGACGAAAGCCTGCAAGCTCACCTCCATCCGTCAAAGCATACTTTCAGTTTATCGAAGGCAGCGTGGACATCATAGTAGAGATTCATGCCGTTGGAAGAATCGTCTGCGAGCCTTTCCATTCTTCCAATAATATTTACCGACATTCTTGAGTAGTGACGAATGATATCCCACGTTATAGCTGAAGCATGTGTCTGCGTAATCCAACTTGAGTAGTCATGCTGACCCGGCAAAGAAATCCGTATCCAGGACGACCCGTTTCAGGATGTACGCAGTATGCAAGGTTGTCAAACCTCGATGGGCATCATGTATAACACTCTGTATAACATGCCACTGGCAACATGCCTGACAGCTGTTATAGGCGCTGTCTCGCCGATTGACCCATTAGAAATTCAAATCACTCCACTTTTGTTTTTACCAATGAAAACAGTTTCAAACCCACTGTCGCGTCGTCGAAAAATGGCAGTTGTATCACTGATCAAGATGTCGTCAAAAGTCGGCCTGGCTTGGCTGGGGATTGGGTCTGATCATCTGATGATTGATAAGATCCAGCTGTGACTACAAAGGGGGATATCGTGTTGGTATACACAACAGATTTTGGCTTCGAAATTTCGGCTTACATGACCATAGCAGAAACACGAACAAAGTCCTGGCGAGGCCGGTTTGCGGGTAGATCTGCAGATATGCATGTGGAAATAGCGCAGGCGATATCGCGCTCGGAGCTTTCGCCACCCATTTCGGGGGTGTTCCTTAGCATCGTGTCTAGAACCCTTGACATGTCCATATCTTGCACGCTTTGTGGAGTTCTGATTCACTTCTTTCCTCGTTGCTGGTTGCTCTATCTTGTCGAGCCCGCATAAGTTGCAGTGAATATCTGAGCGTTTTGCATGGCTTCAAGTCGTGAAGTCACCTGTGTTTCATGAATGAGCCATTTGACATGATGTGAGGTAGCAAGCGAGTGCTCCGAAAAGTACTGTAAGGCGAGTATTAAATCGCAGGCTTTGTTGCCAGTTATAGTGGCTCTTGGGTGGCTCCGAACAAGTTGGCTCATTGTATTCAACAGTGTGGGGAAAAGAAGTACTTATGTAAATAAAAGCTTGATTGAATTTGGGACCCAAGTTACGTTCATAGTTTACTGCATAACAAGGCTCAAGCGCTCATGTCTTGCCACCGTTGTTCACAGTCCACCAGCACACCCGCCAACTTTCTTCTACGGTGCAGGAGCTGCAACAAATACTGGCATCATAGTAAGTGATCAGTTGCCTGTAAAGACGGAGCATCTAATAAGAAACACACCCATCATTTTGTTTGTCACTAGGATGTCACCCCCCTCCCCTCGAAAGCGATGAACTCCTTAAGCTCATCCGCTCCCAAAACGCAGGTGACCGCGAGAATGGCCTCGATAGCTGGAAATGCAAACGTTGTAAGAAGAATCAAGCGGCTCAAATCATTGGCAAAACTGCAGTTCAATCGCTGAAACCGAGACCGGACGACAACCAACAGCCACAGCCCTCCTTTCAGGCGCAAACATCGCTGGGACTTTCACTTCTAAAGGACAAGGGGAAAACAGACCCGAAGATTGTTACTCGCGTCGGTGGGCCAGCGGGACCTAGCATCGAGGCAACCACCCATATACTCCATACTGCCGAACGGACACAACACAACGACCGCGGTAGCCAGCACCAACAACAGGGTAATCATCCAGGTAGTCAGATGAGAAGTTTAGGTGCTGAAAAACTACGCTCCGTAATTTTGCGCCCTGATCGCCCATGTTTTCCAGATAAACTTCCGACAACTACAGTTAAAAGGCTCCAAGTGAAACGTGTGCTTCAAGTGGAGCACCTTGATGGTCCTAAAGCGGATTGTGACTATCCCAATAAGACGGAGCTCTGTCCAGATCAGCCTGCTGTGCCTCTCAAGTACGCCCGTGCTCCAGATGGAAAGAAGGTCGTCTCGTCCGGACATCCACCAAGATTGGAGCAGCTTGAAGATGTCAAATACGTAAATCCTTCACGCATAAAAAAACGTACAGCAAAAAAAGAAGATACGCCTCCCTCTCGTTCTGTTACTTTGTTCTCCGAAAGGGTTTATTCTCCATTTACTTCACTTCCTGTTCAAGACGAGGAACATATTCATTATGATTCGGTGGTGAAGAGTCCTCGGGGCAATGGACAAGAAGTCGGTATTCATACAGATGCTCCTCCAAGACTCCCCGTTGGACATGGCGACATCCAAATGAAGGATGTCAGTGATGATATCTACGAACCTCCTGTCCCACAGTTTAGTGGTTCCACTCTCGTTTCATCCAGTTCGAGAACGTCTAGCGAGCAGCAAGGAGGCGGTTCTGTGACGCAAGAAGGTCACCAGACCATCCAACAACAAGGAGTTGTTCAATTGCGTCATCAACTCGAAGGCCAGAGCAGCCTTAAGGTCGGACTTAAGTTTAGAGTGCAAACAGTTCTTTCCTGACGTGATTCAACAGCAAATACCGAAGGCAGAGGCAGAACCTTTGCTAGGCCCGGATTGGTTGAAAGCTCGATACTCGGTTGCCAATGATTCATGGCGCTCTTTTTGCGATCCACATCGCCAAATGTATGGTGTCAGCAGACGCAAGAAACTTACAACTAAATTTCTTGGTGATCCGGTACAATCGTTGGCGACAACAAATAGAGAACCACTCTGGTTTTTTTCCTGTCATGATTGGATTCAGCAGACACAAGCCCATTCATGTTTGGAAACCAGATAATTGACACATCTTCAGTACTAGTAACATGAGTAACTTAAAACAATTTCATATACGTTGTTCTTGTCTACAGTTATACTAATGATCCATAATAATTCACTTGGCTACCGCTGTAATGTCCCGCTGCTGCAAGATATTGTTTACTTCTTCCCATAGCTTGCGATAATACCGACCTTTAGGTAATGTGTCTAAAGGATACTGCCACGCACTGATTCTCCTCAGTCGGGGAAAGATATCAGACAGGGCACATGCGACATCTTGTGGATTGGCCAACCTCGAATCTCCCAAGCTAAGGCAAGTCACTGCCAAATTACGTGTCAGAGCTGCCTGCCGTGAGGACAGGGACGTTATGGGACAGGGTGAGAGGGCATTTAAGACTATCGCAATTTGATAGAGCCTCGGACACAGAGCGCACAACGATTGGAGACCGCGGACAGTGATCGATAATTTAGGTTCAGAAGCGGACGGATGCCAGCCACGCCTATCATTGAGACAAAAGACCTCAAGTTCTGGCCAGGAGCTTGCCATCACCGTAAGATCCGAGTCACTCAGAGAAAATGACAGGCACACGCCCAGATCAAAAACTCGTAGTTTGGTGAAAGCGAAAAGTGGCTTGAATACATCCACCGTGATGATCTTTGAGTTGGGAAGAAGCTGGGAGACTGCGAGTATAGCATTTGAAAGGCTGTCGCGCACTTCAATAGAACGCATCGTGCTGCATTCCTTGTCGCATTGACTGGAATAAAGTGTGCTAAAACACTCTGTTAAGGAAGTAGAAGTCGGTGCTTCAGAGATGTCGAAGATAACTGACTGCAGAGGCCTGCATCCAGGTTCTACAAAGGATGTGATAATTGGGATACTATATGCACGAAGATGTAGATCGCGCAGATTGCAGAACCACGAGCTAGCAGCACAATCCCTTGCTGTCCTGGAACTACGAGGCGCTAAGCTTCCGTGGTCGCTTGATACCCACGAAGGGATGCCCAAGCTTAAAGTCGTGAGTGACTTGAGTTGAGATAGGCGCAGAAGATCTGTTTCGCTGATGGTCGATGACTTGCATTCTAAGGCAGTGAGACGAGGTAGCTGACAAATGGTCTGAACGGCAGAGGGACCCTCGTCTTCCGATAAAGATATGACAGAATGCTTGCTTATTGATATGCTGTGAAGGTTGGGGCAGAGTTCGGGCAGTAAGGTTAGGAAGGGAAAGTCGGGAGGTTTGTGGAAAAAGAAATCCAGCTCGAGGGACTCTAGGGTAGGACTCAGGAATAGTCGGATATATACATAACGTGATTGATCAGTGTCAGTCCACGATAGTCGACGGAGGTTGGGGAACAACGAGGTCGTGATGCGCATCATGCTTAATAATCGCAGTCGTTCTGTAAGGGCGACTTGGGAATGGGTATCTGAAAATGCAAGAGGGGGACATGATAATTTACGGACACGAGACGCAGCTCCTTGGAAGGACGCGCATGGTACTGATGTCCGTGTGTCCTTGAAGGACTGAGTCAGTTATCACGGTGTCTATGATTCAATTGTTCACGCACATTGGATATCACTGGTTTCATATATTGGAGCAAGGGCCTTACGTCCGGCAAGTCTGACCATAAAAAGTCCAATGCCAGAGGTGATAGGAAATGACATGTCCGAGCGAGAGCGTTGAGCTGGCTGCATGATGTGTCTGCTTCTTGCACCGCAGCAAGTATGTTCAGCAAGATTTCGTTAACTAGTAATGCATGATGCATGGTAGATATGGGAGGGAAGGTGCGAGTATGGCTCCTGAGGCGCCGAGCGAGAGCGATAAATATGATAGATGAGAGATCAACCCCGATTAATTGCCTTACGCAAAGATAGGCACTTGTTTGTGGAGGCGATAATTTGTTACCGAGGGTGAAACAAAAAGCTTTTGTACTGAAAGGATTCTATGATTCATGCCATGAGACTGTTCGGCATGGGAAGTCGTGAGAAGTAGAAGGCTGGGGATGATGCTTCATTGGCGGAGCTACCGTGGAACTATTGTCTTGCCGTGCAAGACGTGCAGGGACATAAGCCGTGTGGCAAAGCTTGGAATTCAATGTTGCCGAAACCCGGTGCTATCATCCACTACATTTCCCTCATCCGAGGGACATCCGTGAATGACTCCTTATTAATTATTTCATACAGCCTAAGGCAGAAGATATCGTATGAGTGTTCTCAAATGAATGCGACGAAACCCTGACCTGAAACGGCTGACTTTTAAACACAAGTCTAGAAATGATCATAGCGCTGGCTGCCATCCTTTTGTGTTCTCCATTAATGTGAACCAAATATATCGCACCGCGAGAGTAGGAGATCGCGTTATCGCATACTAGTAGACATGGGGATATTTGTGTGACAGCGTTGAGATCCTAGCTGCAAGTGGGCCAATGCTCTCTGCAGAAGAAAGTTCCCAGAAAACTCTGTTGGTACGTGTTCGAGTCGGAACTTGGAGATTGTGACTCGAGTGAAGTATGAGGTCGGGAACTGGGCCTGATAGCATTCGACTAGATGAAAATGACTCGCTACTAGGTTTACCGCCGTAAGAAGTGCAGTGCAGCGCCCTGCCATAGGTGCGGATCATGAGCTATCTCCCCCTGATTCGGGAAGCGCATCAACGGCACAAGTACTAAATGGCAAATGGCGGTGATCCGAAAAGATTTTTTGAAGAATTTCTAGACCTGCATCTGAAGTCTAGGATGCAGCCGAGCAGAGTTTACATACAGCTGCATGATTTTGCCTTGGAAACAGAGACCGAGATCCCAAGCTGCGGCCATTGACTCAGATATGTACCGCCCTGCTGCGAAAGGTTGGCTATACCGCACAAAATGCTGTTGGGACCGAGCGGTGCGTGGCAATCAAGGCGGCTTGTGCTACCGAACTAGGACAGCATCAAAATTCTGATCCTATGAAAATATACGTGATTTAGATGGTGAATTGACAGTTGCTCACATACCAAACAGCACGGACCGTCAAATCTGAGTTTGAGGCTATTGCGGAGGCATCAAGTCACTTACAAGTTGAGCAAAGCCGAAATGAAGCGAAAACCAGCGCGGCACGGAGGCAATAATATTATGTTGATTTTCGAGTTGTTTCGGGTCCCATAACGTCAAGTAAGGTTAACATGTAATACTTATACACTAGCGGGGAATCCTTAAAGCAATGCACCAATCTAGATCCTAGTACGTCAAGAGCCTCATGAACAAAGGTTGATAACGGACTCGCCAGATAATTTGGAGGTACAGTTTATTTTTTTTTGAGCGTGCGGGGCTGTCAAGTAAGGTTCCGCGGAGAGTGAAACACGAGCAGCCGAATGACTTGCCGACACTCTGCCGTGAACTGCATCGACAACATTAGTGCCGACGGAGCAGCAAGAGCAACAGACCTCGATATCGACTCAGTTTGCCGACACTACCCCAGTTGGTTAGTCATGCCAGTGACTGGCCGAATTTACAGTCCGCTCGGTAGACGCACTACACATGTAAGAGTATGCGTTGAGAATTAGATAATAGGGCACGGAACAGGCCCATCAAATTCAATGTCCGACGTCGGCAGTGGCGGCAGTGATATCCGGTCACGCAGCAAACTAACGAATTTGCTTGGAATATGATAGTAGTATATGCATAGAATGTGCGCAGTCAAGTAGCTCAAGTGGTACAAAATTGAGTGCTGTAGACGAAAATCATGAAATGGTGGACACTCACGAATAAGTAGACCGATAGTAAACTAACTACCACTCAACTCTAATAGTTCATTTCTCATCGCTTATCATCAAATAAACCGAAGAAATAAACTGGGTTCCAAGTGCTAGCATTGAAGGTACTGTACTGACCTGTGACCCCTCACCGCGCCACGCGACCCCTCCACTTCTCCTTTGCCTTCATGACATGACGATCGTCGACGAGAATGATCTTATTCGCTTGCTCAACAGTATCCAGGAACTTTCTGACGAGATTACGCAGAGCCGCTCTGTATCATTTTCCCTCCATGCCTCAGCTGGTGCTATAAAGGTTTTGCCTCCTTTTAGTAAAGTCACAAACCCCCGATTGATATAGAACCTTAGACTCAAGCGGCACATGCACAGACAGGGTTCGTCCTTCGTAGGTGGGAGCATGAATGTTGAGCGGTATCTGTAGATTGGACTGACCATGCCGCAGGTTCAACCTCGACAAGGTTCAAGGTTTGTCCTACTCATTGCTGATATATTTTACTGGACTAATGGACACAGACGTGTACGATGGAGAACTAGAACGCATGAACGCCTCTCTTGCAGCTGAGAATCAGACGCTGCAACACGACAACAAACAACTTGGTGCGCTTATTCGAGAGTACGAGCAGACACTTGAAAGCGTAATGAGTGCATTCCGCACAAGAGCTGTACGTGTATATATTCACGTCATGGCAGTTCTTTGATAACCGACAAAATATGACCTCTTTCTTCCCTTGCCTCGATCCGCCGCCCTATGTACATGTGTTACCCGCGGTAATTAATCTGCAGCGTGACGTCCAAGATCACGAACTCGCTCTCATTCGCGAGTACGAATCCAAGCTTATTGCCAGGGAATCGGAAGACCTTCTCCGTGCACTGTCGACTAGCACTGCTCAATCCGCGGCCCTCGGGCGGATATCAAAGACGCTTCGCCATTTCATGCGCGTACTGAATGGCGAGGATGCCGAAGTTGCTGATACTCCTTCGCCTGAGGCAAAGCAAGGCGATACGGAGGAATTTGATTTCGAAGAAAAGAAGGATTGGTCTCTTGAGAGGGATTGTGAACTCGCACGGTTGGAACGAGAGAATTCTGTATTGCGGAGAATGTTGAGGATGGAGGTATATGAAGTCGAGGCTGATGCCAAATGGAATGTTACAGATTATGCAGTAGACAACTCACGCCTGCTCGGATCACGTCCTGGATCAAGCAAGCATCCTCCTCAGCCTCTGCAACCACCGAAGAAAACACTAGGTGGTCCGCCAGGCACAGTGGGACCGTACGGAACGTACAAGAAGGGCAAATCAGGCTGAACAGAGCGTGAGGCCTTTCTCTCATTAACTGGATATCTGTTGACTATCGCTTCTTCAGTCTATCCACTTTCTTCGTTTTATTATTTGTGGACTCTTATACATTCATACTGTGATGCAATGGCAGGATACTCTCAATTCTTCGATATGTCTTCACGCAAGAGCTATATCGAGCCGGATGACACGAACAATTCATCGTACGAGCAATGGGGTATTTGAAATTTTGTGTGCAGCTCAAACTTAGCCCGAACCTTACTAAATCTCACTCGGTGATATTCGTCAGAACTGGTTTCTCGCTATCATATTTCTGCTATGCAGCTCCAAAACAGAAGGGAGATCGAATCGGTTATGCCGTGATTACCAATAGGCTGGTCGTAATCGACTGAGTGCCATTAAATTTATGTGAGCGTAGAAGGCCAAATATAAAATACATCCATTCATTTGGTAAGACTCATGAGGCACGACCATGCTGACCAGTCTACATCCTTGAGGAGATTTTTATTGTGTCATTGATGTGTATCTGACTTGCAAGAGGAGAGCTTTGTTTTGATGATCAAGTGTCCAAGTGCCTCAATTTCCAAGTAGTTCTATTCAAGTGTATCTGCACTTAAGTTGACACTCAGGAGTATTAATACTACTTGGCTATTGTAGAAGGCTAGTGATGCATACTTGTCATTTATCCTCTCATGAACATTTATGACTTCAGTAGTAGTACTGTATGGTTTTGACACTAGCTTCAAGCCCATCTGCGCATGACCATGTCATGCTTAGCTTCATAGCTTCAAACCTTAGTGTGACCTGTGACCATGCCTAAATAGGTTTGTTACACTGGCTGTGATTGACAGTGGCAACTTATGCCGACTGGCACTGGTAGGGCAACTCTGGCGACCAGCATGGACTTCTATGCTCCTACATGTTGCTTCAGCTTAGTCGACATCATTTTGAGCTGCACATCTCATGAAGCATAGACAGATTGCAAACAAGATGTACAATGACTTCTGGACCCATTAGAGTAATATATATGTTTTTTTTTCCATTTTTACTACATGTCACAAATTAGCTTCACCTCCCAAAAATTTGCATGACGGTCACACCAAATAGGTTCTAGAGTTCTAAGGTGAGCAGACAAGTCAGGAGGGAGCTATGAGGACAAAAATATCTATGGCATGTTAGCTTTTGTAAATGATAGCTAGCCCTATGTACTCACATCTCAGTCTCTTGAAAACGGACTGAGATGTTATGATGAATCGTGAGCTCTTTTATATCTGGGTAGAATAGGAATGAAAAATGTAACATTATATTGAAAACATACGAGCTGACGTCAAGTGTCGCTTGTTCTGCTTGTTTCGGATGCGCTCACACTATCCTCCTTCCTCATCGTCTCATTCTCAGGTCCTTCGGACTCATCACATCGTTTTGCGTCCAATATAGGTTCGATTCAACAGAGCCTGTGACACGTGATGAACCTAGTGTCGAAACTATACAGTACACTCCTGCAATTGGATGACTTGCCATGGGCTTGAAAAATGTAGGATAGAATATCATATTTTGCATTAGGAAGGCAGCTGCAATGCCGCACTTCATATGTGCTTGATTTGCAATTCAACATTATTTTCTACCCTCTAATAAACCTTAATCTGAAAGGGGGGGTACTCCCCCTCCCTCTTGCAGGTTTTTCAGATTATAATAAACATGTTCTTAAAATTCCAGGCCACTAATGCCTGTGATATCAGCTGATATACTGTTGCTACTACTACCTAGTACTGTGCAGCTGCTCTGGTGTCCAAAAGAAATGATGAAATGAGATATGTGTGAGTTCATGGTTGATGTAAGCATCCTTGACTTGAGATACCGCAACCACAGTCATCTCCAACACATCCGATAACTGTTGTCTGGCAAGAAATCATAAGAGGTCTACTTCTGGCTCAATTGGGCAGCAGCTCGGAGTGATGAAGGTAAAGATGACTTGGCTGTTGACTTTTAATGTGGTCTTGCCTTGCTATCTCCACACCAACAACAACCATTGATACAAGCATTTGCAAGTCTTGATCCTCCTCTTGCTCTACCATTTGCTTATTGTTCATTGTTGCAAACTGTGGAGTTTCAGCATCCATAATAGCAAGTAAAGTGGATTTATTATATATTAATCAATGTGAAGTGACTACGGTTTAGAAAGCTGCATAGATTATCATAATATCAGTGATTTCCAATCATTTACAAACTACGGTATAATCTATTCTGCATTATTTTGCCCATGGAAAGTCATCCATTGCATCAGTAAATTTACACATTGCTTGAACTTCCTTTTTTGCAACTTGCCACCAGGTATTTCCCAAAAAGGAGTGGAAAAGTCACTCATCAGAATGGTGACACCAATTGCCATCAACTTGCCACAAGACAATTTGAGTTTAAAAAGCAGATACCTTCTCTTGACTTCAACTTTTTCCAAGCTTTTTGTTGGCTTTTTCTTTTGGCAATTATTTGTAAAATAGCCTGCATTGCAAGTAGTGCAAGTTGGGGCTACTTATTTTACACTTGTTTCAACAAAAAAGACAAGATATTGCATTCATGTGACAAGTAGATAATTACATGGTAGGACTACTAAGTACTAGTGGGGAAAAGACTACAACTACTTGTGGCAGCAGCAACTAGATGCAGAAACAAACTTAAAGAATGAGGAGCCAGCAGCAGCAAATTTTGAAGAGGGTGAAAGGTCATGTAGTGTCCGGTTCAGTCAGGTTCAGGCAGTTAGGATGAACTTTGGACCAAACTCCTATGAATGCATTCACAAAGGTTTAGTTTGAGCTCAGAACAGGTTTGGACCATTGAACACTAAATTTTCATTTGCAAACACATACTATAAGGTCACATTAATGCGGGCCAATGACTACTCTTCATGCACAATATGGTTGTCAATGGAGCAGAGCACTCGGCTTGAGCTGTCAGTGTCTTCTTAGATAGATGATCTATCAATAAACACCTATACAACCAAATATCTCCACTGTCAGCAATTCAGACAAATACCAATGACTAATAACGTGGTCATTCATAGGTGGCTTAAATATTCATAACTCTGGTTGATATAATGACTAGAGTGGGGCTGAACTTCATTGACAGGAACCTTGTTTACAATTCATGTACAGTATCAAATACAGGTTTTGTTCTGGTGAGGCTTTTGTACAGAATTACATAGTTATATACGGAGGTGTGAGATTGTGATCATTTAGTACTTCAGTTATGAATTTTGAATACATTGGTAGTATAGTTACAACAAGATTGGATAGTGAGTATGCTGTTAGTGGTAGTTCAATATGATTAGTAAAGTATAAACATCGATGATCAAAGTGAATATGTACTGCAATTCTTAAGGTGAAGATCCAGAGTCTCTGATTGGTTTTTTCCCTTTATATTGATGTTCTGTCCAAGGGCCAGTGTTAAGGCAGTGACATTTGAAAGGACTGCTTGGCATGGCCGATGGCAGTGATAGTACAATTAGTTCTTGTATTTCAGCATTAAAGACATCACACTTTGATTTGGTTATATGATGATGGAAAAAAGCCATATGGACTTCTACCAGTGCACCTTTGAGTTTGGATTCATATTGGAGTAGTGAAATAAGCTTGTGATTCTCATCATATGCTGGTAACGGCTACACATCATGAGTGGATATAAGGTCTTCTAAAGGACCTTTACACCAATCTGCCATGGGCCAAGTTGTGATGTTGAATTCAGAGCCAAGATCTGCAGTTATGAATGCAAATTGTTGAATTAGTAGGTTAACAAATGGAGGGTATTTATAACATACTGGTTGATTCATTGTCAGTCAGAGTCTTAGTAGGATCATCATTGTCTATTGTTTTTGTCTATCTTATCATATATTGAGTTATCAGGTAAGAAGATTGATGAGTAATTGAAAGTCCTCAGGTTGATGGATCTCTGCCCAAGAGAGTCATAGATTATGCTGAATGTCTCATAGTCTTTCTTGCTGGGAACTAGTTTTTAAAATGCATAGATATTGTCGAGAATGGCAGGGAAATCTTCTGACGAGAATTTGAATTTGTCACTGCAATCTGCTATGAATTGACAGTTCAATTTGACATCTGCGAAGCGGTGTAACAAGACAACAATTGCTGAACACTACACAAAGTAAGTAACTAGCAATATAAATTGTTGTGGTCTGCACAGCCTAGTCTGCTATACTTGCAAGACAAGTGTGTTCGATCCGAGGGGTTCGCTGTAAGGTATTAGAATAATCAGTTATATGAAAGGGAAACAAAGTCCGAAGGTATAATTACCAGTCCGAAGGTAAAAACATTGAGTCTGATGTTTGGGTTATGTCGGGTTAGTGTCAGGAATATAACAAATGTCAGGGATAGTGAATGTCAGGTTACTGTGAGATGTTTCGAAGTGTTTTGGATAAAGAAAGGATGATATTTGCGGAATTCAGCGAAGAACTACAAATATCTAATGACCTCCTCCTACTTAGAGGTAGAAAGGTAAAATAAGTAAGTAGGAGGTATGTAAAATATATAGTGTCTATGTAGAATTTCAGAGTGCTATAGGCGAAAGTAGTAGCGGAATATTTCGGGTCCGATGTCCTATGTAATAAGACATGTGGTACTGCGGACATGTAATAACGCGGTCTACAGTGTTAGTGATGTGAAAACAGATAACTGCGCACCTAGTGGGGATAGATACGACAGGACAGGACATAGGGAGGATAAGTGCATGGGAAAATATCAGGTCCGATGCGCGGAAAATGTCGGGTCCGTCAGACTACATCGGGTTAGCATTGGGTTAGCGGATAAACATTGGATTGAGCAGGTAAGTGTCAGATAACATTGGGAAGTGATTCGTGTGTTTGACATGCATTGGGAATTAGCTGAATATGTGCTCAGCACGAGGCTGAGTGCTACAGTGGCCATGAAAGATGTTTGCAGGATCAAAGTTGGCATCTGGTGTGAAGTAGAAATCATTGCGACTGATCTGGAATACACCACAGATGATGAATTCTTGGTCATCATCTTGACTCTTGGCAATGAAGATGTTGCCATTCCGTCCACCTGCAAAACATTCTGCACGATGCACAAGTTTTGGCATTGCAGCATAGAACCCTCCAGGAGAATTCTGCAGCTTGTCCAGTACTACAGATGCTGCATGTACTGAGGTTGAGACATAGGTACTAGTACTAGCTGATGAGTTGGAGGACTTAGCAGTTGTGTTTGGAGCCATGTGGAATGGTTTATGAGGATTGCAAGGTGACTGTTACGGTTCTTAGGCTTACCTTCACCTCTTCACCACTTCACATCTTCACATAGTCACTTATCACTCTTTCACTTATTCACAGAATATCACAGAATATTCTACCTAATTCCCATGCCACATTATCGTACAACTCTTACTATGATTATTCCCATTGGACGATTACCATTCAGACTCCTATTACATATTGGAGCTCCGCTTCAACACATGCTTATATACCTAGTAGTTACCATGTATGTTTCTCTAACTTGACCTTAGCAATCTACCTTGTAAACCTACAGCTAGTAGTAAAGGGGGTTCATTGTTAAAGCGTAACAGTGACGAGACCTGTAGCTTGACCAGTGGATGTTTATAGGGCAAGTAGATAATTATGATCCATGTCACAATACAAGTAGTTATGATGGAAGCATCAAAATAGTCTAAGCAAGATGTGTCATTGTCATATCCCATATTCCGGACCTACATCCGACAATATTCCCATGCCTCATCCGGATCTTCAGATGCCCTATCCATGTCTCCAGTCCTCTACCCATCCAGATCCCTGCACATCCGCACATCCACATCCAGATCCCTTTACCTCCATACATCAGACCTCCATACCTCCGCAGCTAGCCTGCATCATTCATCCTTTGTCCTATTGCCCTAATGTCATATCCCGCATTCTGGACCAACATCCGACGATGTTCCCACGCCTCATCTGGACCTCCTGTCCATGTCTCCAGACCCAATCCTCTATCCGTCCGGATCCCTGTACTCCTGCATCTGATATCCGGACACCAGATCTGATATCCACATCTCCGGATCTCCGGATCTGACCTATGCTTCATATCCGAACCCAAACCTTAAATCAGCGCTCATCCCCTTATGGTAATCACCTGTCTCCGGACTTCCGAACATCCGGATCCGACCTGCGTCTATCTTCCGTGCCTTTTCCCTTTGTACGTTCCTTCTCAAGTTAGACTATACTCATTTTCCATACCTCATTTCATTTCCGACTTTATTTTCCTATGTTCTCATCTCCGTCTTCATTTACTATTTTCTACATGCTCTGTCCACAGCCTCACATAGCTTTGGACTGCACTGACTGATTCTCCGTTAAGTCCTTAGTAGTATATAAACCCTGTAGAATCTTTGTACTTCCTTAGTCTGAATATTACACATATTAGTCCTCGCACTAGTCTTCACACTAAGTCCTCGTAACAGTTCTATTCCTCCGACTTAGTAATTATCCATCTCAGGCCTAGGGAGGAATTCCCTAGGCCGGAGCTCTGCTCCTCTGCTCCTCCACTCCTCCGATCCACCATTCCTCCGATCCTCCAAGTTTCCGGAAGTTCTTCCGGAACTTTCCCGCGGTCCTCCGGACCTATTCTGCTTCGGACTTTGTCCTTGCAGCCTTTCCTCTGTTTCCTTCTACTCAGGACTTGTCCTGAGTAGCCATTACACATATCCCCGTCAGGACGAAACTCCATCGTAATTTCCGGAAGTTCCTCCGGAACTTTCCTGCACTCATCCGGAAGTTTCTCGCACTCGTCCGGAAAGTCCTTCCAAAGTTTCCCACGCTTCTCCGGAAGTCCTTCGGACTTCCTTGGACTTTCTCCGGACGTCATTCCGAAGTTAAGGGCACATACTCGGGTAAGGGGCGCAGTGCACGAGCTGAAGCCAAGCCCCTTGGAATCAGTCCTACCCTTTGTGCATGGTCTTAACAGTCATCAACAAAGTTTGAAGCATGCAAGGTTTGGAGATTAGAATGGTGGTGAAATTTTGATGATGTGAATGGTCGCTGTTGGATATTGATTTGGTGATGTTACAAGTTTGCAGGGCATGTATAATGGTCATAAGATCAGATTTAAATTCAGGATGATGGGATTATAAAACCAACTTCTTTAATGAGGATCAAATCTGTGAATACATCAGCAACTAAGTTAAAACAGGTTTAGTTTGTATGACCTTTGAAGGTGGCAATAGAGTATTGGTTCTCTAATGACAGTGGTTGCCGTGTATTAGAGTTACTATGATTTTGTAAGTGTACAGTAAATGGAACTCAAGTTCAACTTGGATTGGATTACTGCTGGAGGCTGGACCTGTATCTTCCCATGTCAGCAATTGCAGTTCATCCATGAGCTGGTGTATAACAGTGTATTCTGGATAGGTCCAGGGAGATTCCAGGGTATGGGCACAACACACAGTAACAATCTTTCCAGGGTCCCCACAGATCTCATAGACATAGGGAATACCCATTTCCATTTTAACCATGCCAGGAATTGACTTTAGCATAGCCTTGCCATTGACAAATTGGGGCTGGGATATGTTAGGCAGTGTGGTGATTTTACAGTCTTGATCCTGGAGGTGCGGTGCATTGCAAGGATAGTAGTTGGCAGCATACCGATACTGGCGACGAGAACCGATCATCAGGAAGTGGGTTTAGCATGTAAGGAGGGGCTTGTGGATAACACCACAAGTCAGATTGTTTTGTGGCCTCAGGAGGTAGGGCAGTGTTGTTGGTAGGTTTGTATTGGGATGATAACAGTAACTCCAGAGGCCACTTTAATGCAATGTTGGAATCACAGGGTGGGTCAAGGGACAATGAGTTGCAGGAGATGCCATACATCAGTGTTAGTAGTTCATCGTCAGACAGAATGTGCAAGTCAGAGAATTTGATTATTTCTGCACATGGGGGAAGTGAGATTAGTACTTGATTCTTGAAAGGTAGGAAACAACACGCACCCTCAACTTCAGCAACTCTTTCACCTTCGGCTCCTCGAGTTTGGTCAGACATTGCTAGATATCTCCTGAAAGATGATTGCTCAGCACTCAGGAGTTGTTATGCACTCAAATAGATCTGTTATGCGGAGCCCTAAGAGGGGCGTCGTCCGCTAACATTCGTGACGTAACCGGAAGGGTCCGGTATAGCAAGTGAGACTGGCGACGTCGAGTCGGCAGATATCACAGACGCACGTGTCACGTGACTTCTAAGACAGCTGTCTGTGAAGTCACTGAAGTCAAAGGGAAGACAGTCTTGTCCTAACAATGACCGTTGATCGAGGTAGACTTAGATGCAACAAGCACCTAAGAAAGTCGTACTAGAGACAAGAGCTGAGAGGCTCTTGAAGGAAGTAGTTTCGAGGGAAGATTGAGTAGATTCAAGTTAGGGAATCTAATACAAGATGACCAACTACTTATACTAAGTGGAAAGAGTTGAGGGCTGGGTTACCGTACTGTAGGTAAGGGTAAAGGGGAAACAGAAAGGGTATAGGTATGTTGGCAACACAGCCTGATTAGTGATGAGAGGTCAAATGCAGAATGAGACTGATGAACGTTGGACCGGGCCAACGGTAGAGTTACAATGCACAGCAGGTGCGAGTCAAGGGAGATGAGAAGGGAAAGCCACATTGGTGGCACGAGTCTGGACGAGTCATGGTGCCAAGGCACGTGCGCACATTGGTGCGTTATCAGAGATAAGGTGGATGATGGGGTGGAGACGAGGGATGGGAACGGTCCCGAGGATCCGGTCAACGGATATCCGGTAGAGGAGGACGAGCCAGTAGATGGTGAGGGTGAGGATGAAGGGAAAATGATAGGGGGGCCACGTGACCAATGTTACTTGTAACAGGAGTCATACAGGAATAATAACAGAAAATCTAAACACACAGTTTTGAAATGTCCAGTTACTACCTATTTCTTCAGGAGAGATATTATGAGGTTCAGAATTTCAAGTTGCAGCTGGGATCAGATTAATTGGTTCAGCGCCAAGAAATTATGTGCAGAGTTTCACTGATGACATAAGCTCAGCCAGCAAGATCATATTGTCATCCAGGATACATCACTAAGCATCCTAAACAAGAATTTATCAGGCTCACTACCAGTTGGTATCTCATCTTTCCTGCACCATCGCCCCTCTACGTCCAGCCAAGGAATGAGCTGCAGGAGCTGAACCAGTCCACGGATGAGAACACAGGTGACCAAGCCAATTAATGCATTGTGAACCATCCATAAGTTCTTAGAATGAGGATGTCGTATTTGTGTACCAGGAGTTCAGAAGAGACATCAGTGCAGGCATAATGAACAAGCTGACACAGGCAACAGGTCAATGTTCACCTCAAAGGAGGGTGATTAAGTCTGAAGTACTGAGTGACAGGGATGCGAGCCTGAAATTGGATTGAGTCCTGGTGGAGTCGTGGTGGCAAGGTGCACACACATCCCCACTAGCCTGGAATGAATAGTCATCATGTCTGTTCCCTGTCCACAAACTTGGCGTAATATTTGTGAATGCTGAGAATCAGTTGCAGTCTACATTCTTCCCCACAAACCTCATGACAGTGTGAAGGCCACACAAGGGCTCCCTACCTAGTGATGAGAGTATTTTACCCTGATGAATAGCCGAAAGGTGAGACTTGATGTATGGCGATGAGATGTGTAAGTCTGATGGGTCCCTCAACTACTAAAAAGCTCTCTGAGATTGATCCTGATGAATAACAAGTTCTACAACAAATGTTACTGACACTTTGTTGCAGCACCCTTATTGGCATGACTGATGAGTCTGGCAAAGCTGTCACTGGCTTCTCAAATCTTGAGGAGGAGCAGGTTGACAGAGTGAAGGCGAGTATCGCTTAGCCAGCATTGGTCTTTTAAATGATCGCCTGTACCTTGCAGCATGAGTAGATGTATGAGAATATTAGTTGAAATTTTTGCAGGTATGACCTACAGCTGTATTAAATGTAGGCTACAGACATCTTCTAGCCCTTTGTTGGTGTGAAACCATCTAGGGAATGTTTTGTGGTTGATGTGTTGTAGGGACTGATTCCTGGCTAGGCTTGTAGAGACTGTTTTTACCTTTGTGTTATGTTTGCACTTTTGTAGCTTACATAATAAAGTAACCTTTTCACCAGTATCCAATATGAGTCTGAATCTTCAGCAGTTTTTATGACATTTCCTCTTCTCTGAGCCTTGAGCCTGGTCCAGAAACTCTTTAGGGTCGAATAGCAGCTAGGTTCTGCAAGACCCAACACATTGTTCTGAATTACCATCAGAATTGTTGTACTCACAGTGTGTATGGGGGAGTTGCTGGCAGCATTTGGAGTTTGGTGAGTTTTATTTGGAGTTGGTGATTGAGCGACATGTGTTAGAGAGTCCAGGGTAGGGATCAGCAGGAGTGTCATTGAAGCAAGTCGCCTGTCTAGCAATGACTGCGATCACTCTGTTGCTGGACACACGGACAACTCTGGATACCTCTGGATATGTGACTCACACCATGGAGTCCCACAAATTTGAAGAGTCTGAGTTACACCTCAAAGGCCCATCTCACCTTGATGCCGTGTTCACTTCTATGATAGGGATTCTTCCATCAGACAATCACTGTAAAGAGTTGATTCTGTGTGGGCACTACAAATTGTATTACCTTAGAACTAAATGTGCGAGTGTAATGCTCGTTCCAAAGAGACTGCCTATAGAACTACCTCTCAATATATAATGCAAGGGATGTCTTGTTAAGATCAAAGGATGAGAGAAGGAAAGATACCTAAGGTGTGTCCTGTGTCTCCGAAGGTGTGTCCAAAGTGTCCAAAGATGGTCCGACATTTAGAAAATGAAGGTCTGAGGTTGTGCAAAGCGTCCAAAGAGCTTCCAGTAAACAGCAAAGGTTCTGAGAGAGAGATAGAGTGGATGTGTCGAAGTATGTTGTAGTATAAGACTTGCAGAAGTACCGAAGTACAACTAGACAAAGTCTACTGGAAGAACTAAGAGATAGCAAAGTGCAAAATGGCAGCGGTCAGGCCAAACAATCATTCCGAATGAACAATAAGATTGATTGCGCGAAGTACGACTATCCGAAGTGACTCTACAAACTATGACTTGTAGCAAGGAAAGTGAAGTGAAGTGAAGTGTGAGTAGTTGAGTCAGATTATATCCTACAGCGTGAAAGTCCGGAATTGTGTAGGCGAAACCAGTAGCGAGATAAGCTATCCAAAATGTAATACAACTCATGGCGAGCTGCTACAGAGATATGCATGTAATAGTGCACGAGGTGCGCAGCTATACATATTAATCAGGCATTTCAATGTATGTGCCCCTAAGATATAATCAATAACAGATAAAACCAAGTGAAAATGCACCAGCAAAGTCAAGTGGATACAGAAAGGACATGGTACGGAGGATTGGACATGTATACAGGTCTCAGAAGGGGACAGATGATCTTCGGACGACTCGGATGAGTGCATGGAACTCTTGGAAGGTAAAAGGGAGTGTCAAGGAGTATAATGTGAGACGCATATGGGTTTGGCAGTATACTCGACCAACGCCAGTCTGAGTGCTACATTGCCCTGACGATGTAACGGGGCGTGCCGGTGGGATGTTCCAGTGGACTCAATCAGGCAGGAGCAGTAGCAGGGTGCTGGAGTTAGGAGCAGGGCGAGAGGTGGCAGAGGCCCGGCGGTGTCTGGGGTCACAGCAGTAGTCATTCGGCTTAGCGCATGTAGCAGACATCATCATCTCCTCCACACAGACACGACAGCAGGGTTTTCCCTCCTTCTCTCAAGTGCAGTGCTGGCCGATCCAATGAACACATGGAGGATATACCAACATCGCTTTTCCCCCCTCCCCCCTCCAATAAAGACCCCATTGGTAAAATTTGCGTGAGGGAGAAGATATACGACATCTTGCAAATCTTATTCTACAGCTGAGGGCTTACTGGTCAAGGAACCATTGGTTACCTGGTCAAGTTGGAAGATGAAGAGTTCATTGTCAAGGATCATTGGGTACAGGGACAGGAGACAGATGATATCCTCAATGAGGTGGAAATGTTGAAGTAGATGCAGGGTGTTGCTGGAGTCCCTTGGCTCATAGATTATTGGGTTGTTGAGTGAGGCGATAACACTCAAGACCAGACCAGCCACCTTCGCTTCACGGATTTCCAGAGCACATCTAAGTCACATCGCACCCATGTGCGCCTTGTCTTAACACCATGTGCCCACCTATTGCACGAATTCAGATCTAAGAGGGAATTGGTGACAGCGCTACACGATATTGTTTCCAGTACATATGCTTTTATCACCCAAAGCTAATCACTGATCATCCCACCCCCTACCTCAGTTATATGTGCAGCATCAAAGCGCAATGTCGTCCATCATGATTGTAGCCTCCACAACGCAATGATTGAAGATATCGAGGGCACTGTAGCACTCAGGCTCGCGCTGAGCATGTATTCAGCTAATTCCCAATGCATGTCAAACACTCAAATCACCTCCCAATGTTATTCAACACTTACCCACTCAATCCGATGTTTATCCGCTAATCCGACGTAGTCCGACGCTAATCCGACGGACCCGACATTTCCTGCGCATCGGACCCGATATTTTCCCGCGCACTTGTCCTCCCTATGTCCTGTCCTGTCGTATCTATCCCCACTAGGTGCGCAGTTATCTGTTTTCACATCGCTAACACAGTAGACCGCATTATTACATGTCCGCAGTACCACATGTCTTATTACATAGGACATCAGACCCGAAAATTACCGCTACTACTTTCGCCTATAGCACTCTGAAATTCTACATAGACACTATATATTTCGCATGCTTCCTACTTACTTATTTACCTTTCTACCTCCGAGTAGGAGGAGGTCATTAGATATTTGTAGTTCTTGGTTGAATTCCGCAAATATCATCCTTTCTTTATACGAAACACTCCGAAAATACTGACAGCAACCTGCCATTCACTATCCCTAACATTCATTACATTCCCGATGCTAATCTGATGTAACCTGACATAACCCGAAAACATCGGATCCGACATTTTTACCTTCGGACTCTGTTTCCCGCGCTTCGGACTATCTTCTTTTTAGTATCACTGATTATTCTAATACCTTACAGCGAACCCCTCGGGTCGAACGCACTTGTCTTGCAAGTATAGCAGACTAGGCTGTGTCAGACCACAACTTTTATATTGCTGATTACTTACTTTGTGTAGTGTTCAGCAATTGTTGTCTCGTTACAGCGCCATTCGAGGGTGCCTAATTGACTGGGAATTCACAATCCACACCACCAGCACTCCTCCCTCTGACAATAAAAGAATACTCACCAGGGGTGGTACAGGCACAATACCCTTCATGTTGCACAAGCTGCTCAGTCAATTGGCAGAGGCTGAGATTGCCAGTTGGCCACCACTTCGAATCACTCTCATAAGAGAGCATCTGGTACTGCTCCCAGAGCACTCCCTACTATAGAACAAGACTATTCAGACGACCTTGAGTCAGTGCTATGGGTATTTCTTTGGGTCCTCCTCAACTACTCAGGCCCTCTTGGGATAGAGTGGGGCGAAAAGGGGTTGATGACGGATGGATGGATTCACCCGGACATCACAACATGTATCAGGGCCAAATATGTTCTTTACCACTCGGGAAAGGTGACTGTCCTCAAGCAAATACCCCTACTTCAAAGACCTTACGACTCTCGCTGAAACTTGGTTGGAAATCATGCGACACAATGACAAGAAGCCAGTAAGTTGTGATGCAGTGCTGGAACTCCTGAAGTCTTTTCTGTTGGAGTATAAATCAGATGAATTTTCTCCAGAACGACACATCTCATCGCAGGCACTAGGCTTCCTCTTGGGCAAGATATTGAGATGAAGCGCAAGAGAATTGTGGTCCCTGAATCTGAGGGAACTTATCTTTCAATGAAACGCACGAAGGCTACCTAGACCAATATCTTGTATTATCTATTCAAGCATGATTTTTACTAGTGTGTACTAGTCGAACTTGTACTTGTATGCCAGTGATAGCATATATCAATGTTGCCAGTGTAATGAGACAACAATTGGTGGACACTACATGAAGTAAGTATTTGTGGTCTTGCGCGGCCTAGTCTGCTATACTTGTAAACAAGTGTGTTCTACCCAAGGGGTTAGCTATCTGGTGTTAGTCTGTAAGTAGTGAAATAATAAGTCATCAAAAGTCCGAGTGCGGGAAACAAAGTCTGAAGGTATAATCACGAGTCCGACGCCAAAGTATCGGGTCCAATGTTTTTGGGTTAGCGGACTAGCGGGTTTCAGGTGCGGGTTCAGCGGATTATGGGGAATAATGATAGCAAATGTCGGGAAAGCGAGCGGTATGCGGAGATATTGATAATGACGGGTATTTCAGATAGAAAGAGCAGTAATATTTGCAATGTCAACTAAGAACTATGAAATATCGGGTTTGACCACAAAGCGTCAGGGAACGGCTCCCCACTACTTGGATGATGTATAATGCTCAAGGTCAGTCCAATATATATGGAAGTACGTGGAAATGCGGAACCCATAGGTGAAAGTAGCTGCAGAATATTTTGGGTCCGAAGTACATGTAAATAGGCATGAGGTGCTACGGACTATGGGAAAACATGTAATAGTGCTTGCTGCAACGTGAGTAATGTGCGAAATAATCAACTATGCACCAAGTGGGGCTAGCAAGACAGGACAGGACATGGATAGGACAAGTGCACGGGAAAATATCAGGTCCGCTGCGGCCGAAATGTCGGGTCCGCTAGTCAAAGTGTCGGGTCCGCTGTCAAAGTGTCAGATTGAGTGGGAAGTGATTATCATGCAACAGGCATTTGACATGAATCGTGAATCAGCGGAATACGAGCATAGTGTGAGCTCAAGTGCTACACCAGTGGTAACTCGTAATTGTAAGTCTTGGTCTGTACTTCTTTCTCATCACAATGCTCACTGATATTCATCAACTGCCCTGATGAGTTCTTTTTGCGACTGTTCCATCTTTTCTTTGGCGAATGACAGAATTTTCACAACACTGGATGGGATTGGATCATGGTGCTATGATCATATTACATGTGCACCTTGAGGTGCATTGCTCAATTTGTCTGTCTTGCGCTGATTCTTATTTTAAAGGCAAAATACAGGATCAGATAGCACGACAACCTAATGGCAGCTGCTGCAATATTACATCAGATGCTTCAAAGTCCATCACAGGAGTATAAAGAATGGATCGAAGAAATAACGATGAGTCCAGGCGATTAATTCATGTTTCCTGTCTTACCTCGTCCTTCTACAGTCTTGCCTCATCCTTCTACAATCATGCCCAGCCCCAAGAAGTCTAGAGGCAAGAGAAAGGGTCAAGATTTTGATAATGGACCTCCAGCTGGACGAGTCAAGAACACACAGACTCCACGCACTGGCAGTGTAGAAGCTACTAACAGTCGTCCCACTCTTCCAGATGAACTCAGTGGTCCTCGATGCTCTGGTCGTCCAAATGCGGGGACAGGTGGACGAAACGCACAGCTAGAAAAACTTGAAACAGTTTTTGAAAGCTTGTCTCGCAAACGGTCCTTGAAAGGCTCTACATCCTTCAACCCTGATATTCCGAGGAACCCACAGGCTCCTGAACCTCGCAAGGCCTGCAAATCTAAAAAGGTATGTGTCACAATAAGGCGTTGATTGAGACTTATGTTTTTGGTTCTTAGAATATTGCTCCTCCTCCATATCCCACAGCTGAAATGAATTCCATGGATGTATGTGGGATAAGGTTTATCATCCTTGAGATTCATCTACGTTAATACTTTGATACAGGTATCTGAGTCACAACGTGATGTGTTGCAGCCTCCGTCAATCATGACACCTGGTACCAAACTAAATTTGCAGCCTCTGGATAACCCGTATGCAACTGCCATGGGTCAGATATCACACAGAAATGATGCAATCCCACATACTACTAGCTGAATCAATCCCCATGTAGTGGCACTCCCCCGCAGCACAGCACCATTACCTGTCATGAGTGCACAGTTGGAGCCAGGGTTTTCGAATGCATCACAGCGTACCTATCAGTCTGCTGCACTCACAACATTTCCAGAGCATTCCATCGATCCAGCACTACGGACTCAGGCGTCATCAATTGGTGCAAGTGTGCCGAGGTTTTCAAACAACCCCCAGTATGTCAATTAGACTCGGAGGACAGTGGGAGTGATGAGAGTTCAGCATGCGATGACACTGAAGAGGAGGATGAAGGTGTTGATAGAGATGCTGACATCGGTAACTGGGGAGCAGTTCATGGACACCACATGACTCATCCAGGTGACCTCTGTGTTCTACTCACAAACTTTCCTTGTTGGTTCTAACTCTATCTCCAGGAAACACCTCAACCACCTCCAAACCCACGTCCTTTGACGCCTGAGTTTGAGTTTGAGTACTCACAGGACGAAGACAAAAGCAATGCAGCTGCTGCTCTAGCCTCAGCACAGCCAAAGTGGAATGTTCAATATTCGCACAACTGCGAAGGAGTATGAACCGATCTACAAAGAAATGATGGAGATGATCCAGATCATTTTGATGGATGAATACCACGGCCCAAAGTTGATCAAACAGCTTGAAGAGTGGGCTGCATATGGCTGGTGAGTGATTTTCTTTCAAATCTTATCACACTAATTGTATAATACTGTTGAGAATAACAAGCTGAACATAGCGGAACTTCGGAGTGTCTGAGATTGTTGGAGAGTAAAGGATATATAATGATTCAGGAGATATCCGAAAAATATATTCTCTTCTATTTGACGTCTATCTATCAGTCTCCGAATCTAAACTATAACGCCAACCATAAGTCTTATAGCCTGTATCACAAAAAATACAGGTCACAAAGCTTCAAGGTTGATGGCCAGTGGCCATCAGTAAAACACCATGTTGCTTAAATTAACTTATTTAGAACTTACTCCACTTGGTTTGGCGCCCAAGTATGTCAAGATGTCCAAGGTCTCAATTTGACTTGGAGGGCGACTTGAATGTCTTAACATCAAGTCGACAAAGACACTCAGAGCTGAAAAGCATTTTCAAGACAATTTTTAAACTTAAGTATTACAAGAAAAATGAGTGTACTAAGATGCCAGCACAAAAGCATGGTGATCTATAAACCAATTTACGTAGAATCCTCGATAGACATCCAGAGAATCATAGAATTGAAGACCGTGTGGTACGAACTGCGTACCAAATATTGGGAGTAAGTGAGCACTACGAATGATACTGTCAATATGGATGATTGACAGATCATGAGAGCCATCTTTGTTGAAAGATGGTGCCACCATCCACATTCCTGTGAGCTCATCTCGTTCCTCGGTGATGTGATAGAACCAGTGAATGAGGGCACATGGATATGTGCGACCGTTAGTGAAAGTGAAAGAAAAAAAGCAGAATATTCGAACAACATCCATGCTTAACATTCCATCATGCCTATCATCTGTGTTGACAAAGGCGCAGTCAAAGTGGACTGGTCCATTGCACCATGAAGGTACAGCACAGATGTGCTGACGGCGCATGCCAGTGATTCCACTTGGATCACTGGGTGCAACAAAAGTTGCAGCGGCCGAGTGGAAAATCTTGATTGGTCCCATGTAGGATGGACAGTCGCAAAGTGGAACGTCGGCAGAGGAATGATGGTCATCTGCATGTATTTGGTCGTACAAGAAGAGGCGAATGAGGGTTGGGAACAATGAGATGTCAAGTTCGTCTGCAAGATCAGCAACGGTGCGGGCACGTTTTCATTCTGAATGTTGTGTTAAGAAAGGTCACCAAAAGGTTGAATACGCACGAAAAGTCCGTGCTAACTGCACATCAGCAATGACATCCATGTCATCCACGATGCCCTGATCCTCAACATCATCAAAGTCATCGCTCTCAATAGCAAAGGGGTTATTCCCTGCACGTGCTCGGCTCTGTTGGACCTCTGGATCTCCATTATCATTGCCAATATATGAGGGATTCTCAACTGGAAATTCAATGAGTAAAATTCAATTAAAATCATACAGACCACGTACAAAATGAATTGTAGTAGCTGAAGGTGCAAGACCCTTTGAGCATGCCGCGCATCGTAAAGTCAACTCTTGCTGCTGCAACTTTGTCCAGGCGCTGATTGGCAAGGAGCATCTGGCTGAGTGCATTGTACTTGCTTGAACGTCGCCATGGTTGCTTTACCGCCTTGATATGTTTTGATTCCATGATCGACGAGCAGAGGCCATTTGGAGCACCAAACATTTGGATGAGAAGCTCGTAGTGGACAAGAGAGTGTTGTTGGGGTAGGGAAATGTCAAAACGGACACCGGTAGTCTGGAAAATGGTACGGTAAGTATGAAAACGCCTAAGGGCATCTTTCAGCTCTGTGAGAGTGTCGTCCGTAACCACATCTGTGCGCACGATGTAGCAGAACTCTAGCAAGGCTCGAAATGCCCAAACCATATCGTCTGGTACATGGCCTTCAATTGCCGGTAGATAGACCTAGATAAACAGTTGTGTAAATTTAACAAACACAAGATAATTAAAGCACAAAAACATACCTTCATCAGTGCCTTGGAGTCATCGCCCGTCCATTGTGAGAATCCACGCCCTTGCAGAAAGTGTCGTAGGCCAGGGAAGGGCGGTGCAGCAGCAATTCTAGTGTATTGTCAGTCATCATGATAGACAGTGGCAGATTGAAAGTACCTTCGGTCAATATCATCTAAAATTGCCTTGGCACGTGTTTTTCCATGCATGAGTTCGAGGTATTGACCCACCCATTCAACAAGGTGATCCTTGAACATTCCTTTGATGAGCTGGTGCAGTATGTCGGGGGCGAGCAACTCATGAATGTCAGCACGAGGAAAGTCATTGGTGAAGGGCTATGGAGTGCGACAGTTAGTGTGATCACAACCATGCACAAATGATGTGGGGGAAACATACCACTAACTCACCAATAATACCATACTCATCCCAAAGTATACCAAAATCAACAGAATCCACAAGCGCATTGGTGTGTTCATGTGACCGAGAAACACCTCCTTCATCAAGATTTGAGGGAAATGCAAGGCATCTGCAAATGTAAATGAGACTCGGCATAAAATGAATGCGGACATGAATAGGCAGTGTCCTGAGGATCTCTGGTAGCCACTTACCTTCCACACCAATCTTTGACCATGCACGCCAATACCACCTGCTCTTTGTAGTCTGCAATGTAGGGTCCGAGTCCATATATAATGTGCCGGTAGTGTCCATCACCACATCGTGTGACTTCTGGAGTCGTCATTCCAGGTTTGAGATTGGCAAAGATCTTCGACAACGAGGAGTGAGACAACTGCTTCTTGAACTTGCGGTATTTTATGTCATCTGAATTCTTTTTTTCCGCTGCATACAACAGTGTAAACATCAAAGTAGATCGGGAGAGAAACTGGTACATACTCTTAGGGATTGCCAAGAATCCAACCAGAGCCAATGCATTGCGATGCGCCTGCTGAATATTATTGTGGATGTTTCCAATCAAAAGATACAAAGGATAGTAGTCATTTTGACCGGTAGCGACGGACACTGTTGTCTTGTCGCTGCCTATGATGATGGGAATGAAAGCTGCACCATGTGTTTGTGGGTCCTGTGCAATTTCGTCCTGTACATGACATCAACATAAGAATGTAGTACTACCAGACACAAAATATGTACTGCTTGCTGCCAGGCCCAGTCTCCTGACATGAAGTCCTTATAGTGGTGTTGCTCATCCTTCTCCTGAAATTCATGGTAGGGTGTATAATCTATTCCACCTTTGAAATCCAGATTCGCGAGCATGTTCTTGGCGACAGTATGAGGGTCCCGGAACCAAACCTCGTATGACTGTTCCATCCAGAGCGGACACTCTCCAGTGGGTTTATTGCTGTTGTACTTCAGGGAGAAGTTTTCCCATGCAACATCGCCTAGCAGTGTTGCGTCGATAGTATTGTATAAGTCCCTGTAGTCAGCAAATGATGGATTGTCATGATGAACAGCGAGAGTGATTCCCCACAAGTAGAGAATCTTGTTGATATCACCAGCGGACATCTGGTTTTCAGTGTATATAAAATCCGCACACTCAAACTCTAGTCGGTTGCGATACGGAGTCCAGTCGTCAGGACTTTTTGCCATGTATGGTGGAGGAGGAGTACCAGGATTGAGAAAGTTGCCATTCTCATCACAAATACAACCTGTGGGTATAGGTTTTCATCAGATACAAGCTGGTACTGCATCATGACTATCGACTTACCAGTCAGCATCTCATGATAATCCCGAATGAGTCCATGCTTTAACTCCCAGAGCTCATTGTTGGTGCGTCTTGGAGCTTCTTCGTCTTTGATTTCTTCAACAGAAGCACATTGCGTGCATTGCAAACCAGGATGGGTAAATGAGTGGCTATGGGCTGAGCTTTGATGACGCTTCAGCCCAGAGGCATTTTTCAACCAGTGTTCACAGCCTGGGTAGGAACATTGAATGCATCGGGCACTAAATGCCCATCATTTGAGTTGCACATGTGGGATCTCGTCCGGCATGATGGATGGGAAGAATCCTGGAAAACCAACTGAAAAGCCCGAACCATTAGCAAACACACTAGGTAGAATGTAATGTAATACATACAAAACAGGGTGTGCGACACGTAACTTAAAGTTTCAAAGGCCATCGCGACCACCCTGCCTTACACCAAACTAAATTTTCTCCTCCGCAAGCCCAACCTTTCAAACAATGATGCACCCAAACACTCGTCCTAAAAATGCAAACCAGCATCCTGGTGAGATTCTCCTCCAAAACAAAAGGAAAAGACGCACTGCTCGTCAAATCCAGGAAGACAACAAGCAAGTTGAGCATGAACGGCAGGAGAAGGAAGCTGCCACTCAGTGCACCACCAAGAAGATTGCCTCTATTGAAGACAAGAAGGCATTGAAGGACTTGAAGATCCTCATGCATGCACCAAAGCCTCAGCCTCGGGCACGTCCTGTTTTGAAGTCAAAGGTGAGCGAGCCAAACATCAAGTATGATGACGGGATTGTGGAAGGTGCGGCTGAGATGGAGGATGTTGAAATGAAGAATATAGCTGCAGATGATAATGATGGCAATGAGGACTTTCATCTAAGGTAAGTTTCCAGGGGACTCACCATGCACACTCGGGCTGACCATGTTGTATCCAGTGAGGAGGAGAATGCGGAGGTGCAGCCGAGGAACAAGCATTTACAAAAGACAGCATATCGTGAGGCTGTCCAAGCTGAGCGAAGTGTTAATAATACGGGCATCAAACATGATGGCATGAGCCATCAGAATGATGTTGTATCAGATGCTGATTGCACAAAGGCACATGGTGACCAGAAAGGCAAGAAAGGATTCATGTAAGTGATTCTAATTGTTCCCATCTACTACCATGTTGTTACTCACCGAAACAACACTTTTTCATCTCGATCACCTCAATTGATTCAGTGCGGTGTCTTACTAGGATGTGATTGGCAATAAAATCACCAGTTCTCACTATCCTCTACGGTCAACGGTTCAGACAAATACCAATGGTTGATAATGTGGTCGTTTGTGGGAGGAGGCGTAAATAGCAGGGTCGTTCTAAACAAACTTCTATTGACTTTAGGTGTGTTGAGACAGTGACCGTTAACTGGCTTGATACAGTGCTTAGGTACTATGAAAGAGTTGTTAGTCCGTTAACTGGCGCGATGCAGTGCTTAGGACGCTAAAGATGAAGATCGTAAGTGGTGTAGTCGAATCGATAACTGGCTTGATGCAGTACTACGATGCTATTAGAAGATGAGTGCAAAAGTATGCAATATGAAGATGCAGATATGGTTCACAATGGTATACAATGAATCAGAGTAATATCTTGCAAACACTCCCTATTCTCAAAAATTAGAGGAGATCAAACTAAGCCTCTAACACAATCGAATCAACCGAAATACGTGGCTTCGAAACTAACTTCTCTGCTGCTCAGGCACTCACGATGAGTATGACGCAGAATCAGAACAGAGTACACCCTCTTGATGTAGTCTTAAAGCAGCCAAGCTCTTAATATTGTTGAATAAAGTGCTAGTCTTATTTGTTGTCCTCCTAATCGTTAAAAAATACGTAAATTCTCCCCACAGAAAAGGTATCCTGTGCCGTAAAGAGAATGTGACGAAACTACAACTAGATGACTGATAACCGTGTACCAGCTAGTGTAATTCAAGGATTGGCTCAAGGTAGGCCTCAGAAAATCAGTATGTTGTGGGAAAAGATGACAAAAGAATGGAGGGAATAAACTTAATATTCACTCAGATGTTCACACAAATATAGGGTGAGAAATTCAGGAAGATACTCAAATCCTCCTCCCTCTCTCTTAAAGGGGGATTGTCTGTCCTTTCAAAGGAAGTTTGATTTCAAAAAGGGAGATTGTCATTATTCAGAGGGGAAATAGAGCCCCTTATATACTATTCTAAATGTGGCTGTGTACCTATCTAAATAAGGAAATATGACTCATAGCGACTCAGACAAGAAAATGACTCATAATGACTCAAACTGAGTCATCATAGAGATGTCCCATGATAACTTGTTTACTTCTTGAATATTCTCATCTATCAACTTTCTCCATTCAAATTCCTGACTAATTCATCTCATCTTACTAATCCATTTCATCTGACTAAGCCATTAGTCACCCATGAACTGTTAATATGTTGAAATGTTGAATTGAATATGTTTCAGAACATACAAAAGAAATGTGAAGAATGTGTGAGAAAATTATGATGTTGTGAGAAAAAGATGCTGAGTAATGTGTTATGGTATGTTTGGAACTTATCTTTGAATAGGATAAGTATTAATTGAATTATTATGTAGTGTTATGGGTTTGTTATGTCTGAAAACTGCTCAAATCAAGTCATAATGTATTATAGAAAATTCTTAATAACTTTGTAGGGTACGGTAGAGAATGTCAATGCTCTAAAGTAACCATGACCATGCACAAAACAAGTTTGGTGCGTGTCAGCGGATGTCTGCGCAGCCAAGGACGACTATGCAGGGATGGGGGAAACAAAGGACTGGGCTGAGAAACTTGCAACAAGCAAGTTGCTCCGGCCTC
Source organism: Suillus plorans (assembly GCF_016647745.1). NCBI lineage: Eukaryota > Fungi > Basidiomycota > Agaricomycetes > Boletales > Suillaceae > Suillus > Suillus plorans. Next base: position 97,958 of record NW_024537417.1, read on the forward strand.
AACTTGAAAGCCTTCGAACCGCATCACACAGACAGGTGTTTTCGATTACCACCTCAACTGCCGTCTCAAAGATCTCAAAAGTGACTAGCGCCGATGCTGATCCCACTCACAGCCCACACCCCACAAACAATGTCCAAGGCAATCTTGAAGAACCTACCACAGCGTTTTTGGATGAGGACAATTCACTCGAGCGTCAGGCTGCCTTCAAGGCTACTAAAAAGCCTGGTGCCAGGCACACATCTTCTACGGTATTTCTTTTATCTTTTGCGCACTCATGTCACACTCACTCCCCACTCAGGATGTATTGGAGGTTAGTGATAGTAGTTCATTATCGCCGCCTCCATCATGACCAAAAAAATGCCCACCAATAATGGCAAGGACCGAGTCCTTATCCTCCCCCCCTCCTTGTGCCCCCCCTTCTACACAACCATCCAGAGCCACCACCAGGTTCATCCCAACTGAGTTCGTCAGTGACCTGTCAACACACATTGAGTTTGGCGAGAGCGAGGACACACCACCACCTCCTGCCCCTGTGTCAGCAAAAGGCACCAAACGCCTGACAACTTCAGTAAATCGGTACTTATTTTGTGATATCTGTCTGATTTTCTCTCCACTAAACATAGACCGGCATTGTCATATCCTGCATTCCGGACCAACATCCGACGACATTCCCACGCCTCATCCGGACCTCCGGACCTCCTGTCCATGTCTCCAGACCCAATCCTCTATCCGTCCGGATCCCTGTACTCCTGCATCTGATATCCGGATGCCAGATCTGATATCCACATCTCCGGATCTCTGGATCCGACCTATCTGTCATGTCCAAACCCAAACCTTAAATCAGCGCCCATCCCCTTATGGTAATCACCTGTCTCCGGACTTCCGAACATCTGGATCCCACCCACATCTATCTTCCTTGCCTTTTCCCTTTGTATGTTCCTTCTCAAGTTAGTGTCATATCCCGCGTTCCGGACCCGGACCTATCACACATTCATCTCCGGACATCCGGATCCGACCTGTGTCTATCTTCTGTGCCTTATCCCTTTGTATGTTCCTTCTTGAGTTAGACTTCCTCATTTTCCGTACCTCGTTTCATTTCCGGCTTTATTTTCCTATGTCTTCATCTCCGTCTTCATTTACTATTTTCCGATAGACTAGTGTTTGACTTTTCTACATCCTCCATCCACAGCCTCGCATAGCTTCGGACTGCGCTGACTGACTCTCTGTTAAGTCCTCTGTAGTATATAAACTCTGTAGAATCTTTGTACTTCCTCAGTCTGAATATTACACATATTAGTCCTCGCACTAGTCTTCACACTAAGTCCTCATAACAGTTCTATTCCTCCGACTTAGTAATCATCCATCTCAGGCCTAGGGAGGAATTCCCTAGGCCGGAGCTCCGCTCCTCCGCTCCTCCACTTCTCCAATCCACCATTCCTCTGATCCTCCAAGTTTCCAGAACTTTCCCACGGTCCTCCGGACCTATTCTGCTTCGGACTTTGTCCTTGCAGCCTTTCCTCTGTTTCCTTCTACTCAGGACTTGTCCTGAGTAGCCATTACACATATCCCCGTCAGGACGAAACTCCATCGTAATTTCCGGAAGTTCCTCCGGAACTTTCCCGCACTCATCCGGAAGTTTCTCGCACTCGTCCGGAAAGTCCTTCCGAAGTTTCCCACACTTCTCCAGAAGTCCTTTGGACTTCACTGGACTTTCTCCGGACTTCATTCTGAAGTTAAGGGCACATACTCGGGTAAGGGGCGCAGCGCACGAGCTGAAGCCAAGCCCCTTGGAATCAGTCCTACCCTTTGTGCATGATTTTAACAGGCATCAGCATCAATAGCCAAGCACCCTCTTCAAAACGAGCGAAGACTGAGCCGCAGACTAAGAACACCACATCACGCCGTGATGGCAGTGGCACCAATCACCGGTACCAGAATGACGATCTTCCCGAGGGATGCCAGGATGGTAACACCTGGCGTCAGGTGTTCATACCAACTGTCACACACTGGGCCGGTGGAGAAGCTGAGCCTTGGGGTCCTGAAGACGACGATTTAAGGGACACCATGCAAGAGATGTGGAACCATATATATTGGGGCAAGATTCAGCACGAGATCTCCAGATCTGGTGCCGTTATGAAAGTGGTAAGTCCATAGTTTTTGTTTCATTCAGAAGTTCACTGACATTTGTACTAGGCCAAACAACGCCTCATGGAATGGCGCGGAGGGTTCGGTATTGCAGCCTGCTCCATCCTTACCGCATTTTTCGCACAGGATGCCGATTTTTCAGATACTGCAGCTCGCGAGGACTTTTCAAGGGCCATGCTGAAACATAACCGGTTTATTTTCAGGGATAATTCAGGACTCATTTCCAAGGTAAGTACCCATAATTATTACTACGAAACCATCTCAATTGTCTGTTCAAAGGACTGGACCGGCATGTGGAGATCTCCCTTCATACTTCAGACATTCGCATCGCACCTCAATTTCACTTTTGGCTGTGTTGAAGTCCCTGACCTCGACACCGAGAGCATTAGTGCATGGGCTGCATTTGCCCTCACTGTTACTGCTGTAAGTGATTCAATTTCTGCTGTGTTTTTTCTAAAAATATTCTTTTCAGGTTTATTGTACTCTCCAGCTAATCGTCGATGGGAACATCACTTTCGAAGTCATTCAAGAATCTCGTGGCAAACGCAAAGGCATGAAGACCGATGGCAGTGATATCTGGACGCCCGTCATCACAAAGGGCGAGCAGTTTGCTTTCAGCAAACCTATCTGGGGGCATATGACCGTCAAGCTCATGGGGCCCATTGTAGCACTTTCCAACAATGTCTTCACAAGCATTGTTGCGGAGGCACAACAGTACGCCAAGCATGCAAAAAGTGTTGGGAACTCGGGGACTACCACCAGTGATGCGCCTGATGAGGATGATGTATTTGCTGACCTCTTTGCATTCTGTTGAAGGCGAGTAGTGTTCACCCCCACATGTAACTCATTGTTAATTGGCAAAGGGTTTTGTCTGTCTTGCAGGGGCTCATTCAGTGGTTATTTTTTTTGTTGCCGGTTATATACATATCTCAATGCACTCGCCCTCCTCAGAAGAAAATGATGTGCACGGGTGCGGTCCTGTTACGCTCGTGTTCTGCACTTTACCTGCCCAGGCTCATGCTCCCTGTCATATTTGCGCCTCCTCGGAAGAAAATGATGCGCATGGGTGTGGTCCTGTTGCACTCATGTTCTGTGTTTTACTTGCCCGGGCCCAGGCCCATGATGCTCCCTGTCGTATTTGTGCCCATTCCCCATCCATATCAGCCAATTAATCAATTAATCATTCCTATTTGTTGTTGATTTTTTACCATCTGCACAATTTGCATCTTGTTGGCCTTGCAAACTTAGAGCTTATTTGTTCTTACTGCGCAAAATTCAAGTTCTATTAAGTCATGTGTGAGTCTAAGATGCGAAGCTTATATTAAGATGAACGTCTTTGAGAAAGACCAACTTATTCTGACTTGGACACCAATTCAAGCCCATTAAGTTAATTTAAGCAATGTGGTGTTTTACTGATGTGTGGCTTGCAAGCAAGGCATGATCACTTGAAGGTAGTGCTCGACTAGTAGTGTTTGTTCTACATCATTTTTCATGTTGCTTGGTGCCGGATTCTGTACTAGTATTAGCTATATCGTGTTTGTCAGCGCAATATAATCACATTTATCGGTTATTTGTTTGTATTGTTAGCGCTCTATATTATTGGGAAGCACTGGGAAAAGTAATATACAGAGTCCCAAAAGTGCCTTCTGTGAGGCTCTGTCAGATACTGTACATAGCTGTCCAAAGGGGATCAGGTTGTAGGCCTGGCATTCTGTGTCACAGGCCCTGTACAGCTCTGTACAGAGCGTGTCAGTTTACTGATGTGAGATATTTACAGCATACTATGGAAAAATCTGTTCCACCAATCATGTGGCTCCATCACCAACACCATAAGCATCAAACTTCTTTTTGACAAGTGAAAATTATAGGTCTCTTGCTGATGCTTGTCACACCTGGTCAGTGGTGGGTGTTGTAATCTGTTCCATTGTGATGATAAGCTGACAAGGTGGCTGTGACAAGACTGTCACCAATGTGCATTTGGTGGGTTCTATCCAACTTTGTCCAGGTATTTAAAGCTTTCTCATTTGGAGTACAATTATGACAGATTTTATACAGACTTTACTTTAGATAATGCTTTGTCAATCTTTATCTTTTTCATGTCAGTTCCCTGATGATTCTTTGAGTCCTCATGTGCTACTTCTCCATTTTTTACCTAGCACTGCTTATGGATCATAGTTCTTGCTCAGAATTCCGTCTCTTATTCAAAGTTCACCTAGTAGCAGAATAATGCCTTGGGCATCCTTAAACATTTTTATGGTTGCTGAAGGCTCGTGATGATGAGTAATCACATTTTGAACCGCCGGAGTTTGAAATTAAAAGTTGAAGGAGAGTGGTAATTAGTCATCGACCAAACTTTCACCGTCGCCCTCAACATCGACGACCATGAGTTCGTTCATTCGTCCTCCTCCGGGCTTACCACCCCCACCACCAGGCATGCCTCCACCGCCAGGATTTCTACAGGCGTCCACTTCAAAGATGCCTCCCGAAGTTCTTGCACAAAAGTCGCAGAAATGGGTGTCTATGCAGAAGAAGCGCTACGGCGAAAAGCGCAAAGGAGGGTACGTCGATATGGGAAAACAGGTGCGTTCAGTTGGTATGTAATTTTACACGTATTAAACAATGATTGCCCAGGATTTGCCTCCGGAGCACGTCCGTAAAATTATCAAGGACCACGGTGATATGAGCAACCGCAAGTTTCGCAATGATAAACGTGTCCACCTTGGCGCCTTGAAATACGTCCCTCACGCTGTAATGAAGCTGCTCGAAAATATTCCATACCCCTGGGAGCAGGTTCGCGAGGTGCCCGTCCTTTATCATATCACTGGCGCAATCACTTTCGTCAATGAGATCCCCCGCATTATCGAACCTGTTTATCATGCTCAATGGAGTTCCATGTGGCTAGCGATGCGTCGAGAGAAGCGTGACCGCAGACATTTCAAGCGTATGCGTTTTCCACCTTTTGATGACGAAGAGCCACCGTTGGATTACGGTGATAACGTACTGGATGTTGAGCCTCTTGAAGCCATTCAACTGGAGCTCGATTCAGAGGAAGATTCTGCTATCATTGATTGGTTTTACGACCCAAAGCCGCTGGTGGACACATCTGCAGTCAACGGCCCCTCATATCGCTATTGGCAACTTTCACTACCCGTCATGGCGAACTTATATCGTCTTGGGAGAACCCTATTATCAGACCAACCTGATAACAACGCAAGCTATCTTTTCGACAAGAAATCCTTTTTCACTGCAAAAGCTCTGAACTTGGCAATTCCTGGAGGGCCGAAGTTTGAGCCATTGTACCGTGACATGGATGCTTTCGACGAAGATTGGAACGAATTCAATGATGTCAATAAAGTCATCATTCGTCAACAAATCCGTACCGAGTACAAGGTTGCCTTCCCGCATCTCTATAACTCTCTCCCGCGCTCTGTTCACCTCTCTCCATATCATGCACCCAAGAATGTCTACATTCGCACTGATGATCCTGACCTACCCGCCTTCTATTTCGACCCGCTCATCAATCCCATCTCCCTGCGCGGCGCTCATCCCAAGAACGCACCGCTTGTCTCTCACGAAGACTCTATATTCGGTCCGAATGGCGCCGACGACGACGATTTTGAGTTGCCAGATGAAGTGCAACCATTCCTTGAGGACAGGCCCCTCGAGAACGACCTCACTGCTGATGGTATTGCTCTGTGGTGGGCGCCTGAGCCTTATAATCGACGCTCTGGCCGCATGCGTCGTGCGCAGGACATACCTCTGGTGAAGAACTGGTATCTGGAGCATTGTCCTCCTAACCAGCCAGTCAAAGTTCGCGTATCGTACCAGAAATTGCTCAAGTGTTTCGTCCTCAACGAACTCAAGAGTCGACCTGAGAAGGCAATGACTAAAAAGAATCTCTTCCGGCAGTTGAAGGCGACGAAGTTCTTTCAGACGACAAAACTTGACTGGGTGGAAGCCGGTTTGCAAGTGTGCAGACAAGGATATAACATGCTTAATCTCCTCATCCACAGAAAGGTAAGCCTTCTTAGAGACCGCCGGGGTACATTGAAGCTAATTTCCATCATCAGAACTTGAACTACTTACATCTCGACTATAACATGAACTTGAAGCCAGTGAAGACGCTTACTACGAAGGAGCGCAAAAAGTCTCGCTTCGGAAACGCCTTCCACTTATGTCGCGAGATTCTGCGCCTTACAAAGCTTGTTGTTGATGCTCATGTTCAGTTCCGCCTTGGCAATGTCGATGCTTTCCAGCTTGCAGATGCACTGCAGTATATCTTTGCGCACATTGGGGCATTGACTGGTATGTACCGGTACAAGTACAAGGTTCGCATAATCTCGGTCATAGGGGAAATTTATTTTGTTGATTTTATTCATTCAGCTCATGAGACAAGTTCGCATGACAAAAGATCTCAAGCACTTGATCTACTACCGCTTTAATACTGGCCCTGTCGGCAAGGGTCCTGGAAATGGCTTCTGGGCTCCTGGCTGGCGTGTCTGGCTCTTCTTCATGCGAGGCATTGTACCGTTACTCGAGCGCTGGCTTGGTAACCTCCTCGCGCGTCAGTTCGAGGGACGCAACAGCAAGGGCATTGCGAAGACTGTGACAAAGCAACGTGTCGAGTCTCACTATGACCTTGAGTTACGTGCGGCTGTCATGCATGACATTCTCGACATGATGCCTGAGTCTATTAAGCAAAACAAGTCGAAAACGATTTTGCAGCATCTCTCGGAGGCGTGGCGTTGCTGGAAAGCGAACATTCCATGGAAAGTCCCTGGAATGCCCACTGCGATTGAGAACATTATCCTGCGGTATATCAAGAGCAAAGCTGATTGGTGGTGCTCGGTTGCACACTATAATCGGGAGCGTATCCGTCGAGGTGCTACGGTTGATAAGGCCGTAGTGAAGAAAAATCTGGGTCGGCTGACACGCCTGTACTTGAAAGCAGAGCAGGAAAGGCAGCATGGGTACTTGAAGGATGGGCCGTACATCAGTGCGGAGGAGGCCGTTGCAATTTACACAGCGACTGTTCACTGGCTTGAAAGCCGTAAATTTGCTCCTATACCATTCCCGTAAGCAAGCGAGGCATGGTTTGCACGTTTTGAACTTACCGTTTTCTCTAGCCCTCTGTCGTACAAGCACGATACGAAATTACTTGTACTTGCACTTGAAAAACTGAAGGAGGCTTACTCAGTCAAGGGTCGTCTTAACCAGTCGCAGCGTGAGGAGCTTGCCCTCATTGAACAGGCGTATGACAATCCGCACGAATGTCTGTCGCGCATCAAGCGACTGCTTCTTACCCAGCGCGCGTTCAAGGAGGCTGGTATTGAGTTCTTTGACACGTACGACAAACTCATTCCGTGCTACGACATCGAGCCCGTTGAGAAGATCACCGACGCCGTAGGTTTCAGCATCTACTCCGTTATATAACATGCTGACGTTGATACCTTACAGTATCTCGATCAATTCCTCTTCTTCGAGGCAGATAAAAGAGGGTTGTTCCCTGCCTGGATCAAACCTGCCGACACGGAGCCACCGCCGTTGCTTGTGTACAAGTGGTGCCAAGGCATTAACAACTTGACAGACATCTGGGAGACGAGCGAGGGCGAGTGCAACGTGATGATGGAGACCGTCTTCTCCAAGGTGTATGAGAAGATCGACCTGACCCTGCTGAACCGTCTCCTCCGTCTCATTCTTGATCACAACTTGGCAGACTACATCACCGCGAAGAACAACACAGTGCTGACCTACAAGGACATGGCACATACGAATGCATTCGGTCTCATCCGTGGTCTTCAGTTCTCTGCCTTCGTCTTCCAGTACTACGGTCTCGTCCTGGATCTCCTCATTCTTGGTTTGCAGCGAGCTAGCGAGATGGCGGGTCCTCCACAGATGCCTAACAACTTTTTGCAGTATCGCGACTCGGCAACAGAGACTCGTCACCCCATCCGCTTATACTCCCGTTATGTTGATCGCTTACACATTCTCTTCCGCTTTAGCGCGGATGAGGCAAGGGACTTGATACAACGCTATCTTAGCGCCAACCCTGACCCGACCAACAACAACGTCATCGGGTATAACAACAAGCGCTGCTGGCCTCGAGATTGTCGTATGCGTCTCATCAAACATGACGTTAACCTCGGAAGAGCAGTTTTCTGGAACGTTAAGAACAGCCTGCCGCGCTCACTCACCACCATCGAGTGGGAGGACACCTTTGTCAGCGTTTACTCGAAGGATAACCCACAGTTGTTGTTCTCGATGTGCGGGTTCGAGGTCCGTATCTTGCCCAAGATTAGGACGATGGGTGGCGAGCAGTTCTCGTTGAAGGACGCTGTGTGGAATCTCACCAACGAGCAAACCAAAGAGAGAACTGCGCAGGCGTTCCTCCGTGTCTCCGATGACGGTGTCCAGCAATTCAATAACCGTATTCGTCAGGTCCTTATGAGCTCCGGTTCCACCACTTTCTCGAAGATCGTCAACAAGTGGAACACTGCGTTGATCGGTTTGATGACCTACTACCGTGAGGCTGTCATCCACACAAACGAGCTTTTGGACTCTCTTGTCAAGGCAGAGAACAAGATTCAAACTCGTGTCAAGATCGGCTTAAACAGTAAGATGCCATCCCGTTTCCCCCCTGTTGTCTTCTACACACCGAAGGAGCTTGGTGGTCTTGGAATGCTTTCGATGGGTCACGTTCTTATCCCGCAGAGTGACTTGCGATGGTCCAAGCAAACTGACGTTGGAGGTTCGTTCACTCTCTTCTTTGATAATAATCTTCTGGCTTACAATTTGTTTGATCAGTGACGCATTTCCGTGCTGGTATGACCCACGAGGAGGACCAGTTGATTCCGAACTTGTACAGATATCTTCAGCCATGGGAGGCAGAATTCTTGGATTCGGCTCGTGTTTGGTCCGAATACTCCATGAAGCGGAAGGAGGCCAATGCCCAGAATCGGCGCCTCACCCTCGAAGATCTTGAAGATAGCTGGGACCGCGGTATTCCTCGTATCAACACCCTCTTCCAAAAGGATCGCCATACATTGGCATATGACCGAGGTTGGCGTGTGCGTACAGATTGGAAGCAGTACCAACTGCTGAAACAGCGAGTCCTCCACCTGCCTTGATTTATTGTTGACTAATGAAATGGCTATTTTAGCAACCCCTTCTGGTGGACATCTCAGCGCCATGACGGAAAGCTCTGGCAATTGAACAACTACCGTGTTGATGTCATTGCTGCACTAGGCGGTGTTGAGGGTATCTTGGAGCACACGCTCTTCAAAGGAACTTATTTCCCTACCTGGGAGGGTCTCTTCTGGGAGAAAGCGTCTGGATTCGAAGAGTCTATGCGATACAAGAAACTTACCAACGCCCAGAGGTCAGGTCTTAACCAGATCCCTAACCGTCGATTCACGCTTTGGTGGAGTCCGACCATCAACCGCGCCAACGTCTATGTCGGTTTCCAGGTCCAGCTTGATCTGACGGGTATTTTCATGCACGGCAAGATTCCCACCCTCAAGATCTCGCTGATTCAGATCTTCCGTGCGCACTTGTGGCAGAAGATTCACGAAAGTGTAGTCATGGACTTGTGTCAGGTCTTTGATCAGGAGCTAGAGCCTCTCCAGATCGAGACAGTACAGAAGGAGACTATTCACCCTCGTAAGAGTTACAAGATGAATTCGTCTTGCGCCGATATCTTGCTGTTCTCAGCCTACAAATGGAATATCTCTCGGCCTTCACTGGTCACAGATGTTGGTCACTTTCAATACCCCATTGGACTTTGATCTGATCTATCGGTTTCTTTAGAACAAGGACGTTTTGGATGGCACGACCAGCAACAAGTATTGGATTGACGTTCAGCTTCGGTGGGGTGACTTCGACACACATGATATCGAGCGGTATACTCGTGCCAAGTTCTTGGACTACGTGTCCGACTCCATGAGTATCTACCCCTCGCCAACTGGTGTTATGATCGGCATGGATCTGGCCTATAACCTGTGGTCTGCGTACGGCAACTGGTTCCCCGGTATGAAGCCTCTGATTCAGCAAGCCATGGCCAAGATCATGAAGGCCAATCCGGCATGCCACGTCTTGCGCGAGCGTATTCGCAAGGGTCTCCAGTTGTACTCTTCTGAGCCCACGGAGCCTTATCTCAACAGCCAGAACTATTCGGAACTATTTTCGAACCAGATCATTTGGTTCGTCGACGACACTAATGTGTATCGTGTCACTATCCACAAGACGTTCGAAGGTAACTTGACGACCAAACCGATTAACGGCGCCATCTTTATCTTCAACCCACGTTCTGGACAGTTGTTCCTGAAGATCATCCACACCAGTGTCTGGGCTGGCCAAAAGCGTCTCGGTCAACTCGCAAAGTGGAAGACTGCCGAAGAAGTGGCTGCATTGGTTCGTTCACTGCCTGTTGAAGAACAGCCGAAGCAGGTCATCGTCACTCGCAAGGGCATGTTGGACCCTCTCGAGGTTCACTTACTTGATTTCCCGAACATCGTTATCAAGGGAAGTGAGTTACAACTGCCCTTCCAGGCTTGCATGAAGATGGAGAAGTTCGGTGACTTGATCCTAGTAAGTGGGTCCACGCGTATTTACATCTTCATTACTGATACTATTTCTCACAGCGTGCTACACAACCTCAAATGGTGCTGTTCAGCTTGTACGACGACTGGCTCAAGTCGGTGTCCAGCTACACTGCCTTCTCTCGTCTTATCCTCCTTCTTCGTGGCTTGCACGTCAACAACGAGAAGGCGAAGATTATTTTGCACCCGGACAAGTCGACCATTACAGAGCCTCACTTCGTCTGGCCCACTCTTACAGATGATGAATGGATTAAGGTTGAGGTCGCAATGAAGGATCTTATACTGGCAGTAAGTAATATCGCACACTTTTTGAACTTTAACTCATCGAGTCCAAGGATTTCGGCAAGCGGAACAGCGTCAACATCGCGTCCTTGACTGCGAGTGAAATTCGTGACATCATTCTTGGTCAAGAGATTGCCGCTCCCTCCGTACAGCGCCAGCAGATGGCTGAGCTTGAGAAGAGTAATGAGGCGCAGGGTCAAGTCACCGCTGTGCAAACTCAGACCACCAACGTTCACGGTGATACGATTCAGACCGTTACGACAACCAACTACGAACAGCAGGTGTTTAGCAGCAAATCTGATTGGCGTGTCCGTGCCATCTCTGCTACGCATCTTCCTCTCCGTCTCCAACATATCTATGTCTCCAATGATGATGTCAAGGACGACGCTGCGTCGTACACCTATGTGTTGCCGAAGAACATCCTGCGGGCATTCATCACTGCGGCAGATCTTCGCACTCAAGTTGCGGCCTTCCTGTACGGTGTATCGCCTCCAGACAACAAGCAGGTCAAGGAGATCAAGGCAGTCGTATGGGTACCTCAACGTGGAAGCAACAATAGCGTTGAGCTGCCCAACCAGTTGCCGAAGGACGACTTCCTCCTCAAAGATCTCGAACCTCTTGGGTGGGTCAAGACGCAAGCGCTCGAGCTCAGCCATCTTTCTCCCACAGATGTCACCACCCAAGCCAAGTTAATGGCTGACCACCCAGAGTGGAGCTCCTCGTCAATTTGTATCGCTGCTTCCTTCACTCCTGGTTCAGTCTCGTTATCTGCCCATCAGTTGACGGTGCCTGGCTTCGAGTGGGGCCGCAAGAACGTGGATAATTCTGCCAACCCGCCTGGCTTCAACCCTAACATGTCAGAACGGGTGCAGCTCCTGTTGTCTGACCGTATTCTCGGCATGACACTCGTGCCCGAAGGCAAAGTCTGGAACTACGGCATTGGTCTTACCCAATTGTGGTCGGCCAACTTGTCATATGCTGTGACACTGGACACGCCATTGTTGTTCTGGGCAGAGGATCACCGCCCCGCGGCATTCTTGACCTTTGCAAACCTGGAGCACGGCGATGATAGTGCTGATGTTGAAAACAGTTTTGCTTGATTTATTACGGCTCTTCGTTTCACTTCCTGTTTTCATGTAGCTGCATACGAAAATCTCACTTGTACGAAATAGTTTATCCACACGATATTATGTTGTTTTCTTCGCGCTCATCCCTGTCATCGACTGTTTTTACCCCTAAGGTTGTCAAGATTGAGGTGATTGAAGCTCGCCCTCGAGCGATGATGGGTGTCGGCATAAGCACATGTGTACTGATGAGCAGGAAGAGATGGTCTTGAGACTAGTAGTTGACCCAGTTCAAGGCTACCGGTCAGCAGCTGTACAAATAACAGCGCAGCGCAGCACAGCGCCTCAAAGAAATGCTGGCAGAAATGTAATTTATGTCTACATATACATTGTACATTGAATTTGTAGATTGTTTGTATGGACTAGGTTAACGATATGCACCACCTGTATGAAAGAAAGAAAAAATGCAAAAAAGACATGAACTTGACGACTGCAAGAAAAGGTTTGGATAGCAAGTTCAGCACGTAAAGTTCAAAGCTCATGACTGAGGATTATCCTCCCCACCCTATACTCCGTCCGTGGCCCACTCGCTCCTAAGACGCATTCACTCGAATATCCGAAAAATCAGGAAGCTCATTCTCCACACACCCATCCACCTCCTTCTCCCTCTCATCTCCACCATCAGCAACATACTGCATAAGTTGCCTACTCCCCCGTCTCGGAGGTGGCGACAGCGCCTTTATCTCTGGAGCACTTGGGAGGCGTTGTGATGGACGGAGCGAATTACGTGGTGAAACCGTCGGAAGCAAGATGTGTGTGCTTTGCGATAAGAAACATGGATCGTTCTGCATCGTTGTTATGGGGGTACCTGGGAGGGGAGGCGTTGGGGGTCGGGAATAGGTGGTGCTGCTGGTGCTGGCCCTGCTGGTAGGGCTCCTGCTCCTGCTCCTGCTCCTACTCCTACTCCCCCGACCGGGCACAGGTGTAATAATTACGGGATGCGCAATTTGGTGCGGTGTGAGATCGGGATCAATATCGTGCGACGCGATGACAGGGGGCGGAGACGACGGAGTACTGAGAATCCGCAGACGCTGCTTGATAGACATACTCCGTACAGAAGCGGCGCTATCAGGACGAGGAGGAATTGATGTCGATATTGATGATTCTACGCTGTTGCGGTATGCAGGTTCATCTGGACGCGGTGGAAGGACACCCGAAGGTGGTGGACGAGGTACCGTCAGGCTTAGCCTCAACGCGCGCTGAGCTACAGACGTTCTGAACAGCGTTTTATGGGACTGTGGCTGGGATTGGGGCTGTTGTTGTTGCTCAGGCGCAGGAGGAGGCGCAAAGCTCGGAGCAGGACGCGGAGGAGGCATCGAGCGGCGTTTACTCCCCACACCAATACTTCCACCACTACCACCAAGACCTATACCAATCCCTGAACCAAGAGACCCAACCGTACTCGTCCGCTGCACAGACCCAGACCTCACACTTACACTACTCACAGTACTCGACCCACTCGTCCTCTTCCAAAATGCGGTACTAGGATTGTCAGAACCTGCACTAATAGGACTCACACCTTGCTCAGACTCGTGTGGAGTTTGTGGCGTCAGGGGTAGCGGGCCACTGGGGGGCGTTAACCGCTTCGGGAGGGTGCGAGACCACCGACGAGAAGGCGCGAGGGATGAAGCTGACGAGCCCGATCTTTCGATAGTGGAAGTTGTTGTGGAAGTTGTTTGCACGGATAGACGTGCTGGGTTGAGCATGGGGGTGATGGAATGTGGGGTGAATGAGGTACCTGAGCTGTCCTCGGTCACGGTGGAGGTCTGCACGCTAGGCGTAGTGCTTGTGTCCATTTGCTGGCATGGCGCGTCTGCGAGTGGCTGCACGGATGTCTGCTTCTTGCACCGCGGGGGCGGGTGGAGAGAATGCGAATGCGAATGCGAGTGTGAGTGTGAATGCGAGTGAAAAGGCGTGTGCGACAGAGGTGCAGTCGTAGACGACGGAGGAGCCCACCGTTCATCTTCTTTGACGATCTTTAGATCACAAGCGGGGATACCGTTGATGCTCGTGCAACACATGCTCGAGCAGCACATGCTCGAGGTCCCGCCTACACCATTAGACAAAGTCCCGTTGTGGATGCTCCCGTTTGGCTGGTGCACAAAGAATTCGTCGGGCCCTGACGATGCCATGCTAGGTACAGGCGACTCCCGGCGTATCGGTGAGCTGCTCCTCTTGGTGCTCATGCCCACGCCGGTGATACCCATTAAACTGCTCCCCACCGTCCCAAAGCTCTCTTCTGCATACTCGCTTTCGCGCTCATGTCCGTGTCCATTGAGAGACAAGGACGGCGAACGAGAGCGAGGCGTGAACATGCCTTTGATGGTTTTGGTAGTAGACGTCGAGGATTTGGAAGTAGACGTCGAGGATTTGGAAGAGTGCGTTTGGGAGAGCAGGGCTGGGGAGATGTTGCCTGAGCGCTTGGTTTGGAGGCGGATGGATGGCGTTGGGGAAGAGGAACCGGAGTTTGGGCCGGAGCGAGAGCCAGATCTATGAGCGTTAGGACTGTGGCTTTGGGATTTCTTAGTGGATCTGATGCTTGATGAGCGCGTGAAGGGATCGGTGGGTACAGGTGGGTTGGGTGTCGAGGACCTTGTGTGCGGTTGGGAACGCATGACCTCAAGCGATAAGGAGCCTCTAATTGGGGATGTAGGCTGTGATAGTGGGAGGGAACCTGCCAAGACGGGTGGAGAAGATGATGATGTACGGGGTGACGAAGCTGCGGGTGACATAGGATATGTGGCAGAAGATAATGATGCTTGGAGTCGCATGGAGAGCATGACATCCATATCCCCGCGGGGTTCATGCCCACTGAGGTGGGGTGATGCAGTGAGACCTGCGCGCATGGATCTGGAGAGGGGTATTAAAACCAGGACCCAGCGACGCGACACAACTCACCTTTGGCCCAAGACAATTGCCTTTATGGCACCAATCCACTTCTGTCTCTCACTCGGATCTTGCATCTCGAAATGCCAAATAATTTCGCCTTGCTCAATAGCAACGACTGAGCCATTTGACTTGCCTCCACTGCCTCTCGCTCCGCTCCTGCTTTCGCGTTTGCTGAGGGTGCCAGTCCGAGTGGAGTTCATACCAGGCCCGGATTGCTCTGTGACGTAGATGGCAGTGTCTTGGGTTATAGGTAAGCGCTGAAGCTCCGAGGATGACGGGATATTTGATTTGAAAAGATGGAGGTGTGTGACTGTCTGCGACGCGGCCGAGGTCGCAGTCGTGAGGACTATAGATCTTGTCTTCCATTGCTTTGCGAGGGCATAGACTAGGAGGGAGGATGAGGGACAGAATTTTGGGAATGTACCTGTGAGTGTGATTCGTGAACTGAGGGAGGCAAGGTTTGTGGGGAAAGGCGGGAGATGGGGTAAGAGTGTTGGAGTTGGTGAGGGTATGGGTGATGGAGGTACAAGAGGAGGTTCAGATATAGGTGAATCGATGGTTGCTGATGGGGGCACTTGGTCCTCCTCTCGGGTATCCTCTGGGTGTTCGCTGGTAGGATAGTCGACGAGACCGATACTCTGAGCAGCAGCATCTCTGAGTCTCTCTCGCTCCTCTTCCTCTTGGACATAGGAATATGGGCGGGATATTTCCATAACGCCTGGCATGACGATTGGATGAGTATATTGAGAAACATGACTAGAGTGACCAGGTTTTTTGCGAACGAGAGATAATAAGAGGGAAGTGCGCTGTTTTTTTGGAGATATGGGCTTTGGTATTGGCTTTGGTTGTTGAGGTGCAGGATACAAGTAAGGATATCTTGTAGATGATTCATTAGATGAAATACTAGTTGACCCATTGACAGTGAAATTGGGTAACAGCGCTGCAGCTGAGTCTTGGTCTAAAAAATGTAAGTTCAGGCTTGCGAGTCAGGTCGACGTAACATACCATAAGGAAATTCGACATGATCAACATATGATTCCTTTTCCTTCCCTTTTGGTTCTCGAGCTAGACTCGAACGCCTAGTATCCCCGAAACTGCGTGGTGACTCAGTGAAGAAATGAATTGGCATCGTGGCCCGCGATTCGAGCGTCGTCTGAGCGGAAAGCGACTGAGAAGGACGATGGCGACGACGTCGAGCGACAAGGAGTGACGGGCAAGTTTAACGTGGCAGTCAAATTCGAGTCAGGGCGGTGATTGACACAGGTCAGAAATCACACTTCCATCGCAATGTCAACACAAATCACAAACCTTGCTCCACGGATTCATCCATTCTATTGACGATGGCGACGGCGACGAGGACGACGACAAGGGTGGTGAGCTCATGAGTTCAACGATAAAATGCACTTGACATAAAATTGTATGCTACTTATGACATATCCTGTCATGTTTCACGTGCATATAAAACACCACCACGGCTGTCAGCAAATAATACGGCTTACACCCCGGCCATCTAGCAAAGTCGGAAGGAAACGGAACTCCTCTGAATCATGATCATCAACTTGGCGGTGCCGAAGCACCCATCTTGCACACCGCAATGCACAAAAGCCTACCCACTCTTAGCGCAACTCTAGTCTTCACTTGACTACATCCAGTTTAGTTCAGGTCGTAAGACCAGTACTAGTGCCAGTATCATGCCAATCAATCGTGTTGGTAGGCTCACCCAATGACAAGTGTCTGGACTCCAATTCTAACGCTTCAAATTGCACTGCATGCCCATTCGTACGTTATTAGTTCTTATCATCATTACGCCCTACTGATACACCTAGAATAGTCCGCTTCTACCACACCAGTTACTAAAGATATCACCTTATGATCATCTTCTGGCACGAGGACTACTGCCTTCAAGTCAACTTCTATGATGATCGGCTACATTGTAGCACAGCTTGTCGAGACTTTGTTAATATTTACACCATTTAACGTTAGCTGTCATGTGAGAGCCGTCCTGTCGCACCTGAGGCCTGAGGCCTGAGCGGTCAGCCGCCATACCTCCAAATCACCAGATTCTTGCCACCGAAAATCGTTATACAGATATCACCGTATCCAAGTCCAGCATGTATTACATCGTCGGCCTCGCTAGTATTCTTCCATCATCCGCCCAAACTGTGGAAGGACTCGCCGTATTTACCACCTTCCGACAATTCCAATATTCTTTATCTCGCACGCGTACAATTGCCACAGTCGCCAACGTGGAAGCAGGTCCCGTCCGTATCACCCCAACTTCTTTCATTGGCAAGATTATAACCCCAATACACGCTCTCTCCATCCTCCTCCCACCCGTGACATATATCCTATGCGTCGCCTTCAACCGCTTCGCGCAGCCTGCGTGGATGCAGTGCATGAGCCTTCCTGATACCTATTTCAAACACGAAAATGAAGTAGGGCTGAGAGTCGCAGCATGCGCAGCGACCTTTATGGTCATCAGGTTCAGCGCACGCGTACTTACGCACCTTGGCAGTCAGTGGCACCCGATTGGGGTACGTACTGTCTTCTTTCACACGTGAACAAGACATAAACTCGCTGGTTCTCGCCAGAGACGCGAGCAGTCCAGAATCGTGCAAACAGGCCCATACGCGGTAGTGCGTCATCCGCTGTACACGTGAGTCTCTTGCGTCATCTACATGGGTGAGATGGGATTGAGTTCTGACGTCCCCCTTATGACAGGAGCGCGCTCATCCAGGGATTACTTTTTACGCTGATGACCTGGTCTTATGCGCCGCTTGTAGGAATAGGTATCACTACTGGCGCGTCTGCTGTCAAGCTGCTTATCGAGGTGGGTATCTCGTCCGAGTCTTTATGTTACTATATACAGTTTGCTTTCAGGAAGATCTTATTATGCAAGACCCTGCTGTTGCTGAGGAATACCGTGCGTATATGCACAGAGTGCCTGCGCGACTTGTTCCGTTCCTTTGGTGATATGTCGTTAGAATCCGAGGAAACAAAATTATTGTGGTATGCTTGCGGTCTTGTACAAGTTATCGTGTGTCATCGTTTGACGTATTGATCTAGATATGCGCGTGATGATTCAAACTACTTGGAGTGGCACTAGGTCTTAGCATGTCAACGTTGTTCAACACTCGACTTCATACTCGTAAATCTACAGATGACTCGGATGATCCATCTCGTCGTAGTCGCTACTGGCAGTAGTAAGATCAGGAACTCCTAGAAAAGGATGCGCAAGCCAATCCAAAGCCTTTCGCGTACTAGTAGTAGAGCTTTTCAAGGCATCCATAGCTCAAAGATTATCGCAGATGGTATGAATTTTGATGATGTGTCATCTAAAAACCCTTATCATCCACAGTATTTTTGTTGTTGTGTTTTAGGAATTGAGAGTGATTTATAAAAGCTGGAGAATGGTTCAGTACTTGAGTGGTCACCGGGGATGTTCGAGTAACTTGGGGAGGCCGGTGACCGGTGGCCCCTCGGCCATTCGTGCGCTGAGTGGTCTGTCGCGAGCGTGTTGACTCCAGGGGCATCACCTCGTCGGGCCAACTTGAATGCACACCCGGCAGAGTGCAGCCAAGACATTCGAGGACTTTGGTGAAAGAGAAAACAACGAGCCACAGCTTCAACAGGTAAGTTTACTGGTTAAGGTGTCATGGATGAGTCTGGAGTAACGATCACAATTGATAGGAAATTTATTTTTTGCTGATCAATATAAAACGAACCTCGAATACTTTGTCCCAGTGAGAATCGACAAGAAAGTAGATATATCGAGATCGAAAAAAATAAGTCCTATAAGAATTATGAATGACTTTCGATCGATGTCTTGAGAAAGATAGAGATCGAGAGGAGCTTTTGGTTTATTGATAAGTTTTCGTTGATAATACTTGAGTTCATCCGGCGCAGTTACAGTAAACTGTTCCCTGCTCCGGACCCGTGGTTGTCGTGTTGTAGTCGGCGAGGGATATAGCCACGGGCTAACTTAAAACACATGGTAATGCTTGTATCGAAGCCGGGGTCGCAGCGGCATGGCGGGCGGATGGGAAGACGGGCGTGGTTCAAACGTGGGAAACTCGTTGTGATCTAGACGCCTAAATCCCTTTTCGGCTCGGAAATGACCGAGACAGGGTCCTCGACTCCTCGGTGTCTCAACGTGCCAAAGGCCACGAGATTCAACTCAACTATCATTACCATCCAGAATAAAATGTTCAATGACGCAGTACACCCTATCGAATGGTCTGTTAATCATCATCACAGAAGCCGGCACAAACACAACAGCCTGCAGAACTCAACTTTGACTGTCAGCGATGAATAGGCCTTAAACTTCAAGCTTCAAGTTGGTGTCCTGGCTTGCGATGGACAAGGAAGGGGCTGACAGCGGGGTATAGTCAGAAATTGCCAATGTGGGGGCAGTGACAGTGACGAAAGAGACTTAGCCTATCAGAGTTATGACTCTCATCTTGACGGTCCCCTTACGAGTGAGTGGCCCTACTACTTAGACCCATTGTCGAAACTCGTTTTTTGTTCTTTCGCTGTAAGGTTTCTACATTTTTGCACTGCCAGGATGGGACACAGCAATTCTACTGCCACGTCAGGCTTTTCTATTGTCCCGGCGGACTACTCTTTGCTCTCATGCTCGGAACCGATTGCAGCCGAAGCTATGTCAGGCGAGCCCCTGTGTCGCAGGAGTTACATACATAATTTGAATCCATAAATGAGTGGCATCCCTAAGGTGCTTCACCTCAACCATGAAGCATGCCATCGATACTCAGACGATCTCGTCGGCGTGAATTAATACTCACGAAGTCATTCAAGAACGCGATTCAGGAAAAGGTTCATCCTCTTCAGTAAGTTTTCCTTCACCATCACTGATATCTCCCTGACTATGTCCCAGGCGCTCTCCAGAGTCAATATACTGCAGTTCATCCGTCGTCGATCGCACCAATTTTCCTTCCTCGCCATCACCTTCAAAATCCCCAGACTTCGCTCGCCCTTCTCTAACATTATCTCTATACCGTAGTCCGATCTCCAACCTCCAACATCATCCCATTCACACCCTCCCTCCAGAGCTTCTCATTCGCGTATTTGAGCTGGGCTCGTTTGATGATGCCTTATTTCTTATCACGATTTCGCATGTCTGCCACCCATGGAGGATGCTTGCGATACACACGCATACCCTCTGGCGGCGCCTGTCGTTTGATTCTCATGGATTACGTCTGTGGAAGGAACGCATAGCCCGCGCCCGTGGGTGTTCCCTCGACATTACAATCACACCTCCGCAGCACCGTTTTCCCGATATAGACGCGTTAGCCCTGCAACTGCATCTTATTGTCCCACACATATCCAGAGCCCGCTCCTTTGAGCTGCGGTTCTCAAGTTACTCGCCGTTCCTATGGAACACTGCCCTCGGCCCTATATGCCATCAAGAGCAACGGGACAATGATAGCATGGGCGCACATACTTGTGCTCCGTTTGTGCACGCGCTGCGACTGGAGAAACTTACTCTCTGTTTTCCAGAGAATGATGACTCAAAGGAGTTTGGTCTTTTCGCAGGCGTTGCGCCTCGGTTGCATCACGTCACGCTTGATGGCATTCGCCTGACCTGGCTGCCAGGGCTTTATGGACGCCTCACACATCTCGACTATACTCATCACGGATTCACAACTGGATCAATCGCCGTAGGTGAAGTTTTAGGGATGATTCGAATTTCATGCGCACTGCGCGAGCTTCGCATATGCTTTAGGAGAAGAATGCTGGATGGAGAAGTTCTGTGCCTATCTCACGACGGTGTTCCTGCAGGACAGATTCACCTTCTGCAGCTCGAGCGGCTTGTTCTTGCTGTCGACAAATCGGATATCAACATACCTCCCGAACTTACATCACTCTTGTCCCGCCTTTCTGTACCCAACCTTCGCGAACTACATCTGGTTGACCTTCGCTGTCAACCCGCTAATAGACGCTGGTGGAAGTCAGCGCCATTTCCCGGACTCAGAGCCGCCCTGAGCCTTTTTGAAGTCACAATACCATCCAGCATCAAGGTTCTGGCGATGGCGGGTCGCTGGGCAGATCACTCCTCCATTCTTTCCCTCGCGAAACGTTTCAGAGAACTTCGCAATTTGGAAGTGGATGGTGTTGAAAAGGACCTTGTTCACATGTATTGCCTTAGTGGAGATTTGCCACTGCATGATGGAGCGTGGATATGATGAGCAATATACTTCCCCCCCCCCCTTCTCTGCCCCGTTCTTTTGCACCAGTGGATGGGATTTTCACTTTCCTTACAGGATCTACACGTGAGTCAAGTTTAGGGAACTAAATAACTATTTGCGGACTCCCGCCACCTGTCTTCCTGATGGGGATTTTCCGCACACTCTTGACCAATACACGCCTTTTGTCTTATCAGGATTACCTACATACTGAAACTGGAGACTGCCGTGGACCAACCGCAGGCCCGTTCATTTCGCCATTCTTTCAAGAAATCCCCGTGTCCATCGCTGCTGAAACTATGTTCGGCCAACCCGGCCTGTTCATTCTGTCTCTCCAACATGGTCCGAATGCATATCACCCTAATGTGGATTTCATCGGTAAGAAATGGGTGATCTACTACTACAGTGAACGATGGAAAAGGGATTGCTTTTCCTCATGACGAAGACGCGAGAATGTTGGTAGTCACAGTGGTTGCTGAAGTCGAGCTTGCTCAACTCGATGGTATCGAGACCCGGAACCCTGTTTGGGGTTGCACTGCATAACTGGTATCCTGGCTGGTCAGTTGTACGTGACTGCGCAGTCTGCGTCGATATGAATCTGAAATTGTTAAAGGAGATTTCACCAGCCTGAGGTAGCTCAGGGATTGGACCGCAGTCTGTGTATATCGGAATGAAGACGGAACGACTGTCTTCGTTAGGGCACCCGAGTTGAAGATTAGTCAGCGGATGGCTCTTGCCATAGTGGGGCCCCGGGATCGGGGCCGTCAAGACAAATTCAACTCCAATGAACCTAGTGGCATCGTGGCATGACTTCCTTGTAACTAATCTTTTTTATTCCGTTCCAGTATAGCTTTGACTAATTGTTTATTCAACTTGGGCCTCATGGTCACTCAAGCGGTTAATTATCTCACCATGTGCTGGCCTTGCATGATTCGACGTAACGTGCAGGTCTCGCTACGACAAATCATTAATGCATTTGTGACCACTTACAGCCGCACACGTACAATAACACACGTCTATTTTACATCACCGGGTGCAACCTTAGTATATAGTCCACGTACCCGTTACATTTCGATTCACTCATCCTTCTCGATCAGACTCAGGTGAGACTCTTACATCTGTTCCGTACTCGATCAAACTTACCAGCCCTCGTTGTTCTCTCGCAGGTACTTACTACGGTACTAGAATCCTCTCTCTCAAACTGAGTATCTTGTTAATCTCTTGCAGCCTCATTTCATTGCTTGTATCACCATGTTCTCTCCTGATAGTTATACGTTGAAGAAGCTCTACGATCTCACTGGCCTGATCGCACTAGTGACCGGTGGTGGTACAGGCATCGGCCTTAATATTGCACGTGGCCTCGCTGCTAATGGGGCCAAGGTGTATATCACCGGCCGAAGGAAGAATGTTCTTGATGGAGTAGTTGCGGAGTGGAATACAACCAAGAGTGACGACATGGGACTTATGATCGCGTGAGGTCTATTCCTTATTCTCGTTTCGTACGGGCTGATCAAGCACGACGTAGACAAGAGATGGATGTCACGAATAAGGACAGCATTAAAGCTGGTGTGACGAGAATATCCCAAACAGAGAGAAGGCTACACATTCTCGTGAACAAGTATGACATCTACTCTCCCTATTTTATCGTGACTTATGGTCGAACAAAGTGCTGGCCAATGTGGTCCTGTCTCTGATGAACTAAATCAGCCATCGACTACTGCTCAAAAGGAGGCCGGACCACTTAGTGAATACCTCTTCAACAATGAATCGTTCGAGGAGTGGGGCTCCCTTTTCGCCATTAACACATCTTCGATCTACTTTGTGACTATTGCGTTTTTGGATTTGCTCGACAAGGGCTCTAAGGATACCGGTAAAGAAGGGTTCTCTTCAAGCGTCATCAATATCACCAGTATCAGCGGGCTCATAAAGGTCGCACAGAGACATGTGAGTAAAGCCACGGTCGCGTTCGTTTATCAACACTGACTTTGATTGACAAGTTCTGCTACAACAGCTCAAAAGCTGCTGCATCTCACCTGACCAGGATGCTTTCGACAGAATTTGCCCTGAAAGGAATCAATGTTCGAGTGAACGCCATCGCGCCAGGCGTGTATGAAAGCGAGATGACATATGACAATATTACAGGGCAAGCTGCAACTGATTCGGTTGGTATGCCGGTGGTGCCGGTACCAGCAAAGAGGCCGGGGACGTGAGTGAAGCTTGATCCGCGGACTAGCGCCTTTACTGACAGGAAAAATGAACAGCGGAGCTGAAATGGCAGGCACTGCCGTGTATCTTGCATCGCCTGCTGCGGCATATATGAATGGGCAGGAATTGGTTATTGATGGTGGATACTTGGCTGTGAATCCTTCAAGGGTGTAGTATGCTGTTGGTCGGCGTTGCCTCATGAGTTGTTTTTTTTGGTTATCTTGTAGCAGATGAACAGGCATAGATGTAGCATATTTAGCATTCTCCAAGGTTTTGGTCGTCTACATTTTGAAAATTTGTGCATGCGCACCAAAATTAACTGGTTGGGGTTTCCCCCTTGGCCAGACCATAAAGAAGGAATACGTTCGTTCCTTCTTGATTTCGAATTGCAGTGATAAGTGACACACTCAACAGCCAACTACAGGCTTATCTGTGGAGTAAAGGGTCGTGTGAACAAGTATTGCACCGCTGTATCAATCCTGAACAAATCAAATGCAGTTATCCGATCTTGAAGGATCCCGGGCCCGTATTCGATGAAGTCCCATCATCATTGAAGCACGCGGGTCCCAGTCACCTGAATTGGTAGCACAAAGCAGTGTCAGATCTTGGCTCATCATTGCGGTAGACTGAGTCTAACCGTCGATCGTGAACGTAGAAGCAGGAGCAGGTGATTAATTGACCACACCCGGATTCCGGAAGGATGACTGATCCTGGTAACAAGCATTAAAAATACTTGCACTAGCATTGATCATTGTGATCACGGTAGTGCACTTGTCCCTGGCATTACCACCAGGACCTCTGCGTGCACCGGCGTTGGAGGCAAGTTGATAGTAAACGTCAGTGAACTGAAGTGACGTTGGTCGCCGGTCGGGGACCGTCCCGTGACGGTCATGGCCAGGCGCCATTATGATTACGTCAACAATTACATATGAGCGTCTGTTCATGTCTTCCTTTTCAACACGGTTGACAACTGACATTGACTTTGAATTGCTGAACACAGTGAGCGCTACGGTTGCAGCTGGTGATAATACCCAAGTTTTCAATACTAATCATCTCCGTATAGGCGTATCGTTTCTTGAGCTATTCGGAATTTCGCGTCAGCTCCGCAATTGCCAATCGCCGTGTCATCGTGATTGAGGAGTCGCACTGTGTAAAAAGCCATTCATCGTGAACTGCATATTGCGACTTTGCAATGTCATCTTTAAACTCGGTCAACGCTAGAATCAGCACCAGCCATACACAAGACGCAAAAGAGAACTCTGCCAATTCGTCTGGACATGATGATGAGACCAGGAACGTTGACTCGCGGTCTTCGATAGACCATGGCATGAGCCGCGTTGAATCACCAGCCCCAATCTCACCTCCCGGATCTCCACTCAGGACACCGAGGACTACCCTCCCTGACACACCATCAAGCCGTACAGGACCACCACGCTCCTTATCATTCACCTTCTCCCACCGCTCTTCATCTATGTCGCGTCAAATTATTGGCAATAGTCAGCAAGAATACAGTGATATCTTTGAAAATGATTTAGAACGTGGCAAAACCTCGTTTCAAATTAATTCAAGTTCGTCAAGTTTTCGCGGTGCGCTTGAGATTAGCCCTTCTCTGGGAAAAGCGACTACAGATAAGAAGGGAAAAGCAAGAGAAAGCAGAGTTTTGGATCAATCCCATGATTCACCATTAGATGATAGGTCGAATTCGATGTTCCCAGAACATTCTAACACAATAATTGAAGAGGAAGAAGAGAAGACAGAGAGGAAACCCATGTCTCGCCATAAAACAATAGGACCTGTTCGCAAGCCCACAGATCCTCCCCCTCTGGATCTCCAGCGTTCTCAATCTCACCCTCCCCAAATAGATCACAAGAAGCCAGGAACATCCGCAAAATGGAACAAATTACGTAGTCTCCTACCTTCTGTCATTCGTGCTGGGCAACCTGGCATTCCTGCACTACACTCCGTGGTCACCTCACACGAGGTGAATATCACGGATGAACTCATTACGGGCGGTTTGTCCACATTGATGCTGCGTTTGTGGTTTGAACACGACGAGAAGGGGCATCGGCGCATCCCTATCCTCCTCCATCGTCTGCGCATACGGATTAGTGACAGTCTACATCCCATGCAAGCGCATAAAGCTGTGTTTCGTATCGAGTGTGAATATGCCAACGGCGCAGTGCGTTGGGTGGTCTACAGGCAGCTTCGTGATTTCCTTTCCATGCATGCCCATTACACCGTATCCAATGCGTTCAAAAGTCGAAAGGATGTATTGCCAGAGTTTCCTCGAACTAGTAAGAGTTGTGCATTTGTCGATGTTTGGAGATACTCAGCTGTTGTACAGGTCTTCCTTACTTTAAATTTTTGAAGAAGGAATCCAGCGGGCGTCACGTCAGACAAACTGATTTTGCTCGTTTGCAACGAGAAGCGCTAGAGGACTACTTGCTTAAGCTTATACGCGCTGTTGTTCGTCTGTTCTCCTATGCCGTAATTACCCTTCACAAACACCGTTCTAGATGTTTCACCCAACTGCAAACCGACTTGCATGCTTCCTTGAGATAAGCGCATCATTCATCACTCTTGCTCAGTTTGGTGGCGCACAACTTAAAGCTGGATTCCTGCGCATTGACACAGAAGGTAATGGCCCCGGGTTTGGGCGAAAATCAGCACGGTGGCGAGAGCGGAAGGTGTCTCGGTGGTGTGCCGTTCGTGAGAGTTATATCGTGGCTGTGGAGGACCCAGGAGAGGCAAGCTGAGCGCCATTTCACTGACAATCCTGCTACTAATAAACATGGCTTAGATTGCAATTTGGGACGTCTTCCTCTTCGATTCGGAATTCAAGATCATTCGGCCCACGCGATACTATCGTAAGGGTCTGCACCTCTTGCACGCAGAACCCGAGGACCGTGAATTTCTTGTTGGCCTCAACAAGACACAGCAGGAGCCGCACCCACAGACTCAGATAGAGTACCCACAGGCCGAGGCCGAATGTCTCTCTGCGATAGATAGTATCAAAAGTCGCCTTTCGCGGGTCCTTCGAATTGCCAATAGGTCATCGCCAAATATTACAGCCACTACGGATGGTGAGGTGCCGATCAATCGGGATAATACCACGGGAACGGGGCACACGAGGACAGAGTCAGTCAGTTCTGGCAGCTCCGCAGTATCATCTCGTCCTGCGACACCGATGTTAGATCCGTCTACGCATGTGAATCCTCTGACCAGCAGTGGTCCCGCCGAGGGTAGGGAGACAGAAGGGGAGATAAATGAACAAGATAAGAGGAAGAAGAAAAAACGGTCGGATGATGTCTCAAAGCATACGTTTTATGTCCAGAATTCGCAAATGCGGTTGAAGTTATGGGCAAGAAATGAGGTTGGTTCCTCATGTCGAGTGACTATATATTACTGACGAAGGGTGCCCTGTACCTAGCGTCAAATGTTGCAATGGATTACTGCCCTAGAAAAAGCCGCTGCTGCCACCCCATTCATCGCAAAAAATCGCTTTGACAGCTTTGCTCCAGTGCGATTGAACGTCGCTGCTCAGTGGCTTGTTGATGGGGTTCGTGTCTCCTTTTCTCCATATCATCTGACATTGATCACAAGGAGTAGCGCGACTATATGTGGAATTTGTCCCGGGCTATCCTCATGGCACAATCGACCATCTATATTCACGACTGGTGGCTATCCCCTGGTACGTCCATGGCTCATCATGGTAGTCACTTATTTATGTAGTACAGAGCTGCAACTGAGGCGTCCTAATAAACCCAAGTATCGCTTGGATCATCTGCTTGAAAGAAAGGCCAAAGAAGGCGTCAAGATCCACATAATTCTATAGTAAGAACTTTTCGAATGTCGGTATCTAGTGTTATTGATCTGGTTCTAGCCAGGAAGTTTCGAATCGCACTACCCCCACGGATAGCAAGTAAGAACTGACAAGCGCATCATAAATTTGGTGGACTCACCGTATCATAAAGTTATGCGAAGCAACGCCTCATGTCGCTACACCCAAACATTATGGTTCAACGTTCACCTTCACACTTCCAAACTGGTACATTCTACTGGGCACACGTAAGGGTCCTTACGCAAGAACGCGGTTACCAATGACATATCCTTAATAGCACGAGAAGCTTTGCGTTATTGATGAGACTATAGCATTCATGGGAGGAATTGACCTATGTTTCGGAAGGTGTGCAGTTAATTCAGACGTCGACCAGTTTTCATCACTGAAGACCTTCAAAGATGGGATACGCCACAGCACGTCATCGTCGATGACTCGGAGCTATCGGCAGACAAGACCGAAATCTGGCCAGGTACGTTTTAGCTATACGGTAAACTTAGGAATTGGCTGACCATGCATCACAGGCAAAGACTACAGTAACCCGCGGGTTCTTGATTTTCATGCGCTAAATAAACCCTTTGAGGACATGTATGACAGGACGAAGGTGACCCGGATGGCTTGGTACGGTGGTTTGTGCTTCAGGAAATATTGATATTCACAACTCCTCCCGAAGGCATGATGTAGGTTTGCAAGTCGTAGGCCAGCCTGCTCGTGATCTCGCTCGACACTTTGTTGAAAGGTTTGTCTTCAAATTCATTCGCGCGAAGCATATCATTTAACTACCGAGCTACAGATGGAATTATTTGCTTCGGCTGAAGGTGTGTTTGTTGCCTGATAGATCTTTTGGCTTCGCTTAAATTTTATCAGAACCATTCCCGAACCATGCCTTTCCTGCTACCTCCGCCCGAGTTCAAACCTGAAGAGCTCGCTGCAATGGGCCTGACAGGCACATGCGAGATGCAAATATGCAGATCAGCCGGCCCTTGGTCGCTCGGTACTTCCAATCGAATTGAGCATTCAATTCAAAATGCATACCTAAAAGGTCGGCCATTATGGCTTACGCAGGAAATGTTACTGACATAGTCTTTTAGCCATCGAGATGTCGGAACACTTCGTGTACATTGAGAATCAATTCTTCATAACCTCGTGAGTACTCGCTGCTCTGCTACCACCGCTTGCTGATTTGTCTCGCAGGACCGTCGTGAATGATGTCAAGGTTGAGAACCGGATTGGCGATGCGTTGGTCGATCGGATCATCCGCGCACATCGTGAGGGCACTCCGTGGAAATGTTGCATCGTCATTCCCCTCCTCCCTGGCTTCCCCTTTTCCATTGATCACAGCGACGCTAGCGCAGTTAGTCGGGAAACACATTTTCCGAAATATTACTGAATAAATGTATCAGATTCGAATCATTGTCGAGTGTCAGAACCGCACTATCTGCCGTGGGCCCAATTCGATATTTACTCGACTTCGCAAAGAGGGTATAGAGGTGCGTGGTTGATTTTACGATTGGAACCGCTGTGCTTATCCTTTATCGTTAGCCTGAAGATTATATCTCTGTTTTTTCACTGAGAAACTGGGCTAAACTGCGGAACGGTGTATTGACTACTGAGATAGTAAGTGCCTATGCTGCTGTGCTTTCGAACCCCCTGACCAACCACGCTATAGTTATATATTCATGGCAAGGTATAAATACCAATTCAATCCTTGAAACTGAATACTCAGACCCACCGATCTCATTAGGTTTGTATTGTGGATGACCGTCTGGCAATTATTGGCAGTGCAAACATCAATGAGCGTTCTCAACGTGGCGATCGAGATTCCGAAATTGCTGCAGTCATCCGAGACACTGACCTAATTGACGGGTACGACTTTCTTGGTCTCGTCTGCTAATATTCTGATAGTTGTGGTGCATCAGCACGATGGCAGGAAAACCCTTCAAGGTCGGGCGATTTGCACACACCTTGCGAATGCGGTTGATGCGAGAGCATGTTGGTGTGGATGTTGACGCCATGATTGATTATGAGCCTACGCCCCAAGAAGAAATCGAGCCTGATCATGAACAAGAATGGGACCTAGAATTGGGGCAAGAGCGTGGTGATCGCAATGTTACTCAAGCCAAGCACATGACCCCCATGTCTAATATGCTCCACACTGCAGGCGAAGATATCAAACAAAGTTCGTGTTCACCACAGTCTCGAAGACTTGAAAGACTAAAATTCAATTAAGCTGACAACGAAGCTGCTTGGAATGCTTTGCACCACCTTAAGAAACCTATTGGGAAGGTGGAACTTTACAAACCAAACAATCCGGAGCAAGATGCATCTCTGGAGGAGCGTATGACGTACATTTGTGAAGGCAAGAAGGGACTAGGACTCCCTAGCGTAATAGTCCCAACTGTAGAAGAGGCAGTTGTTCAAGACCGCCTGCCTCCAGGTTCACAGGCTGAGCATCCTCCCTTGAAAGACAAGCTCGAACATCAACTGGGCGGAAACTCTGACCCCGTCGAGAAGCGCACAACTAATGGGAAAGCAAACGGTGCTCCGGCGCTTGCGTTAAAGAATCTACAGACCGGTGACGAACCACTCCATCTGGAGTCGGGCGCCAACGACCCGGACGCGCTTGAGAAGACTTCTCTGGGAACCAAGACCCTGCCCAGGAAGCATCTCACTAGCAAAGTCGGCAATAAAGCGTGGGCTGTATCGAGCCCAGCTCCCCATGTAGATCCAGAGGGTTTTGAAGACCCAATATCTGATGCATTTTGGAAGAATGTTTGGATTGCTTGCGCTACGTATAACGTATGTTATCTTTGCCTGGGAGTGGTGGATAGACTGATTCTTTTTCGCAGACCGATATTTATCGCAAAGTTTTCCATGCTATCCCCGACGACCACATTACGACGTGGAAGCATTACAAAGAATTTGTTATTCACCACGAACGCTTCTCTAAGCTGGTTTGTGGATCTTTTCTTTGTCATACCCCTCCTAAATACTTTTATCACATAGGCAACGAGTAGCCATCCGTCCTACCCAGCATCACGAGTACCCTCAGAGACAACGCACGAAGACGGACCATATCAAAAGGAAGGTTTGGCGGATGCCGCTCAGGAGAGTCGCGAAACCTTTTGCACCAACGATGGAAGCGACGGCGCCCCCTCCAGGGGATCCCAGCTCCTTGAGAAGGACACTCGTAGCCGAAAACCTGTGAATGGGATAGAGCCTTTTACCAAGCAGGAACGAGATGAAATGGAAGAGCTGTTGAAAAGTGTCCGTGGACACCTCGGTGAGTGCCATCCATCACCCCCATCCTCAACTTCTTCTCATATCCTCGAAGTTGTGTATCCCAACCGATTCTTGGAAGGAGAGGACATGGCAGGGAACTTTATGTTCAATGCAGACAGGTGTGTTGCATCACATACATATATTTCATGTTGTTCACAGTTGCTAGGATGCTACCTCTCCCGATCTATAACTGAACTTTCTCCGCACCATCAGTTTCACGGACCCATTTCGCATAAAGGATCGACAATGTATACGTATCACGCGCACTCCTAACATTTGCTTTCGAGGTTTTGCCATTTATTCTTTTCTTTTAAGCTGTTTCCATGTCGAAGACCATCTTGTCTGGGAGTTTTCCCGCTATGTGATCTAGTCTATTGGCAGCATTAATATACGCACCTTCAAGGTACGGGCTGGAGAGGGCCCGGTAATCAGTATGCGCCTGATGCGGGCGGAATTCATCCAATTTCTCCTTGTTCTCGAACAAAAAAATGGCCCCTAAAGCATGTCGGACAGCAAGTCACAAGCTTTTGTGAGATAGCGCACCCATGTCATAGCCGTGGTCGAGGGGGTGGAGGACCTTCTCTCCGGTGATAACGCTCTGAAGCGCGGATATTCTTGATGGAAGCTCTTTGATAAGTTCCTTCACATACTCTCTTTGCTCGGGGGTTGCCTCCGACTTGAACTTGTACAGGACTTTGCTGCGTTAATTCCAAGCAAGGCGAGGGGGTCTGATGGAAAGTTACCTATATTGTAGATGGTCATGATGGACTCAGATAGAACCGGGAAGTGAATGGTCGCTCAAAACCACGGAGGTGTGCCAGGATCACTTTGCAGTGTCAGCATTCTCTATTTAAGTGAGACAGGTGTATGGTGTATGACATGGACTGTGTGCATGTGACGATATGGCTTGTCAGGGTGCAATGACAGAAATACCTGTCTACATAAAAATCATAGTCGGAAGCCGAAGTTGAGGATTATCAATTTCCTCATCACGATAAGCGCAATAGATTTAGCCATCTACACGAGTACTTGGTACAGCACGATATCAAGCTAAGTAGTTTCCCCTCTAAGCTGTCTCGATATCAAAGATGAGTTTGTCTGCGCCCTGTTCAGATACAGCGGTCTTTGAACAACAAGAAAACCCACCTTCGATATAAGGTGCTGTGAACGCCTGGTAATCAATATGCGCCTTGTGCGGGCGATACTCGTCCAACTTGACCGCGCTCTCGAATAGAAAAATAACCCCTAAAGCACAGTCTTATTAACCATCCGGGTTATAGATACGATGAGAGATGCTGTACCAATATCAAAGCCATGTCCAAGGGGATTGTACACTGTTTCTCCAGCAACCATGCTCTGGATTGCAGGTATCTGGGATGCAAGGGCACGGGCAGAGTCTTCTACGCTCTGACGTTGTTCTGGGGTTGCCTCAGGCTTGAACCTGTATAAGACTGTGCCATGTGTTAGATCGCTTGAAGTCGGGCAGGAGAGAACGAGAAAACCTACTTATATGGTGAATCGTCATGGTGAACTAGAAGGGAGGAAGAAAGAATGGTCACATGGATGTTATATCCCCAACATATATATATGAGCACGGCGGCTCGGTGTTAATTTTGTCCACTCCGTCATCCTGTGCTGTGTATTTGCAATGCGTCCCCCTATAGACTGGTATAAGCAGCCCGCCTTTGAGGCAAGCTGACGATAGATGAGTCAGACTGGTGAAACTGCATGGTGGCACAAGGCTCGGTAAAGCTTTCCAAAGGGTCAACTTCCCAAAAAGGGGTGCTTTTCCGGGGGCCAGCAAATGTTCCTATTCGGGAGCAACGTCACGTGCAAACATCACCAGTTCGCGACGGCTTGCCTCGCGTCACTCGCAAGCCTACATCCGAGTATTCGGCTCTACTCTCAACTCTTGATCAAGTTTGTTTCCGACTTCGTCTCCACATTCGCATGGCATCTTTCATAGATCGAAAGCTATTGTAAATACGATGTCTGTGCCATTAATGGTCGCTTTTGTGATGAATGCAGTTTCATTCAAAGTCGCGCGTTGACAACGTTGACGACTTGTTTAAACAAAGTACGGTGCAAACGCTATTTATAGTGTGCAGCGGACTGATCAAGCCGGCGAGAGGCCGAAGGGTTGTGTATGCGAGGGCGGGAACAATTCGGCTGCAGAGGGTGACGATCATCTGAAAGCAAAAGTCGACTCGAGCTTGTACTAGGCCGGGGCGACAACCGACTGCTAGCACTGCAGAACGGCACTCACTCCGGGACATTATAAGGCCCTAAATGTTAGCTTTCAGTCGTTTTTGGACTCAGAGCCATCCGAAGCTGTATCATTCCGACTCACGGATGAGGTGAATGGATTGAAAGGTGATTCAGTTGATTCAGATACTTGCGAAATAGCATCGTATTAAAAATTTTCACTTCAAGGGCCGCGACCCGAAGGTAATTCATACACAGCAGCACCTTCAGCCATCACCTGCATGAGTAGTACAACATCCGATCAAACTAGTTTCCTCTCTAGGCGGATGACTCGATATCAAAAATGAGTAGACCTGCACCCAATCATTCAATGAAAGCGATCTTCAAACAAAAACAAGACATACCTTCGGTCAAAGGTTTCGCTAACCCCTGATAATCAATATGCGCCTTGTGTGAGCGATACTCGTTCAACTTGGCTTGACTCTCGAACAGGAAAATGACCCCTGAGGTACGATCTTAATGATCACTCTAAAACAAGACGAAAAATGGCATACCTTCGTCGAAGCCGTGTCCGAGATGGTTGTACACCGTTTCACCAGTGATAATGCTTTGGATTGCAGGTATCTGCGACAGAAGGGCGCTGACGCTGTCCCTCACGCCCTGTTTCTGTTCTGGGGTCACCTCGGGCTTAAACTTGTACAGGACTGTGCTGTGCATTAGCATCTGATTTCAACGCTTCGAAGGAGGGTTTACCTATGTGGTGAATGGTCATGATGGATTGAAAGGGTGAGGGGAAGTGATAGCTGAGTCCATTTGCTTGATGTCTATTTAAGCAAGGGTCGGACTAGAACTGAAACTAGAGAATCGTTTGTGAGGGCGGTGCAAGAGGTTCGCAATGATTATCGATCAATTGAGGGGCTACAACGGACTGCCACATCATGACACTGTGCACCGCAGCATCCTGATCCGAGCGGAGGCACTGCAACCATTACTAAGGTCATAGTTGAGCGCTGAATTATTCATCATGCATCAAGGCCTTAGCTCCGAGTGCTTCCGCCCTCTTTACCCGGCGTCCGGTTTGCAGCTACCCAGTATTCAGCTTTCTTAGAATTAATGATTAATGTTCCATCATGTCAGTTTTATACGCCAAGTCTACAGCACGCCGTGATAATCAGTAATCATTGATCCATTCCGACAGACGTTAATCATAAACGTCAAGCGGACCAATAACTAACTCTGCTGTGGACTACCGAGCGACACCTTGTGGTCCCAAACGAGAACAACATCTGCGTGACGGCTTGTTTAAACAAAGTACGTGGCGAATGCTATTTATGGTGAGCAGCGGACTGATCAATGCGGAGAAGCATCGTGACTCCCGGCGCTCACTCCAGCGTATGACATAAGGCCCTAAATGGTGGCCACCATCAGCTTTCGCAAAGAACTGCCGTTTTGGCGTCGACTAGTAGAGCCGCCATCCATCATGCATCAATCAGGTGTACGCATTCTGACTCACGAACGATGTGAATGCTCATAGTTACGACTCGAATGTGATCCAGTTGATTCAGCCACCTGCGTATCAAACATTACGTTTCATTTCAGGGGTCGCGATCCGAAGGTGAATTATACGCAGCACCTTGAGCCATCACTTGCGTGAGCAGCCCAACATCCTATCGAACTAGTCTCCTCTCTAGGCGGATGACTCGATATCAAAAATGAGTAGATCTGTGCTCAACCATTCAATCAAAGCGATCTTCTAACAAAACCAAGACATACCTTCGAGCAAAGGTTCAAAGAACGCCCGATAATCATCAAGCGCCTTGTGTGGGCGATACTCGTTCAACTTGGCTTGACTCTCGAACAGGAAAATGACCCCTGAGGTACGATCTTAATGACCACTCTGAAACAAGACGAAAAATGGCATACCTTCGTCGAAGCCGTGTCCGAGATGGTTGTACACCGTTTCACCAGTGATAAGGCTTTGGATTGCAGGTATCTGCGACGGAAGAGCGCTGGCGCTGTCCCTCACGCCCTGTTTCTGTTCTGGGGTCACCTCGGGCTTAAATTTGTACAGGACTGTGCTGTGCATTAGCATCTGATGTCAACGCTTCGAAGGAGGGTTTACCTATGTGGTGAATGGTCATGATGGATTGAAGGGGTGAGGGGAAGTGATAGCTGAGTCCATTTGCTTGATGTCTATTTAAGCAAGGGTCGGACTAAAAACTGAAACTGGAGAATTGTTTGCGAGGTCTCTGCAAGAGGTTCATAGTGATTATTGATCAATTGAGGAGCTACAACGGACTGCCACATCATGATACTGTGCACCGCAGCATCCTTATCTGAGCGGGGGCACTGCAACCATTACTAATAGTAAGATTGTAGTTGAACGTTGAACGTTGAGCGCTGAATCATGCATCATGCATCAAGGCTTTAGCTCGATGTGACAACATTTGAATCACAATTTTAGTCATACCAATGGCAACGTAAGTACTAGCATGGAAAAAATATTATGATGGAATTACCACCACCCCGCTCTTTGCCTGGTGTCCAGTTTGTGCAGTATTCGGCTTTTGTTTAGAATTAGTGGTACATAGTGATTGTTAATGTACAGTGCATTGGTTTGGCAGAACTATGACGGCGTGTGCATGTGACCAACGCCGTGAGTAAATATAAAAATTCAAATTCAAACCCGTGACCAACCTGTGACGATCAGTAATCGACCACTGGTCCCGAGCGGCGAGCAAGAGCGGGTATGACACCACTGTGCGACCTAGAAATACCAATCACTCCACTGTAGACCATCGAGCGATATCTCATGGTCCCAAGCAAGAGCACATTATGCGACCTAGAAAGAACAATAGCTCTGCTGTGGACTACCGAGTAACAGCTTTTGGTTTGCTTTTGGTCCACTGCACACAATGCGTTTCTACTTCTGTGGATGACGCCGTGGTGGACATTGTTGATGAGGTGAGTATTTAAGGACTCCTGCACAGTCCAAATCAATTTGACATTAGCTACTTCATCATGCAACCTTTTACCCAACTTTCATTTCCATTTGGCGACCTTCCGGTTGAGCTGGTCCTCCTTATCCTTAAACATGCGGCACAACCCAGTTTTTCTCAGATTGCACCATACAAGTTCAAAAACCCATACTCATTCGCCCTCGCTCTCTGTCTTGTCTCTAAAGAGGTCAGGAAAACGGTGTTGCCCGAAATTCTTCACACCGTGTTGCTCCCGCAATTGCGCAGCGTGACAGCGTTCGTGGACACCTTACGTATGCAGCAGGCATACGCTCAGCAAGATCATCAATTCAAATTTGACTACGCGAAGCATGTACGCAGGATGTGGATGGGACAGTTTCGTGGCTCCCTCCCAGGACTTTCGCTCAACGAATTCGGACAAATGCAATCTGGGCTAGACCTCAGTCCCCTGGCCCCTGTCCTGCTCGCTGCACCGTCCATCGCAGTCGACTTTGAGAATCTGGGCCTTGTGTCAGGTTGCCTTTTCCATGCCTGGAAATCACGCGTGGATAGCCACGAAGAATCTCCAGTTCTGTACAGCCCAAAAACCTTGATGGTAACGGGTACTGAATCCATGACTCGCCAATGGTCGTTCTACATCAAGACCGACCATGGAGCGGCTTTCCTTGCTTCTATATCTAATGTCATCTCCATCACACACACGATAACCGACAGCACTCGGCACCAGTGTGGCATCTGCCACCGCGATAGTGCATCGAAAATCTACAAGCTGCCTGAGTGGATGGCGCGGGCCCCACTCAGCAATCTCCAGACCTTTTCATTGCCCATTCCGCATAGCGCGCACACGCTTGCTGAATGTGAGCCTACCGGAACGGACATGAAAGTAGAACTTTTGACGTTCTCTGTTTCCAAGTTGTCGCCGCGCCGACGCACGCTCAAGGAACTAAGGATGATTCAGCAAATGGGGAGTTCTCCGTCTGATCATGGTCTTTTGGCGGCGTCCCATCTTCGATCATCCTTTTGTATCCTTTGTCAAGATTGGCTGAAAGCTTGGGCCTGTGGATTAGGAAGCTGACTGGTTATTGTATATGTATTGCT
The DNA here is from genome assembly GCF_016647745.1 of Suillus plorans. NCBI lineage: Eukaryota > Fungi > Basidiomycota > Agaricomycetes > Boletales > Suillaceae > Suillus > Suillus plorans. Next base: position 134,804 of record NW_024537417.1, read on the forward strand.
ACCAGTTTCCTATTAGCGTTGGATATTACATTGGAATGATACCTGCAGGCACTCATTGCATGTACGCGCAGCATTAGGACCCTGCATAATAAAATTCTCTTACAGATAAAATATGTACTGCTGAATACACAAGAACAAGACACTCACCTCGATAGGTATATTGACAGTGAATGCACTAGCAACAATACGAAGACCCACAAGCAGCGCATCCCCGACTCTACTTTAGTGGAAGAGGGTTCTGTGGCAAGCAAGGTGTAAGAACGGCTATCCGACCCCAGCACACATGTCAGTGTCACCTCGGGATTTGGAATTTGACTTCGAACGGTCTCGTAGTACTGTTTATCATTCAATGCTACTTCTACTCTATCGGGTTAATTTCTCGTTTCCGCAGCGACTGGAAGGATCGACTCGTGACATCCTGTTTAACTGATGCATGGTGATTAGATGATGTACAATGCGGCAATTATGATCAAGAATAACGTAGGACTACAAATGCACACCGCTTTCTTCTTCATCCTCCCCAGTCGAATTCGATGATCCAAGACCCGAGTTGTCTCCCGGGAGAGGTGCGTCCAACGGCTCGAGTCCAATATCACCAGTCCCAAATCCACCACTGGCATGCCTACCATTTCTACTTTCAGGTGCCGGTTCAGGAGGAAGGTCATAATGAGCGCTAGTGGCATTCGACGCTCCACGCTGGGTGAGCGCCAATTTGAGCATGAATATTCGCTCATCTTGCGATGCTCTGTGTGAACGCGTGCGTCGATCTCAATAAGTGCAGTGAAATCCATGTACTGCCTTGTACTGACAACGTCTGGTTGTTTTCTTTGATTGCTTGTGCGATGTCTGGGTCGTCTGCATATTCCTGGAGTTCTTCTTGCGTGCGTTTTAGATGGGAAATTGAGTTTTGAAGACGACCGATCTCTGATATTTGATGTTCAAGTTTGTCCTTGGATATGCGTCTCTAAATCGTGATTACATACCATCGGCAGAAACTTCAGGATCAAAGGAGATAGCTTGCTGAAACGTGAATGGTTGAGGGTGACATGGAGTAAATTCCATCGTGCTCCTTCAAGTGTGTGGTAGTCATGAACGAACCACTGATCAGGCCCCGCTGACATACTTGACTGCCGATTCCCGCCAGATGATAGTTGGAGTCGCGGCGAATTATTGAATAATGAGTATTCGGGGTCCGCTCTACACCGTAGTCTGCAACAAGTTGTCGATCCATTCAATATTTCAATACTTGGCACAGTCGTAATTTGCCATCAAAACCCAATAAGTGGCTCTCAGTTGCTCGCTTTCTCGCGTCATGGACGAGTCTGTCGCTCTCGATGCTCTTGCTGACACACTCACAAGACTATCCACGAATTCGTACAGTGTTGACCTCCATGTGCAGCACATTCGCCTGGCAAAGTCTATGGAAGACAAGGATCAAATATTAGTTGCTCTCGAAATGGCAACAAACTATATAGCAACACCAGACGACGTTTGGCTACCTCTCATTGACGCGAAAACTGCCGCGAATGATATAAATACGCCAGAGGGTGCACTGGAGGTGTTGGGCGTATATTCGAAGGCAGAGCAGGACTACATGTGTATGTGAGCTGCAGTATACGTTCTGGGAGATATTGACAGGCTATATCTAGCCTTCTCCATTTTGCAAAAGCATCTGGAATTCCTAGCCGACCGTCACGAACACTTCTCTGGGTTGGAGGTTGAACCAGATAGCCTAGGAGAGCTGTTTTCTGATGACTGGACTCGGGAACTCATGTCGATTGTGGTTTCCAAAGGCGCTGGTGACATAGCACAAGTAAGTTCTTCAATGCAACACAATACTAAACGCTAACGACACGCAGAGTCATATACTTTGGGATCAGTATTACAACTGGGAACTTGAGATACTGGAGAAGGCCTCGATGGATAAGAAGTGCGTTGCAAAGTTTCGACGCTTCGACGACTCGTAGCAGCTCGCTTATGATATGTCAGGCCCCTATTGGTCAACGTGATTGAAAACATCCTGCTCGCTCGTCTCCAGCAACCGCATGCCAGTAAGATATCATCATTCATATACTTTTTCGATACTAAGGTCGCAACCATAGAGCATCAGGACACCTATCAATCATACTCCTCGTTTACAACTGCGCACAAGCCTCCTAGTGAATACGAATCGCTTCTCATATCTGCGTCAAAATTGCGCTCACGAGCTGTCAAAGAATATGAGAAACGAGAGGCGTCGGAGATGGTATTGGTAAGCAAACTACTTTTTCTTCGTAAATTTCTGACTGTTCCTCTGTTTAGGCAGCTGCTGGATACTCACTCGATGCATACGCAACCTACATCGCTGCAGAGCGACGTCGAAGAGATCCGGATTATTTCATTCTTTGTGGATTGTACGAACGCGGCCTTGCAGAGGCATCAAGACGCCAATTTGCTGGCGAGCTTGGCGCAGAACGGGCAACACAGATGTTTTGGGTTGGATACATTGATTTTGTGAATTCACAAGGTCAAAGTGCGGAGTTTTGGCAACGTGCGACACGCAGCGCACCAGGCTCGGGCGAAGTTTGGGCACGATACATTCGTTTCCTGGTAAGCTCAACAAACTTTGGCCCGCTCCCTCACCATGCCTATTCTCACGCCAGGAACGGGAACAAGAGTCCGAGGCCAGTACGGATGAGATGGATGCCAGTCAGAATGAAGATATTGAAGGTAAATAATGGTGTTGGACTCCATTCCTCGTTTTCTTATTCATTTTTTTTTCAGCTGCCTACGCTCGTGCACTCTCAACAACCCTGTTTAGTAGGGGCAGGAAGAGTGATCCTGAAGTTGACGCTGACCAAATTGTACCTTTGGTTCTCGCTCGTGCAGGCGCGGCAAAGCGCGCAGTTGAAGCCGGTCATGATGACGGGGATAGTCTGACCACCCTCATCAAGGTCGTGGAGGATGGGATCGCGATGGTTCGCCAAGGTAAGAATGTATGCTCTTTGACCCAATTATTGATAGCAACGATAAGTACCCTTCCTTCAGCATCGAGCAGTGGAGATCCCCGCTTCAGGCTAGAGAAGTTTTTGTCTGAATTCGTATGTCAATTCATGAGCGCCGCAAATAAACTTAGCGAACTTTCTATGTAGTATCTCAGTCTTGCGGACGTTCCGGATGCTGCCGTGCAATTATGGGCTTCCACAGCAGCTCACTATAAATCGAGCTGGGCAGCTTGGGTGGCTTACACTGATGTTCTCATGTGCGCTCCATTCATTTTCATTTACATGGATGTTCAGTTAACTGTTTCCAGCCGCACATATCATCATGATCTTGCTCGCAAAAACTTCCAAGATATGAGCACGAAGAACCTGGATTATCCAGAGGCCCTCTGGGATGCATGGCACAATTTTGAACATGCGCACGGGTCCCTTTCTTCTCTCGAGGAAGCCATATATAAAATCACTCAAGCAAGAGCCCAACTTGAAACGCGGAGAGCGCGGGTAAGTGCGCTCTCATAATAATTTGGTAACAACTCAACTGCATTTTAGGAGGCCGAGAAAGCATATGCAGCAGCGGCAGCACAGTATGCAGAGCAGCAATCTGCATCAATGCCAACTGTTCCCGCGACAGGTGCGACACAAGATTCAATACCGATTGCCAGTGAAACTATGGATGTCGACTTCCCAGCTCCAGCAGACACGAAAGGGAAGCGGAAAGCTGAGGAAGAACCCCTTGTTACTGAAACCAGTGGGGGCAAGAAGCCTCGCCTCGGTAAATCATTCATCGCCGTTATTGCATTGAGGTTTTAATGAGACTGCTTCCAGAAACTCCACCTGTTTCCCTGAAACGGTATGGATGCCTTTATACTCGAAAGGATATTCACTTCACACAAATTCATGATCAGTGATCGAGAGAACTGCACCGTTTTCGTTGCCGACCTACCATCTGAGGCGACTGAAGCCGATCTAAAGGCATTGTTCAAAGACGCGAGTGTTCTATCCTCCTAACTCTGTTCCTCCTATATTTCTTTCTCACTTCCGTGCACTCAGTGTGGCGATATCCGAGACATCAAATTCACCCGTATGCCGGAAACACTAGTCGCAACGGTGGAATTTCATGATAGGGTAGGTCACATCATTTTACGGACCATATCATGTGTACTGACACGTGTATTACTTCCTAAGGACAGTGTGCCAGCTGCTCTTACCAAGGACAAGAAGAGGATACATGAGACCGAGATCGGCGTGCATCTAGCCTGGCGCTCGACGTTGTATGTCACGAACTTCCCAGAAAAGTTCGATGACGCATCTATTCGTGATTTGTTCGGCCAAGTGAGTCATCTTTCTGCGCATTATATCCCAACCTGATTCAGTTCCAAAAGTATGGCCTTATCTTTGATGTACGATGGCCAAGCAAGAAATTCAAAGCTACACGACGTTTTTGCTACTTGCAGTACACATCTCCAGTTTGTGATACTCTTTTTGTGTGAACTGTTGACATCTGACTTTTGCACGGCAGCCGTCAGCTGAACGAGCACTCGAGCTCCATGGTCGCGAGCTGGAGCCCGATCGCGCTATCAGCGTGCTCATCTCAAATCCCGAGCGTAAGAAAGAGAGATCAGATGCAGATGCTAATGAGCGAGAACTCTATGTTGCTGGCCTAAGCAAATTTGCGACGAAAGAAGACCTAAGAAAAGTCTTTGAGACTGTGAGCCCGTTCTATGTGAAGTGGTTGGTTGCTAAGGGTTGTTTCCGTCAGTATGGACCCATCAAAGAAATCCGCCTTGCGGAGGATAAGAGCGGACAGTCCAAAGGGTTTGCTTTCGTCGATTTTGAATCAGAGGTATGGTTTCTACGAACATGCAACTAATTTGTTGTTCATCGTGTCGCTTTGTAGACGGATGCTCGTGCTGCGCTTGCTGCTAATAACTATGAACTGAAGAATCGACGTATCGCGGTCACTTTCACAGATTCTCGTGTGCGTGCGAAGAACAAGTTCAGTCATTCTCTCGCATTACTGTACAACAAATTTACCTTATCCACTTTTTAGAGAGCGCACAGCCGAAACAGGTCTGGGCCGCCGCGCTGACGCTCGAAACCGTTCTGTTCGAATTCGAAACATTCCCTCGGGAACACAAGAAGGACTACTTCATCAGCTCCTGGAGAAACATTTTCTCGTTAAACGAACAGAGGTCTTCACTGCTTTGAACGAGGCAGTGGTCGAACTTGAAAATCCTGCTGTTAGTATTGAGTTCACACGATCCGCAGAATCCTAGTGACACGTTTATAGGAGGCTGGGAAGCTACTGCTTAGGACTGAACCTATCATCTTGGGCGAGAATGTATTACAATTTTCTGAAGAGCAGGCAGGGCCTTCCCATGGCCAGCCTGCGGCACCGCCGCCAGCAACTGGGGGCATGTTTGTACCTCGGGCAACTGGGTCTCGGCCGAGAGCGGGCCTTGGTCGCGCCCGCAAACCTGGTCTTGGTGCCACGCAGGCGTCATCGAGTTCAAGCGCCCAGCCACCAGAGCAGAAGGGAAAGAAGGGGCAAGATGACTTCAGAAAGATGTTGGGTTAGATTATTGCACACGGCAGTATTACATCCCTGGTTCTAATACGTTGGACTCACTCATCAGTGAGCTCGGTATACTGATAGTCCATCTAACTCACGTGTTGTGGTCTCGGATCCTATTTACGATAGGTAACGACTATGAAGGAATGTCTCTACCACGAAATAATATGGACCTAGTAAAGTTCCATATATGTCCACGCGAAGTCAGTACGTGACCAGTCGTGGGCAGGACATCCTTTTATGGGAGGGAGCATAATAAGGGTTTAAGGAGGGGGATGAAGTGTCCAGCGCGCAATAGCTATGGTCGTATAATAATGCAAGCAGGGCGTATGGTTATAAAAGATCATGACTAACTACACAACAGCACAGCATGAACCAGGGGATGGCCACAGCTTAACACCCGGTGAGAGTATTTGTGGGAAAGTTATATCCACCTTGTGCCCAGGTTGTGATGTTGGGGTCGGTGTATGCGTTCAGGTGACTGCGCAATGTGAGATATTGACTGATAGCAAGAGGATATGATGGATACACACCTATTGATATAATCCGCAGTGGGGCGGTTTGGTGGATCGCAGGTCAGGCCATTTTGGATGCCTTCCCGCTGGTAGACGCGAACGTAGTCGATATACATTTCACTTGGAAATTGCATGTGCATGAAGTCTTGCTCCTGGAATGAAGCTACGGTGAAACGCGTTCAGTGATCAACGAAAAATATATCTCTGCTGGTTCCACTCACGAGCGAGACCCAGGTTCAGGATAATATACTGCAAATGACGTCAAACGTTGATACAAGTCATATAACAAATAACTTACCATGGGTTCCTCGGGAATTAAACGTGCCGAAATCTGAGCCGTGGTATCTGCCCCAATAGATGCAGATGTAACTTTCCATGTTTCTTGGCCTTCACTGTACCACTGAATGTATCCCTGTGGCCGATTGCTAGGGTTTGACCACCATTCATACCCATACGTCGCGAAGCCCTGCCCGTTGTAGTTCGAACTACTGATGTAGGAGACCGCAGACAAAGCCTGTTGGTAAACACCACCCTTGTAAGAGTTCAATTGAGTTTGGGAATTCTGGATAGTCGTAGCAGGTGTAGTCGAAGTGAACTCATACTGATAGTTGTACGGTGCGGTCTGGAAGGATTGCGAAACTTGGCCTTCGAGGACGCTGACGTCGACTTGGGTCTCGAAAATGTCGATTTCTGGAACTCCACGTCCCGTATCTACATTAGGCCCAGGATGTTCTTGACCGGTGCAAGTGCAACTCGGGAGTCGTTGACCTGGTTGATAGCTCAGAGGCCCGCCGCCGGCTCCACCTGTGGCCGCTGCAGCAGGAACTCCATTCTGGGTCTGATTAGGCAATATTCCTAGGTCACACGTGTCATAGCTGTATGGCCAAGTGCCTGCAAAAATATAAGACACAAGTGAGAGAACATACACATTCACACTCTAACCTTGGGTGGTGCCTCCATAACCAGCGCGTCCCTATCAGTATTAGTCATTACCGCTGAAAGTCTCGCAGATTATAATGGCTCACCAAGTTGCCCATGGTCCATGCACCTAAATAACGGTGTCAGTAAAATAGATAGCGCCCGATAGCTAACTTTGCCCACCAGGCCAGAAACCAGGAGCTAGAGGCGAGCCTGGCATGCTCACGTTGACCTCTATGTATCCCGTTGTAAAGCAGATCTTGTTCCATGTTGTGACCATGCCTATAAATGATGAGTCGACAGGGATCATCACATTGGCGGATTCCACACACCACTCATGAAGTTGAGGTTGTTTATGGGCTGTTCCGACATAGTGATTACCATGTTACCGCCCTGAGTCGTTATAGACTGTGATGGATGTCAGATCATGATGGATACAAATTCTGGATGCTGCCACACCTGCGGATCATACCACTCGAGGTCACCAGTAGCCCTGTATCAGGAAGTATTATATCGGCTGACAATCTCACGCGGTTCACGCTCACCAATAATGAAGGTTCTCTGCCTCCCAGAATGGGTCATCTCCAGGCCAGAATGTTCGACCATCCGTATTAAATTCATCGCTGAATACTAACTGGTATGTATCTCCATCACTGCCCGTTCGGTAGTGATATTGTGATGGGGTGGCGGCATCTATGAGGCTCGGCATGCCTGGGAGTAGCGGTATCTGACCCGAAGCGTTTATCCCACCCAAGTTGTATCCTGTTGTCGTGTCGGTTGGTAAGGTAAAATAATGTATGATTGGGTATCCAGCGAACAGCGTGATGAGTCCAACGACGAGGATGAAAAGTGCAGATGCGTTTGCCCATCCTCGAGCTGAGAAAATTGTAAAAGAACTATCGAGTGCGGCATCATTGACTGGATCTGGATTGTGTAGAGCGTCATCAAGATCTGGATCCTTGATGTCCCAGAGATATGGTGGAACGGTAGACGAGGTTCCTAGCGGACCGCCGGGCTTTTCGCCGGTCACAGAAGAGACCTCAGAGGCGGGGGCACTGAATCGTGAAGGGTTGTGAACGCCGTTGTTCTGGGATGTAGATGGGTTGTACTTGAAGCGCCAACAAGTTCACAGCAAGATCAACAGAGTGAAAAAGTAGAGTGCTCACAGAATAAGGACCATACCCCCCTCCAATTTGACCACTAGCTACTCCCTGTGCGATAGCACCCCTACCTGATTGCATCTGGCTGCCTGCGGAACCAGACCTAGCTGGGGGTCGCGACTGATTATACGGGGCCTGCATAGATGAACCTTGCGGACTCTGTGGTACGGCGTAATATTCCTGGGCGCTTGGAGGAGGCCGGCGTTGTTGCTGGGGGACCATGGAGTTAAGAGGAAGAGCGACGACTCGGGAACAGGAAGAGGAAGATATTCGCAGGGCGACCCTGACCCACGGTGGCTTCAACGCTGTAGTCTAAACCTGGACGAATTGACTTTCTCACGCTACACGCATGCCCAGCCTGCTTTGAAATTGTAACACCACGCTTCGACAATATTGCCGTGGTGATGATAATTAAACAAACATCACGTATGGTCCAACAGTATCAACTACATCTTCATCCTACATACCGATCCACCACCTGTGTTTCCATCGAACGTGAAAAAGTTTGCTATCGGCGCTTCTCGAGCGGCGAGAGCTTTCAAAATATCCTGCGCCAAGATCCCTCCAACAACTGCGCATGTCGGCGAAAACTCGTGCACAGCTGATGTGCTCATTGCACTGGAATACATACGTCATTTTTTATCCCCAAACAGGTAACTTTAATAATGCGTACTCAATCAAATCCGGAGGAACTGAAGTCAGAACTTGTCGGTTAACGTCCGACAAAGCGAGGATAGAATTGGCTATTTGCCCTAGCTCAGAGGTTGCGTCAATGTCATCTGGAAGTTTGCCTTCATGGATATGTTGATACTCCCAAAGGGCTAGCAGGTGGACATCAGGTCATGCGTGTTGGAACTAGAGCGTGAGATTGATTCATACCTAGAATGATGTGCACCACGGCGGGGTTGAGTTCCTTTGTCTGGCGTTTTGTCAGACCTGTCCACCGATGCTGCAAAGCCGTCGACAGCCGTGAGTAGGATGCAGTCGCTTTCACATTCTTTGGTGCTTCTTTGGGTGCCGATCGGTCACTTTCCTCAATAATGTTAGACGACAAATGGAGTAAGATTGACAGCCAATAGAGACGAGCTGTCATCCAGAACAATGGATAGAGGTCACTCACGGAGAAATATAATCATGCTTGAGCAGATCACAGAAGACGTAACCGAGCAAGCCAAATGTACCACCAGCATAGAACGGCTTCCCAAACTGCCGGCAGATGTCGTTGATCTTAATCTAAAAAGAGCAAATGGACTAACGAGTACACTGAGAATCGTTGAACTTACCAAGGCTTCGCGGTCCCAATCCGTCACGCAAACTAGATCAACGCTCATAATGAGGGCTTCTAAAGACCCCTGCTCTAGAAGCGTTGGATGTCTCAGGGCTTGCACTGTAACAAGTGGATTCAGTGCCTCTATTCGAGCCTTTGCGGCATCTACTCTCTATCAGAAAAAACCCGATAAATAGCCACAAAAAGTCTGCGAGGGTTGAAATTTGTAGTACCTTTTTCCCCACATCCTCATCTCTGAAAAAGAAGCCAGCTCCCAAGTCCTCCTCCTTAACTTCTTCTGAGTCGTAAATGACAAGTTTCCCTATCCCTGCCAAAACGATGTTTTTGATTGCTTCTGTCGCGGTGCCCCGCAGTCGGATAACCAAGATGGTGGCATTTCGCATTCTATCAATGGCCAGTTCAGTACTCGAGGTATGCGAGCAAGTCATGTCTGCTCATTGTGTAGCAGACGATCGTGCACTCACCGTTGCTGAGCTTCAAGGCCCCATAATCGTATCTGACGGTCATAAACAGCTGCTTCATCTGCGTAACCACCAAGGTTCAATCGTCAATGCACCAAAAGAAGACGCGTCTCCTGTCAGCGTATGGAGCCAATCTGCAGGGATTGTCCGACCTTCCGTAATCTGCACCGGGTCGCCTTTGCTCCCTCCTTCGTAGTGTGTGTCCATGACGAATTGGCACGACAACGTATAAGTAGGTCGATATGAATCACGTCCAATTGACTAGGAATTGAACGCGGGTCAATGATTTGGCCAAAACCACTTTGCGAGTCACAGGGTGGTCACGCCAGGCCAAACATGGAACTCCCCTGTTCTCAAGCAATCCGACAAAAATACAGTCAAGATTCAGTCAAATCAAAATAATACCTTGATATTCGAGGTCGGGTGTCAATATTATTCTGAAGATAGACCATTGACATCCGCGGTATGCCAATCACGAATGTGGTGGAATTGTTCTGAACTCTAATACTAAAGATATCAAGCTTGGGAGAGAGCTGACACAGTCTGACTGAACGAATATCGAATATCGATAAGTATAGAAAGGACATCGGTATGTATGAATAGACGAGTCCAGCAATACGATATACAAACCACAGATACAGGGACGACAAAAAGAAGCACATAGATCATGTACTATTTTGCTAGATCATGGACATGCCACCGTCGCCACTCGATGTGCCGTCACGATCATCGTCGAGACTGGGATACATAGCAATGAGCTCCAGACTTCACACGTATGAGATCTGATGGCCGCAACTCACAGATAATTTCTCTCGATTTCGGACAGAATAGATAGGAAGTCCCCTAAGAAGCGTGTCAGAGAGATAGTGGCACGGCGATAAGCGCGCGAAACGCACACAGGAAAGCATGGGCACGGGCAGCGGATACCGGAGCGGTCTCCGCCTTCCGAACAGCATCTAACAAGGTGGATGCGACAAATCGCACTTTGTGCACCTAGGTGGCACAGCGGTGTTACTTGATAAGTGCAAAATCAATACAGATGATTCTCACCAGCGAAGGACCATTAGTAGCGATTGACTGGATAGGAATACTGTGGGGAAAAACATTAACAGCGCCGTGTCAAATGAAAAAGTTCTTGCCTGCGAAGAATATTGAGCAGGTCACTTGCGACCGCTTCCCTATCCTCGGCGACCTGGTGTTCATCGATACTACCTTGCAAAGCCGTAATGAGTTCATCGCGGTATTGCTCCACCACGAATCGAACGAGTTGCTTGATCAACAGAGTTAACGGGATTTTAAGCGGCGCTGCTTTATAGTGACAACTCACTTGAGTCACATAAAGATTTGCCTGCATGACAAGGAACGGGTTCAGGGCGTTCGCACGTGAAGCTTTGGGGTTTTCGAAGAAGTCCTTGACCTCCGCGAACGTAGCTTGTCTGAACCCAGCGCCATCGCACTCCGCTGGAAGGCGGCTGTGCCGACGCGTTTGTTTCAGCCTCAGGGGCTCTGGTGTGTGGATGAGGGCCCCCATAATGCGTGAGTGTAAAGATTGGACCTCCTCCAGTCTCGCCGTTGCAAATTGGCCCTGTGGAGGCGACCGTTTATCCACTCTGATACGAACTAATATTTCACCGAGAAGTGCAAAAATCCTGGAGATGTAGTTTAATCCTGAGACCAGGGCTGTCTTGCCACGCGGCTGAGGCAGGTATGCACTGCGAATGATGCTCAAAAGAGAAGTCACAAAATGATAAGCTTGGTTGATTCTCGGGCGAAAAGAAAAGTGACCTACTACTCGTCATCGAGTTCCTTGGGGAAGTGGACAGTGCAATCTTCATCGCGAAGACATATGGGACGCCCCAAGAGAATCGACATCGACTTGTCAGCTGCAGATCATTTATTTTGTGCGTATTCAAACATGATCGATGAATGATACAGAATGAGATAATCCAACACGTACCATCAAAAAGTAACCAGAATGTTCGCCGTCTGACCTCGCATTCAATGGGGTCAAGCCCCTCGTAGGATGACTCCTCGTGCATGCGCAGAGTAACAGCAATATGAGCCGCTTCGCCGAAGGCCGCGTGCTGCGCGGCATCATTACCTTCGCAAAAATGGTAGATACAGTCGCTGGCAATAATGAATTGAGGTAGTCATGAAAAATAACCGAACCACGCACAAATATCGGATAATAACGTGCATAGACATGGGAGGGTCGTAGGCTGCAGTAGTGATATGTCGGCTGGCTTCATAACATCTCTGCGCAAGCTTTCGCACAACAGAGCGCTCCATGGGTACATAAGATCGTGGTACTTGTACCAAGGTTGATGCCACTGTGGACATGACAAGAGCAAAAAATAGCGGGTCGCGTTCCTCTCTCTTGGTGTGCAGGTCGGCCATGAACGATGGCTTGTGGATACATGGGGTTAGCGGATACACGAAATCGAAGAAAAGAGCGATAATGAGTGAAATACTGTCCCGGGGAGCGATATCTTCCAGGCGGTGATGTCGGTAATAATATGAAAGTGGGGGTATGACATTCGGAAGTAGAACCGGGAGGGACTGAGGTTGTTTATAAGACCAACTGTATGCGGGAAATCCGCCATATGTCTCGGAAAAGGGGTATGATTGATTATCGTCTGTCTTCTGAGGGAGTAGGGCGCTACTAGTTGATGTCGGGAGAATCGTATTAACAGGAGAGTAATGATTGTGATATGAGTCGGCCGCGATAGGGTATCGAGATGGCGAGATAATGGGAGCAGAAGTCTGTATTGGGGCCATGATGGGTTCCAGGGAAGGGGGCTGTATGTGCTGCTGCAATGGGGATAGACTTGGATGTATTGGGCTGGCAAGGGATTGGTGAGCAGAGATAGGCGATATTGATGCAACATCGTTTATTTGATTATTCTGCTCAGATTGAGCTGCAACAGCGGCAGCGGCAGCTTCTTGTAAACGACGGAGATATCTAAGGATCTAGCATTGGTATCAGGGGAAGGGTGTGGCCCTTGGGGGGCACTTACAAGTTGGGAGGTCCTCTCTTTTTTGGTCTGTAATCGTAAGTGCAGGGTATTCCAAGCGCTACGCAGTGTTTGCATGACTGCTTTGAATCTTCTAGATTCTCCCGGACGCATCGAACCTTTCTGGCTCTACAAGCATCACAGCCTGTTCGAAAGAAGCGAAGGAGTAACTCAATCTCGATCATCTTTGGAGAAATGAGCGCTAAAACGTACTCTGAGATTGCCGCCTGTTGAAAGCAGAAGGGGATTTGAAGTCAGAACATTGAATCTTTACCAAAGCAGAGAAAAAAATGACATGACAAGCTTGCTATTTGCACCGATAGTATTGGATCAGGCTGGACTCGGCTACGAAGTTTATATGAATCGGGTTCGACGCAAAGGAGGTAGGAATGAATGGGATGGGGAACAGTTTGAAGCTCAACGGAGAAACATCGGTCTTTATGAGGACTCGGACGCACTTTCTCTGGCCTCTGCTGTTTTCGGCGGTTGTAGATTCGTTTGGACTTGCGTCGCACGATGTAGGCGAGACAGATTTAGCGTCTTTTTTTGCTCGCACAGCAGGCATGCGTGACAATGAAACTCTGAGAGGTGCTGATGGAGACGGAACCGGAAACGAGTGAGTTCTCGTAGTTACGGTGATTAATGAGAGTACTTGGTTAGTAATTCTCGTGTGCTTTTCTTGGCAGTAGGGTAAGATATTATAGGCCCAGGTACGCCGGCTCCCAGCTAGACAAAATTAAGACAAGAGCTCGAGTGCACGACCAAAGATACACGGCCCGTTTACCCCGCACCCAATTTAGGAAGTATCAAAATACACACAAATAACCGCCCATTCGCGCCTCCACATGTGGCAGCCAACGATATGTACCACACTAAGGTAATTTCGCGATTTCAGATACTCGTTGTCATTATGTAGGGTGAATAGTTTATGTCTACAATTTGCGATCCGCATAACGATCTACAACAATACCCTCCTCTCTCTCAACTGAGCTAGCATCTGTCGACCACGACTCCGACTCAGCGCACCTTCTTGGCAATGTCGTTGAATCATATCGGCAATAAGCCGTCGTTGAAACACCTGTTTCCTGTCCCCCCATTCAGTCTTCTCCTTCACCAGCGTCTCCCAGAACTTGAACGCCATCACAGGGTCATCAAGGCGGAGTGATGCAAAAATGCAGTATTTCCCGGTGTTGGGCGTGTGCACGACGCTCGAGACGTCCCCTGATTGAATGATCTCCCAGGCGCGCTGTAGATTCTCCTTCAAAATAGACTTGGGAGCCCCGTCCGCATTGACACTCGCCCTTATAAGCGAAGCAGTGGTTTTGGCTGACAGCTCCTCGCAACCAAGCTCCTTGGCACGACCAATTAAGTAGCCTGCAAGCCTCATCTCGCCATGAAGGATGGCATGATGAATGATGGTTCCAAACGTCACTGCATCAGGGCGTATGCCTCGTTCAACCATCTTTTTCAGGATGCCCACTGCCTTCTTCGGATGAAGTTCAGCCATGGCGGATAGTGCGATGTTAATATCGTAGAGATCTGGAATTTCGTAGCGCTGAAGTAGAGCTTTGAGCATATCCAGACCTTCGGAAACACGCCCAAGTGCAATGTAGGCACGAGCCAATGAGCTCAAATCATAATGAGACGTTTCCTCTGGAGAGCCTTTCGACATGCGAAAAGCGCCAACGACCTGTTCGGCGAACTGGAGCAAGTGTTCCAATAGCTTCTGCCGCTCGTCGAGCGTCGAAGCTGTGCTTGGCCTACCCTCGTCTTGACTTGATGTTGGCTCCTCTATCTCGGCCTTGGTGTGATATATGAGTTTGGAAAAGATGCTGACCATTCGAAGCATCAAGGAAGCGTTGCCAAGGACCGCTTCGCGATCCCTTCCGACGGAATAACGCTCCCACAGTGTGCGTGCGGAGGAGGAGAAACCATGGGATGCAGTGAGGGCAATGAAATGAGCCCGGTCTTGCACTGGTATTGGCTCCATCTCGTCGATGACTTGCTTGGCTAATGTCCGAGCCAGGTGTATGTTGTGGCTGGTGATCGTAAGATGATTCATGAGCCACGTTAATGAATATCCTCGTGGAAGAGGGTACTTCATCCTCCGAATGACTCTTGGGGATTGTGTATTTTTGTAGAGAATCTCCGCGGATGGACCATCCAGCAAATGCATGGCTTTGTCGTAGAATAGGCGAACCATGCTATCTGGGA
Source organism: Suillus plorans (assembly GCF_016647745.1). Taxonomy (NCBI): domain Eukaryota; kingdom Fungi; phylum Basidiomycota; class Agaricomycetes; order Boletales; family Suillaceae; genus Suillus; species Suillus plorans. The sequence goes on from NW_024537417.1 coordinate 149,927, forward strand.
CGATAACACTGTCGGCGGAATTAATGAGATGACACATAAGCCATGTACATTGCTTGAAATAATTGGTAGATGCGTTATGCAGAGCAAGGTGTAGCGTGCTAAGCGCCAGTTCAGTGAGTGCGATATCAGTAGAACCCTGAGTCCGGATTGCAGTGACCACGATGTCGAGTGCACGATGATACCAGCCCCAGTGAAGACAGGCTCTGACCAATGTCGACCTGACCACAAAGGCGAAATTGTTGTCCTTTGCAGACGTATGATACACTTCTGTGAAGGCTTCTGCTGGGATATGGCAAGTCTCGGTGAGAGTCTGGAAGAGGCGGAGCGCATGCCTGTCTCGGTCGAATATGATCAACTTATGAACCAGGCCGAAAGCTATGAAAACATCGCCCGGAGGGCGATAGGACATAGACTTCGCACCTTTGGGCGCGGATTGGTTTGTAAGAGATTGATGGAAGATAGGGAGGAGGATATCCACGGCCTTTACATCGTACGGATCTATGCCGGGGTTGTCGACAACACACTTGACTAATGCGGAGATAGTCACGGAACTTAATTCAGAAAGTGCGTGGAATTGATAAAGGAGATTGAGGAGGGAGTAAATTTTCTGCTTGTCAAGAATGGGCGGATTGTGGTATGTCCCTGACAGCAACGCCGTAGCGACTCGGAGCTGGCGGTTTGAGGTGGTGATAATCCCGTCCAGTAAGTCTGTAGCAATACCATCCACGATAGTCGATAGTCCATGCTTTGTGGCCTTCTCAGAGAGAGCGACAAGAATGGGGAGCGGTAAAGACGCGGCCAGCGTTTTATCTTGTGCTCGCAGTTCCGCGTAGGCCGCAAATGGGTCGGGTAGAGCTTCCACCATTTTCTCCACTTTTGCAGACCTCTTCTGCACCTGTGGAGGTAACCATGTTGAAATGCACGCAACTCTTTCCAACAGCTCTTTCTCAACACGGGAAGTACGGTGAAGCATAGGCGCCAAGTCCACAGCCTCCGGCAAGGCATTATGCACAGTGTCATTGGCAAGTCTCGAGTGAGATACAGCTTTGCCACGGATCTGGCTGCCAATTAATTGTTGCGCGTAAACACGGATCGGGGTGTGTACTCGAGGAAGTAAACGGCGACAAAGTAACATAAGTTAGCTGTCTCAGATGAATATCAGCTCAGACCATGATAAATTACAAAACAAGCGGACTGGCTCACCGCATGCCGCATGGAGTCAGTCGACGAAATAGTATCGACACCCCGAATGAACGCGACTCGCGCTTTGTAGAAGAAAATTTGGTGTAGGGTTCAAGGAGGGTTAAAAGCAAATAATGACAAACAATGTATTTAGTACTACTGTCTCGAACACCGTTGCAATTGATGTAGTAAGACTTAAAGTTTCTCTGTGGACTCTATGGGAGCAGGACAATCATCGGCATCTGCAGCACAGGCACAAAAATCCCATGCCTTGCATGTCTTACGAGTCACGCCTTCATCACCAGCCTCGCAGACGTCTATAGAGCCATTCTTCGACTTCATCGTTGGCTTCGATGGCAGTGACGCTTTCTACGCTGAGAGCGACATAGATGCTACAGAGCTCGAAAGGATAGTAGAAGAACACGAGGAGAAGACGCTTAATCTTTTAGTCTGGAATAGTAAAACGCGCACAACTCGAGGTGTGTCTAGTCTCAAACGATATGCTTATGGCGTTAGTAATGTGATTAAACTTAGTTGTACCAATTGTTCCCTCGCGGGCTTGGGCTTTGGCACAACAAGCATCGATCCCACAAGATGACGTTGAGAACTCTCCCCAGCCTTCCTTGTTGGGTTTGAGCATGCGGATGTGCGAATTCGAGAATGCGACGAACAATGTTTGGCACGTTCTTGAAGTCCTAGAAGGAAGTCCAGCAGAAAGTGCCGGTCTTGTCCCATACGGTGACTGGATAATAGGATGGTCCGGCGGCATATTGACCGCGGAGAACGATTTTTACGATGTCGTGGAAGCTGTATGACATTCTCTGGGTTTTGTACTATTTTGGGCCGCTAAACATTTTGTATTCACAGCATGTTGACAAGCCGTTGCGAGTTTATGTTTATTCATATGACTTCGAGTACGTTCAGGTGCTGTAGATTGTGTCTTGCATTTCTCTGACCTGTCACTTCTCAGTAATCTCAGAGAGGTTGTACTAGTGCCCAATCGCCATTGGGGTGGCGAAGGACTGTTAGGATGTGTTTTTGGGTCTGTTTATATATATAATATTCAAAGAGATCACTAGACTGACTATTTTTGATAGTTTTGGACTTCTCCACCGCATTCCGTCGCAGACGGCGGACGGCCTATCAAGCGCTGGCGCCCAGAATTCTCATAGCGACCTTGAGGATCAGCAGGTCTTTGTTCCTGCCGATGTTTCACAAGGTTCACGATGTTTCGAGTTAGGGGATCGGAGACATCCTTCTTTCGGAGTTCACCAGCGCCCAAGTGACATTGCACATCCTCGTCCCACCCGCTACAACGAAGCTACGCAAGGGCGACGATCCGCTGGCGACGTGCTCCGGCGTGACTCAGCATCAACTGCTTCACGTCCTGGGACACCGAGACGGTCCACAAACACGCCGAATCTCGTATCACAGACACCGAGCTCCAGCCGTTCATTTGGCTCCCTCCTCAATGGTGATTCGTCACCCCGCTCATAGTTTCGTTCTCACTCAAGGATCTACACACATCAAGGTACTGGAGTGACAGCAATATTTTCTGGTCCAAACCCAAGAGCCCTCCAGTTCAGTACTAGTATGTCTACGGTTACCGGAAAGTCACAAGACAATGAAGATGAGGGAGACAGTGATCACGATGGAACGGTCAGCGTATCTGGAACGGAAGCCACGGATTATGGTAGTCTGACCTCTGTTGAATGATGACCGAATGGCGCATAATCGAATACATCTGACTATTTAGAGCCACGTTACTATAACCAGGTGTACTACACTAGTACACCGAGCTCTAGGATTTCGTTCACATCTATCACTCATCGAACGTTGTACGACATATTATTCATTTACAGGTTCATTCTGCCTTCTGTGTCTGATCATCGAGCTTTCGAACTACCTTGAAAAAGCGGCACTTTCTGCGCGCTACATTCTGCGTGTTGATCTGTCAAATGTCTCAGCTGTGAAACAGGCGCTCACTCGCCGTCAAAAACAAGGGGAAAGTGTCATTAAATATATCAGCATTTTCTCTAACTTTGCCCTGCTGCAATTTGCAAAGACGACATCAGATTCGGAGAATCCAGGTTGATTGCCACCGAATAGAGGTCAATAACCTTCAATACTATACCTCACGGCAGAGTCGTCACCCCCACAAGTCGTCAGGTCACGCTTTTGTCACAGCAGGCCGCTGCTGCCGCTTTCAAAATCCGCTCGGCAATGCCTAAGAAATTCGACAGGTCAAAAATGATGATTATGATTGGTTGGTGCGATGTGGAATATAGTATGGGATGTGGTTGTAATTATAATGGCTGTTGTTGGAAGTTCAAACTAAGATACACGTCTCAGCGTTGCAGGAAGAAGCGCTATAACATTAATAGTACCTAAGATACTAGTGATGTAAAAGTTCGGTCCTGGACCGCGGTTCGAACCGGATTTTTAGTGGACCGAACCGCGGTCCAGTCCGACGTTCGACGGCCGGAAAGAACCGAACCGGGTGTTCAGTTCAACGTTCAGCAGTCCTTGGACTGTTTTGAACGTGTTCGAACACGTCCGAACGCATACTTATTTTTTGCATGATGACTCAGCAACTTCATCGATATCCACCATCGATAAGCGTTGCCATCATCACACTTCACACAGATCGGTCGTCGTCATTAAATAACCTTGCGAATAAACTCAGCATCCATCTATTTGATTTAACACTTAATAGAGAAGACCAATAGAGAAGACCTCAATGAGTCACGAGACGACCTACACTGTAAGTAAATCTTTCACACAATAATGTTTGATCAACTACTAATACTTGTGTTGCGAAGACCTCTGATCACAAAGCTCGATAAAGCAAGAACACGGACTGGGACCACAGTGAGTTCCCTGACTTTCTCCCCCTCAATATGTCAAATAACCAAAGCGCTGTAGGTGCCGATGGTGCTCTTCTTGATGCCGGTGATATCACCTGGTTTCACGATGCTGATGATGATACTCTGCTCCCTACTTCTCGTATGCCTTTGCCACCCCCTGCCATCATGATTGCTGGCTCACGTCGCTCTGCTCGTGTTCCACGCCCTGCCTCCAAGCTTATTGACCCCAACAATGCTGTCTTGGGCAAACGCAAAGCTACTGGACAGCGAGTGGTACTTACTGAGGATGAATCTGAAGATGCAGTTGCCGAAGACCCTGAGTGGGATGACGCCGACGAAGTACTAACTGATGCAGGTACTGCAACTGACATGGATACATGTACTGATGACGACACCCCATCAACATATCAACAAACTAAAGAGATGGGTGACGCAGACCGTGAGGTAAGTGAACTCTCCATTCAATTTTTCGTCCAACTTAACTTATTCTTTGTGCAGGGTGCCAAACGGCGTAAAAGTGACTTGACCGCCGACATTCGTACAATATTCACTCGTGAGTCGAACACTATCAACTTCGATACTGGAAAGGAAGAGGATGGGCACTGGTGTGAGGTCTGCAAGTAAGTTTTGAATGCTGTGTCGTTGTTGTTACTTATCTAACATCACTTTCAACAGGGCAAATGGTCTTGCTTGGAAGTTTAGTTTTTTGAAGGGCAGTGTCACTTCCCTTCGAGCTCATATTTGGAGGTAAGCTTTCAATTTGCTACTGATGTACCCTACCTCACATATCTCAGGCATAAGGACCACACAAAGCTCTACAAAGATCGATGCTGCAAGCGTGGAATCCAGCCACATATGCGTGCATTACCTGCGGATGATGTACCGTACACAATTCATTGTGTCCCACTACTCAATCTAAGATTCTAACGAAACTTTTTTTAACAGCTCTAATCAGAAGACATTGGACAGCGCAGTTGTAAGAGAGCATTGAGCACCGGCATTTACCACTGCTGGATTGCTGGACTACATAGTCGAACTGATTGTTGCTGAAGACGAAGCATTTCAACTCGTCGACAAAGGCGCTTTTCGGCGACTTCTCACATACACTCGCCCCAGCCTTTCTGACAAAGATATCCCTCGACGTCATAAGATACGGGAAGAGATTGTTCACCGTGCTCAAATGGTTGAGTCCCGGATCCGCGAGCATCTTAAGGACATTCCTGGGCGAGTGTCCTTCACATTTGATTCTTGGACTTCGGACAGCGGCAATCCATACTTGTCGGTCACAGGTCACTACATCGACGCACCCATGGACACCCCACATGAGTGGGAACTTAAGTGCGATCAGCTCGCTTTCACTTCCATTGAAGGGAATCACTCAGAAGAGAACATCGGCAACATTCTTGTTCGAATTGTGGACCGTTTTGGGTTGCAAAAGAAGGTAACGTACTCTATTGGTTGTATCATGATTGAACTAACGCAAAATCACATAGATCGGGTGGTTTACAGCTGACAATGCGACGAACAACGATTCAGCCATCAATGGTTCTTGAAGCCGGGATCGAAGACCATCATTAGCGTAGAGTTAGGTGTATGGAGCATGCGATCAATGTGGCCGCAGGTCATTTTTCACAGGCAATTGGACCTACGAGCAGCTCGAAACTTGGTGCTGGCAACGACAATGACAACGATGATGATGACGACAATTCCGACACATCTGATGCACTCGGGAAGGCTCTTGCGCTCATTGTGCAGGTGTGTGACGCTACTCATTGTTGAAGTGAACATCACTAATATTATTTGACTAGATCCGAAAGTCACCTCAAGCTCGTGCGTTTTTCCGCCAATCATGCGCTGAGGTCAATGTGCCTGTCCTTGAGCTTCTACAGTGGGTCCGGACTCGGTGGGCCTCACTCTTCACATGCCTCACTCGCCTTCTTCTGTTGCAGAAGGTGCGCTTTTTTTTCAATAACCAATATCATACTAATCATTTGCAGGGTGTCAACCGCTTCGTACGTCTTGCTGATGACAGCGATGATGTGCCGAACTTGCGAAAGAAGCAGTATGCTGACTTCAAGTTAAGTCAAAGTGATTGGGTCCAGCTTTCGCTTCTCCGAGAAGTCCTTCAGGTGCAGTGTTAACTTGTCTTCGAGTCTTCTATATCTAACTGTTGCACTGTCTTACAGGAGCCTGCCAACGCTACTCAAAGTTTTTCTAGCGCAAAGAATCCAACAGTCTGGCGAGCAATTCCAGTGTTGGAGTTCTTGCAGCAAAGCTGGCAAAATATGGCAGATGACGAGAAGTTCTCCAGCATTGCTGACGCATTACAAGCTGGCCTTGAGAATTTGGGGAAGTGGAGCCGGAAAACGGACGAGACGGACATGTACTTTATTTGCTTGGGTGCATCTCCATATACTCAATAATTCTATCATCGACTGATACATGCATTGAACAGCTCTAGATCCTAACTACAAACTCGAGTACGCACGAGCACAATGGGACGCAGACGCCTTTGATGAAGGGAAGAAAAAGCTTGAAGCTGCAGTAAGTCAGGCTACCATCGCAGTCAAACATTGTTACTAACTGTTCTACAGTTCGACTATTATCACGCGCCGGTTACACCTCAGCCCTCACCATCCGAACCCATTCCATCAGCGTCCAGTCAACCACCCACACAATATGGGCACTCGTGGATGCGATCAGCGATTCTAGCTCACCAATCATCTGAAAAAAGCATCGCCGATCCACGTCACGAACTCGCCCTATACTTAACTAGCCCATTGGAGGAGGTGGCTGATGTGGTTCGCTGGTGGGGGGTAAGTACATATTGTATTGACCGGCCTTTGTTGATGTGCTTGCTCTAGCATCATTCCACCATGTACCCCACCCTTTCACGCATGGCAAGAGATTACCTTGCTATTCAAGGCTCTTCAACGCCGTCAGAATGGGCCTTCTCAAGTGGTGGCATGACAGATGATAGTCGACGCAACCGGCTTACACCTCAGGTCTTCGAGGCACTGCAATTGTTGAAGAGTGCCTACCGTAATGGGCATCTACAGGCTGCAACTGATGCAACAGCGCATGTCGAGCCTGATGCTAGTGTAGGTGCTACTGACATGTATAGTACATGTTGTTTTGATATTGCTGCAATCCCAAGTCTCTTTCGCATGCATCGAGTCGGAGACGTTCAGCGTCCGAACGCCAAACTGAACGTGAACTGAATGTCCCGAACGCGTTTGACTACGTTCGGTCCAGCGTTCAGCAAAATTGCCGAACCGAACGCAACGTCCAGTTCAGCATTCACCAATTTTCCTGGTGAACCGGACTGAACCGGACTTTTCCATCACTATAAGATACATGTCTGCATCAGCAAACTACTATGTTCTGTGCAGTTCTGTACAAAACTGCACAGTGCCCCAGTGCCACAGCTTGGTCCCGACTTTACAGACCTGGACAGCGGCCTCTCGTTCTGTGGAGTTCTGTACAGAACTCCACAGTGTACCCTGCTGGACCCAGCAATCACCTATAATCTCAAAATACTAGAATAAATCTTCTGTGGGTTTCCGGTCTCACTGGGAACAGACGAAATTCCAATTCATGAATGGGATATATTGATTAGATAACAAAAAACAGTGCAGTACATCCAATAATACAATCGGTAGAAAAACTGCAAGCGAGCTACAAGCGGGAGAAATAAGCGACCTCAATCAAGCACGATCTCGATATCAACATTGTGGGGCGCTTCGTCGCCATCGACTTTGCAACACGCGGCCCTAAATGAATACAGTTAGCATGCTAAACTCATTGGACGAGAGTATATCCTTGCCATCCAGCCTCAGCCCACGATTGGAGCTGCTCGACCAGCTTGGGACCATGATAAGGGTCTCTCATGATATGTTCGAGTGACTTCAGTGCATATTTGTAGGTCAGGCCATATTCCTTGGCGGTGAATTTCGGGAACGATTGTCCACTGCCGTTTTTGATGAGGCCATCGAGAACACAAACGAACTATGAAAAAAGTCAGTCTGTCATCGAATGTAAAAATAAAATTGAGAAAATACCGCAGCACAGACTAAAGCCAAGCATGACAACGGCAACTGCTTGCTGAAAATGTCTGGATGTCTTCGAACAATTCTATATGGGCCAGTGTACATGAACGTGATGATGGTATCACGAAGCACAGGGTTGGCAAAGTTTCGCGTTTTTCCCTGCAGTGCCTTGTTATTTAGATGTTCATGAGATTGTACCTTAACAAACCTGTTCATCCACACCATCGCATAGAAACTTCGAGCCCGCCTTTAGCCCGGCAGCTGCACCTTCTACCCACGAAGCACGTTCTTGAGGTGGGATGTTTGACGGGGGCATGAGACCAGGTATGGTTGAGGCAATCACAACGACATTCTTCTTGAGCTCAGAGCGCCATGTCGAGAGATCTTCATATAACTGGATGCCAGGAAGTATGAGGAAATAACGAGAAAAAGCCAATGACAATACACTTATGAGCTTTGCCATATCGGGCTTGTGACCAGGCCAATAACCTGGTACTTGCGTCAGATACACGTGCCCTGGAGAATATCAAAGCTTACCAGGTTCAAATTGTTTACCGGCTTCATCCCACTGAACAAGAACAGCTAGAAGGGCCTCAGCGATAGAACCCGGTGAGTCCTTAACAAGAGCTGGGAACGGGTTCTCTAGTGCATGTTGTGCACGACACACTCCTTTGGCGTCCTCGAGGAAATTCTTCCAGTGGGCTGGGTAGAACGACAGCTGTGTGGGTTTCGGCCCATGTCTGCCTTTAGCTGGTTGCTGCTTGTCGTCCGGATCCTCATCGTTCGTCAGATCCTTTTTCCTGGCTACATGGCATAAGAGCTCTAGGGAAGCAGGGTCGGGAAGATGAGGTCACCCATTTGTCTTGTGATGCTGACCTAAGACGTCGTCAGCTACATCTTCAGGCTGGGAATGAGTTAGTTGTTGAGCGCTTGGGTATGTACTACCGGACGGATGCCATACCTGAGAGCCATCAGATTCCTGAATACCTTGAGATACGTCGACAGACTGATGCCGCACCTGAGAACCGAGCTCAGAGACTTCGGGGGCACATTGAGCACCCTCCGGGGCACCCTCATTACTCAATGGACTGTTGAAAGCTAATGCTTGCTTGGCATTCATGTCATCATCGTCGCGGGAGTATTGAAATTCGAAGTCGGGAGCAAGAATGGAGGTAGCATGGACCGGGGAAGGTTCTGGTTCCCGAGAAAAACCTGCAAAGCGATCAGGGTGACCACTGTGATCATCACATGTGAAGATGACATTTACCTGGGTGCGCACTATGGCGCCCGCCAACCTCAGCCCAACCAAACTCCCTTTCACCAGCATTATCAATATTAGCAGGATCATCACTATCTTCACCACTCGCACTACTTTCATCAGAGCTTGAAGTATTTGAATCTTCGGAATTGGGATGTTGCAAGGAGATGTTAGTCCTATGCTCATAACTGACCGTTCGTAGAGACGGATCCAAATGTTCCTCGGAAAAAGTCAGAAGGACCCGCGCACTGGACAAAGGACGTGAAGGTAAGCCTAAGGTAGCTACCGGTAAAGCTGACACTGATCGCAGAAGATTGGATGGCCCACTGGAAGAAGACTGATGGCCTCCAGTAAGGCTTTGCGCAGCGCTGCGGGCATGATTCTCAGCATCTTTCTTAGTCATTGTCATATAAGGATTGTTGATTGCTTGCAGATCTGGCTCTGTTCCAGGTGGTACGATTGGTGGGTTGCCTTGAGGTATTTGAAATCCAAAGTGTCCACCCATTTCGCGCAACGACAAACTCGGTTGCAATGATGCATGGCTTGGCTCGTGAGTGACACCCTCATGTATAAATGAATACTTGATTTAAATACAAAAATAATGTTTCTCACCGGTTCAACTTGTGAGTAGGGGGCAGAAGATGTCTATTTGATTGATCATTGCATCACCAGGTATGAACAAAGACAAAAATGCCTCACCTTGGCTTTCTTTCCTTTCCTACGGGAACTTGCGACAGCAGAGCCTGTACTGTCTGCGATACTATACGGCGGAGGAGGCTTCTAAATATTTGACATCAGCCCCAACTGTTCAGATAGAAACTTGAGCTTACTGGTGGATGGCCACGGCCTTTTCGACGTGGTTCAGGAGCAAGAGGGTTTGCTGAGATATTTGGTGTGAGGGTCGTGGAGCCCTTAGGTAGGTTTGTCCGTGTTGGGGCCTCCAGAACTGCACCAACTTTCTCTAGTTGAGCATTCCTTCCACCTGTACCTGCACCAGGGCGACCAGAACGACGAATTGGAGCGTTGATATCGGAAGTTAGCTGCAGCGACACCAAACCAGCTTTATCTGCTGCCCGCACCTTCTTTCCTTGCCCAGTGACTGCTGTGATATCAGATTCTGCGACTTTGCACTTTGCCTTCACTCTTTTGGGGCTAGACGTAGCTCGGGAGCGAGGGGGCATGATTGACACTAACAAAGGGTAGGAATGCCAGAAGGGAAATAAGCGACAAGACTCGGACAAAACTCACTCAACTCTTAAGGGACTTGACTGAACCGAGTAACTTATCATACTTATGACTCGACCGGCAGTGAGTGTCCGCATTTTTGGAGGAATATAGTCGAATGGGGGATCACATGAGGGGAATGAGGAGTTCAACGTTGCAACATTAGTAATATTACTAGTGATAATTTGCCAGGCCTTTCAAGTTTCCAAAGTCGTGGGAACAGCTGCGATAAGTCACTAGCTAGTAGTACTTTTGAGTTACATAGTACTGTAACGTATCACTAGTATTGCAATGTGAGAACATAAAAACTTCGTGATATACTGCTGCGTACACAAGTGAGATCAAAATTGATGACAAAATCAGCCTAGCTACTCTGAGTTCGATAACTTGCTCCTCTTCACAGATTCGACAGTCCACCCATCATTCAGACCGCGTTTCTTCACTGGGATCTGGTGGCTCATCTTTTCTATGATTGTTCCCAATGCATGTACGTCCTTCACATTCTTGTCTGTCAACCTCTTGCGCAACAATTGTTCGGGGGACAGCTCAGGCGCACCCTTGAGTCCAGCGATGTGTTTGTCCAAGATCTTGAGCAGTGCATCGAATTCGATGGGTCGGTGGAGAGCCTGGCTGTTGACACTGCCAACCTGAACCGGGAAATTGAGCCTTAGGAGGTCCATCCACTCCAGTGCAAGCGGAATAAGATCCTTGAAGTAGTCGTTGAACTGCATTGTGATTGCAGCTTTGCCATCGTCCGTTGTATAGAATGACACTTTGGTATCAAAGCATCCGGCGATACTCCGGTTGCTCCACGCATGTGGAAGCCATGCTTTCGAAGCGTTCAAATGGCGCTCCATGCCAAGTGGGCCGCTGTATCCAATGCAGACCCAAGAAAAGACGTAAAACAGTGATTCAAGATCATCTGAATAGTCTTGCTTGACGGATCCAATTGCCAAAGGTGACGATGATGACACCCCTTTTCTTGCAGTGCTGGGCACTATGATATTTTTCAGTTGCTGCAGGAGCCGCCACGACATGAACGGAACTGTGCCCTGCAAGTTAAGTCAGTAGATTTACTCCTGAATCAATCGTACACTCACTGTCCCACCGATGGCGTAGTTGTTCTCCGGGGTGACAAGTACAGCAAATTCCCAGTCAATTAACATTCCAAGGCTATCATCATCGGCATCCTCAATTATCGCATTGTTGAGGCTGCAATCACGATGCAAAATACCTCGTGCATGCGCTTCCTGTTGAACTGGGAGATCACTCCCTAGTTAGTATCAACATACTATATATTTGGAAGGAGATATGCTTACTGGCAATGATGTCACGTATAGCTCGAATAAATTCCAACTTTGTTCGAAATTTATGTAAAGGTCGCCCTTGGGGCTTCATGATGAGGCGAGAATGAGTGTGCCAAGTGTTGACTAAGCTGGGCAGCTCTCGATAGTGGTAAATCTTCGTATTGTCGACCTCACCGGTCGACAGCTTAACTTTGCTGAATTCTACGAGTTCTGGGACACCACGGACACCCTGCATCTTCTTCAACATAATGACCTCATTTAAGGTATCTTCATCGTCTGCATTTCCAAGGACCCAGTGGTCCTTGATGATGTACTCTTGGTCGTCCTTCCTGGCCAAGTAGCAAATGGTGCCATGACCAACCAGGCCATGACTCGAAAATATGACCTCTAGGATATCGTACCAGTTGTCGTTGACTTGAATTTTACCGATCGGCGACGAATTCGGAGGAACAGAAGTTTGGGCAATAAAAGGAACTAGTGGGGTAGAAATGGCCGAGGGAGGCAGCTCAGAGGGGAGTGCAGGAGGACCAGTCCTGATATCAGGCCGCTCATCTAGCTCGAGGGAGGAGAATATGCTTGATGGGGAATCGCCACCAGAAGTCTGTGGGGGCGAAGGTTTGTATGATGAAGCTGACTTGTATCCTGACTCCCGGCTGGAAGCTTCATCTGACTCGCCTGACTCCTCACCTGAGGCCGCATCTCCTGACTTGGCCAGTGTACCAGATGTACCCTGAGTGATGACCCTCTTTGTCAGAGCACGCAATCTCCTGGGAGGACGAGAACGATGTGATAGTACAGGGAGTTTAAGCTGTCGAATGTTCATCGTCGTATCGAAACCGATGCACTCATCATTGCCAAAGACGATAGACGAGAGGATTTGCAGAAATTTGTCCTTCTGTTGGTCGATATGGAATGGAGGTGATACAGCAGAACCAGAGTGGTCGTATACGTGAATACGAAGTTCACGATAGTGATTACATAGAGATAGCATGAGAGCGAAGCGCCTCCAGGGCTGGTCCTTCAAGATAATATATGCCTTGGTGTCGCGGGATTTCGCGGCACACTTCCCTGGCCGGTACTTGCTCTTTGTCACCTCAGCAACGACCTTGATGCCTGCCCATCCAGAATTAGGTTCATCTGACATAATGATGTCAGGTTTGCGGGGGATGTCTTCTCCCTTTATTGCTGTGGTTGAGTGCGCCCCACTCCATACACGATTAGCTTGATTAGCTTTGAGTCCGTGTCGAGAAAGTGCCACTGTAAGGGCGTTCCAAAGCCCCGCAACTACGTTTTCAAGGGTCGAGTTTGAATTAGAAGTGCTGCCTCTGCCAGGCGCCTCACTCTCCCCCCCGGCAGTCTCCCCTCACGTCTTTCACCCTTTTTACTCTTTTTGTGCTCTCATTTGGGTGGATCCGGTAGCCCCCAGTTCCAACTCTTCACCTTACTATCCCACAGTTCTACAAAGTCTGTGGGTTCATGCTGATGGAATTGATGGTTGATCCGCTCATTAGAATATCGAATTTGAGAGAGAGGGATCCGAAGGTCCTCTGCACAAGGCGCTTGAACTTTGAAGGATTGGAATATTACAGATAGAAGATGTCCGAGGGGGGTGCTTTGTTTTATGCAACTCGCAGGCTCCTCGAGAACCAGCTGATTCAGTTCTTGGGTGGTTAGCTTATCCATCATCGGCACATCATGAATGAGAGGAATTTTGACAAAAGATGATAGTTTTATTCCAAGTGCTATTGTTGAGAAGTACTGTTTCAACCCCGATTTTGATTTTGAGTTGGAGTTGGAGGGCATTGCATGCACTGACGAATGAGTATGACGACCGAGACGTCAAAGGTTGGCATGGAATATGCCATGCGGATCTCTTATCGACCGAACATGACGCACAAAGACTACCATAAGTGAAAAAACCCAAACTGTTCTAAAAATACTACATTGAAAGAGGAAAGTAAGAGTTTTTGTCCCAAAAACAATTTAGCCATAACTCTGACGCATGCTCGACACTATTATATGCGGTAAGGTGATTATCTGCAGCAGCACCGAACTGAGGAACAAGATTAACGGGCGCACGCACTTGTGAGATTGGTACGACATCTCCCATGCAAGTCCCATTAGACCATTTTGCCCTTTTGAGCACATACATCTGCATAGTTGGTTCACGGACACCAATGATATCGAAGCGATGAACATAGGTAAGAAACTGATCTTGCCATACCCATTGTGTGCCAGTCTTGCCGAGGGGACGAAAAATAAGTCTTATTTGGGTGACAGTGTGCCCTGAGAGATGAGGTTAATAACGAGCATCGGGGAAGGACAAATAAGTTGTGACGTGCCTTGAAGACCGCTAGTAGGCCACGAGTGTTCTGCTTCGGTGTTGACAATGATTGAATCATAATGTCCGTGTGTCCAAGGTTCACTTGATGGTGCGCAATTGATAGTCTGAGCTGGTCGAATATTGTGAACATCGTGGAACTCCGTGTCTTGCAAGCGAAGTTTGAACCATACTTGAACTTTCTCGAAAGGAAGCACAGCGTTAGGTCCAGCTCTCCTAGGGCCGCCTATTGCATGAATGTGGTCACGTTCGGAACTGGCCTCATGATGCAGAAAATCGGATAGTGCTGGTCGCAAATCTGGCAGGTTAAATTTGAGGGCGACATCATCAACACTGATGTTTCGGATGGAAGGATCATAGCCTAAATGAAAGGCAATGCGCCCAATGACAAAGGAACATAATGGTAGAGGTACGGAGCCCACAGGTTTGTGCTGCAGTACGTGGGCGATTGCGAAATAATTCGTGATTGGACGTGAACGATCATGTTGAATTGTAGATAAGAACTCAACAGGTACATTGTCGTCCACCTCAATGTCGTCAGCGTCCTCGTCATCCATATAACTCCTTGCTGCATCAGCTAATGCCTTGATATTCTGTTTCTCATCTAGAAGGATGGTGGTGAGCTCAAACCGAAGACATTTATCAAGTCGGTCGAGATGTCGACATATTTGAGGATTGTAGTTGTTGTTATTACTTGATCTTGCCGGGACCTTGATCTCGGTGATATGCGCGTGCTCGGTAGCATCTGCAGACCACTGAGCCGTGACTCCAGAGTTCCTAATGCTAGGTACGACACTCTGCATAAGCTCCAGTTACGGTATGTACCAATTGTCGATCACTTTGTTGGCCTTGCCACGACGAACCCCGGCATCAATGATTGCATCTTTGCTGGCGTGAAACTCATTCAACACTGCTGAGATGCGCACTAAGTCATTCTCGTCGATGGATTGTGACTGTACGAGATAGCGGAAATCCATGAGGGCGCGTACGGCAACGAGAACTCCATGGGGTGCTGCATCTGCACTAACTGCGACAATAGAACATTGGATGTCTCACTGACAGCGACCAGTCACCTGTTTGAGTTTTGAGATCCCTTCTGCGAAACGCCGAAAGCCAGTGACAGGTTGCAAAACAGAAAAACAGAAATCTATCTCCAACTCCCCAACAGCAAAGATTAGCCATTTTGCGTCGTGATCCCAAAATTCCTTATGAAGGACATGGAGTGTCTCAGGTGTGAAGAAGTGGGAGGGATCTGTAAGCACCCAGTCCTGCCAAAATGGCTCAAAGACACCGTTCAAGCGAAATTTTTGCACTTCATGAAAGAAGGCCTGTAGATCTGATGGATCGGCTCGTGTGCGAACAACAGATATTTGTGCAAGAGTGGTTGATGCCGTGCAAGGTTCATGGCGAAAGGAATCTCCAAATTGTTTGTACATGGCCATGGTGACCGGAGAGGTCTTTCCACCGACACAGGCTAACATCATGGCTTTGGGAGTATCGACGATATAACTTGCAAGTGGAGTGAAACAATAGCAGCTCTGTCCGACGGGATCCGAGAGCATCATGCCATGTAGAGCGGCCTCCTTAAGCGGTTTTAAGACAATATCTAGGCATTGATGAATGAGGCGATCCGCCAATACGCCACGCAGGCGCTTATTCTTATGAAGGAACTTCAGAACTGGCAGCAGGGCAGTGAGTGTTACAATAACATGCCGCCTTCACCCTATGCTCCCTCTTCCCGACTTACCGACATGGCGGAACACCGCCAGAAGCCTAGAGTGGCCTGGATGCCGCTGGATACCTAGAGCAGTCTAGAGCTGCTATGATGTCACCCCTGGCCTAGAAGGCCTCCCGATCCCATCATGATGGCTGTCCGCCTCATGTAGAACTAGACCGGCGCATGCCGCCTCATGCGCTGATGGACTCAGAGGCCGGAGTGCCTCATGTACTTATCTTGACATAGAAGAGGCGCCTCAATGCATCTTATCAGACAAGCATGGCTTGCCTCATGGATCTTATCTCTGACTAGGATAGATCCACAGATACAGACTCCTCCCGAACTATGTAGTTAGACACTATATAACAGTAGACACATATCATTGTATTCCCTACTTTGATATACTTGGTTTTCCCTTGAACATCCTCTCAGAGTGACTCCCAGTCCCTCTGTCTAGACCGCACTTCTAAGGCAAGCCGACGCTACCTTAGCCGTACATCCGTTAGCCCTACAGCTTGACGAGCCGCCACGCTTACCAAGCTTGTCGGAGGATACCTCGACCTTCGATCGAGCTTAGAAACCGTCCTTCTGTCTATGCGTGACCGCTAGACGATTAGTCATTCCGACTAGAGAAGGCTCAACCTATCCAAGTCGTAACAGTGAGCATGAAAGAGTTGGATGATGATTTAAGTCGGGTGTTCATGCGGATATTTGCAAGGCTGACAAGGAGTGGGTGTGCAACGCGATCGCCCGTCAGAACTGAGATATTCGTCTTGTCTGAAGATAGTATTGTCCCGAGCAATGTAGCACCTTGGGGGAGCAGTGACTATTTAAAATCAGTAAAAGATATACTACGTGAAGATGCCATACCTGCATGTTCCATGCATCATCACCTGTCATCCATTCGGTATACACACGACAGAGCTTTTGCACCGTAGAATAAACCTTGCGAGGTGTGAAGTCCAATTGATTGTGAAAGAGAGGATGGTTGAGAATGGCAGATATACACTCGAGTGGATCACGCCAGTACAGAATAACGGGTGATTTCGTTGGATGCGATGTATCAAGAACTCGTGACATCCAACGTGGGCCGCTAGGTAACATTTCTGCTCATCCTCGCAACTCTTTGGCAGAGTGGAACAACAAAGGAAGGTCCCTAATCTGAATGTTGGTTAGTCGATGAGATCAAGAGAAAGTTGCTGACTCGGATACCTCACCATCTCGAGCGATAAGAAGGAATCTATCTTCCCCATACTCAAACCAGAACGCAGTAACCATGATGCAGTCTCCCAGTCTTGCTTACAGCTGAACAGATAGTACAAGTTCATTTTGCGGTAGACACTATTTTCGTCGGTGTTGAACAGGCTCAGGAATGTATAGCCCATGCCGTACGTCTTTGCAGCGCCTGGAAAGTAGTCGGTGACCTCAGCAGGTGTTTCTTCTTCAACAGGAATCTCATCCCAACCACCGTCGTAAGTGTCTCCAAAATGGACATCATCTTCCTCTTCGTTCGACTCCATAGGGTCATCTTTCAAGGGCCCGGGTGGTAAGTGAGATCTCAGCCGAATCAACTCATCCAGCCAACTATTGCATCCAGAATGAGGTTGGCTCATATGACGGGCAACAGCGGTGTCAGTCTTGAATCCATCTTTGCCACAGGATGGACACTGGAGAGACATGAGTCGCGGAAGAAAGGTATGCAGCCAGCAGATGTTAGTATGCCGCATCGATAATTTTCATTGGCTGGGATCAGAACCCAGATTACATAAGTGACATGCACGATCTCCTTTGTTTATTGTTTATATATTGTTTTTCCTCTGTACCACTATGTGCTTATCAACGCTTTGAATCAGTCAGTTGTCGGTGAGTTATATCACAACAAAATTCAAGCTCTCATGCCTCCCTATGTCTGCTCATTCCCCAGTCCTATCTGAGCTGTCTCCCTTGGCTACTCCTGCCTTGCTAGTTCCTTTCATTTCCCGTTGCTATATTCCACCAAAGGTCCGGTCAATTCCTACCCAAAGATGTCTCTGTTGCTGAAAACCTCTTAGTTGTGCATGTCCAGTGTGATGGAGTCGGTAAACAATTTGAACCTGAAAGCTTTTGTCTCCAGGGCACGCGTATCTGATGCACTCAATCTTGACTCGAGCAGGCGCTGGAATTCAGCCACCGGAGTCTTTATACGGAAGTATATCGTCAACGATCGTGTTCAGTTTCATGGCTGAGGGACTAGGACTACTTTGAGCACTGGCTGGACATGCACGTCGATGATCTCATATTGTGCCAGATGGGACATAATTTTCGACCATGCCACACTGCTGATACCCACAGAGCGAGACTCTCTGCAGGGGGCAGATACATCATTTTATTATTCAAACGATACATGATAACATCTGCGGGGGCTGGGGACTGGCATCTTGTAGAGGTTCGCATGGCGAGTAATGACGAGCGCGCGGAAGAGATATCGTGCGGAATCAAAGGGGCATGGTTGTTGACCTTTTATAAGTGTCGATTGGGGCCTTTCGATAATCTGTCTGAACTAAGGCGAGATATTTCTGTTTCGATGAGTTGACACGCTACTTATATTTTACATCATACTCCCAGGTTGCTGCAGTCCATTTGCTTCGGCTATTGTACAGTATACATTGCATTCACTCAATCCCGGCCCCTTAGACTCTCCGATTCTCTTTCGTTCGTGTGGTCTGAACCAAATTTGCGTAAGTCCGTTCGTTATTTATAGTCTCGACTCACCTCGAAACGCGCTCGCGCTAATGTGCCCCCCTGAGCCCCAGCAAATATTTGAGCTCCACCATCTCCATCTCGAACACATGCCTCTCCCTCGCGATCCAAAGTATGAGCATTGCGCGCGCCTCCTCTGACCAGAATGGTGGCGGTGGGTGTGGTATCAACGGGAGGTCAGGGTGGTACAGCTGTTGGCGGACGTGCATTTGTGCGACAGCCCACTTGGCATATAACAAGTCCTTCGAGGTAAGATGTCAGTAACGGCTCGAAAACGCGGAAGATACTCACCAATTGCCTTTCTCACATCATAAATCTCACTTCCCTAGGTCTCTGTGCGTGTTGCAGGGCAGGGATCTCCACATCAAACGGTAAGTGATTGATATGAGAACAATCGATACACGACGCACCTCGCGATTGTGGCCCTCATCAGCTCCTCTGTTAACGTTTGGATTTGGGTAGTAGTTCATTCTGTACTTGTAGATGTAGTTGAATGTAATTGGGTACTTGAAATAAACGAATATGCTTACGTTCACCTCAAATGATCAAGCTCAAGTTGGACAATCGATGATTCCGGCATTTTCCGGATTCGCTTTTTCTAAATAACATCATTATATACGAAGTACATATGTTGACCTCGCCTGTCAGTCTCAATATTCACAGCAACATTCCAGCATCTATGTCAAATAAAACACTCCATTGGTGTTCTCTATGCTGTGCTCAGCAGCATCCATCTCACACTTGCCAAACAGTGAATCCTGGTGGTCACACCGCTGGTCTCTCTCACTTGTATGATATCACTGACACTATTGGTTCCATGGTACGTAGTAGGACTATATTAAGATTACTAACTAATAACATATATTTAATTTCATAGAACATCGATGATACAGAGGATCTCGAAGCAAACCTAGTTATGGAACTCGCCAGGGCTAGACGAGAGAAACTCCATGCCGAAAAGTCACTTGCCGATTGTGTGGTCCACGAACTCGAACTCATGGCGAGTTTATCGAAGTTCAAGTCAAGTCTTTCCGGGCAGAAACTTGACCGAGCGGATGTAGGATTGGGATATATGCGGATCGCATTCAAAACACATGGTCTATCTCACCGCGCGCACCATCTCCACGGTAAGTCTACGAACACGTTGAGTTTCATGGTGCAATACTAACAATTTACAGGCTCTGTCGTCGAGGTAGGGGACCATGATGGCCATGAAATCACTATTCAGTTAGATTGATCTAATGGTCGCGGAATTTCTGTAGTACTTTTAAAATTTAACAACACTAGCATTTTGTAAAATTGTACTGTGTATTAAATTCAAGTTTGTTTGTTTCGCTACTTGCTAAATTGTGAAGCAGTTCCTAGTACAACTGAGTCTCGTACTACTAGTAGTATTTGGCTTATTGCGCAAGGTACAACTATGTGTCTGTACTACATGTATATCTATTGTAGTGTCTTATCTGCTGTGAGCTATTGTGTGAAGTATGTGTCTGCACATGCATATCCATTGTGGCATCTGTCTGTACTGTGAGCCACTGTGCAAAGTATGTGTCTGTGCACGTATGTTCATTGTGGCGTCTGTCCACACTGTGAGCTCTGTGCGAAACTGTGTAAAATAACATTGTCTGTGGGAAGAATTTGTAGTTTGCTGATGTGAAGATGAAACGATATGAGTAAGAGACGGTGTGCATAGGAGAACGAGAACCATACCTCAGCATTGCAGGAAGAAGCGCTGAGGTATAAACAACGTGAAACAATGATGCTATATACTAGTACTGAGTCCGTGATGATGAATAAGGAAATGGAATACGGTGTCGTCGTTGCACATCCAACAGCTGTATGGTGCAGGATATGCTACATGAGAATAGCTTACACTATTAGCCAATGCAGCTTCTTTGATGCTCTTGTAGACCTTGTTTGTGATCCCCTGGATGGCAGTCTGGATCCGCTGCTCATATGTGGGATCACGCAACTCTCGTGATTTGCCTTTTGGGCGGCTATTTCATCGTCGAAGCCATGTCCAAATGGCGTCGGCTCACTGACAACTCGTCACAGCCAGTGGTAGTATCTGTTTAGAACTCCGCTACGGCAGCGCTCGGCTGGCTGTCACCAGCGTGACTTTGATGGCTTTCAATGAACTTCACCATTTCTTAATAAAATTTGGTCGTTCAACCTCGCAATGAAAGGTGCATGATAGAAACATTGATTTAAGTTGTGAATTGTGTGTGGAAGTAAGAATTGAGTGAGATATTTGTTAAAGCTAGACACAGTGTTAGCCCTCAGTCGTGATGGAACAGACTAAATTGAGTATGTACCTAGACACAGTGTTAGCCTACGAGCATCCGTTAGTATCTAGGTACAGATCAAGTAATACAAAGAACTCACCCTCAGTCGTGATGGAACAGACTGAGGGGAAAAGACAACGAAAGTAAACATATGTACGTAGGTTTGAATTCCTAAGTCCAATCTCTGCTCATCGCGTCGACAGCGTGCATTCCAGCACTAACAATATTTAGGTCGTGACGACTTGTGGGGGTGACGACTCTGCCGTGAGGTATAGTAACCCTACATTAGCAAAACTATGGAAAGCTGGACACTCCATTATTAAGCAAGCATGGCATAATATGGTAATCAGACCTCGAGCACCGTACTAGCATATTTACTATTAATTTTAGTTAGAGGTTGGGGGTTAAATCCCAGTGAGAACCGGACCTCACTGTATCGACGGAAAACAATGGATATATTTACAAAGATTGTCAAAGCTATGCAAATCATGAATTCAACGAAAGTTGACGTGTGTCATCTCGATCAAAAGAAGCAAACACACAATTTTGTCAATGTCTTGTGCATTTTTGCAGACATATATTCAATCAATCAATCAATCAATCAATCAATCAAGACCATGTGAATCTCTCATTCATGTGGTAAGTGTACGTGTCCTTAGGGCTCAGCAGGGGTATGGGTAACCCCTGGGGGTCGAGTAGGGGTACTTGAGGGTAGGGGTATGGGTCTGAATCTGGAGACCCTTGTACCCCTAGGCCTAGGCATAATATATCCCCAAATTGATTACCATAGGAGTGATGGATAAGTGTCATATCCCGTATTCCGGACCTACATCCGACAATATTCCCACGCCTCATCCGGACCTTCGGACACCCTATTCATGTCTCCAGTCCTCTATCCATCCGGATCCCTGCACCCCTGCACATCCACATCCACATACATTTACCTCCATACCTCAATCCACGCGTCTCATCCGGACGTCCGGTCCGGTCCGGTCCGATCCGATATACGATAAGCTTCCTAATTCAATTCCTGTGCATATAACGTTAACACAGCCTATTCCTCTATTCGGTATTCCTTGTCCTCGGTATCTCGGTTATACTTACTACCGGTATGCTTACTGATCCGTTAACCTATGCTTCATTTCCGACTCGCGCTTGATAACTTTGCTTATGCTTCATACATAGCCTCGGACGCTTGCTTACTGATCTTTCCGTTATTTCCTTAGTATATAAACTCTTGTATATGTCCTGTAGTTCCTCAGTCTGAATATCATATTAGTCCTCGCACTAGATCTCACTCTAAGTCCTCACATCAGTTCTAGTCTATCGACTTAGTCAATATCCATCTCGGGCCTAGGGAGAAATTCCCTAGGCCAGAGCTCCGCTTATCCGCTCATCCGATCCTCCGAAGTTTCCGGACGTTCGTCCGAAACTTTCCCGCGGTCCTCCAGACCTATTCTGCTTCGGACTTTGTCCTTGCAGCCTTTCCTCTGTTTGCTTCTACTTAGGACTTGTCCTAAGTAGCCATTACACGTATCCGTATCAGGACGAAACCTCATCGTAATTTCCGGAAGTTCCTCCGGAACTTTCCCGCACTCGTCCGGAAAGTCCTTCCGAACTTTCCCGCGCTTCGGACATCCTTCGGACGTCCTTGGACTTTCTTCGGACATCATTCTGAAATTAAGGGCACATACTCGGGTAAGGGGCGCAGCGCACGAGCTGAAGCCAAGCCCCTCGGAATCAGTCCTACCCTTTGTGCACGGTCTTAACATAAGAATAAAATTTGAAGTTGTCAACAGCACAATGGTTATTAGGCTTATTGTGATCTTATATTGCAATTTGGTTATTATTTGAGTAAGATACAACTAAAATACAATCAAAGGAGACATTCAAGTTAGTTGAGGTGGTTCATAATGCACAAGAGTTACCAGACTCCAAACCATCGGCGGTGTGTTAGAGTCTCGTGCTAGTGTACCAAATACATACAACTATATTCCAAATCCTGCACCTTGATTCAAACACTGCAACTCTTTGGAGGTTCATCATCCAGATCTCCGCCACCATCTCCCGGCGGGTTACCGCCTAGGGGAAGTTCATCATCGGAATCATTGTTCAGAAGATTTCCGGCGGGTGTGGGGGTGGGGGTAGACGGATGTGGGTGATTCATGAGTTGCGAGA
The DNA here is from genome assembly GCF_016647745.1 of Suillus plorans. Taxonomy (NCBI): domain Eukaryota; kingdom Fungi; phylum Basidiomycota; class Agaricomycetes; order Boletales; family Suillaceae; genus Suillus; species Suillus plorans. The sequence goes on from NW_024537417.1 coordinate 173,074, forward strand.
TGCTGGAGGCAGCGCCTTGCACACTAGTGTGGCGCTGCGAGAAGCTAGTGAAGGCATCGACTATGGGAGTAGAGTCGTGTCGGGCTGTTACTAAACCCGCCGTGTTAAGAGTGGTCTGCACTCGTGTAGGTGCCATGAAAACAGATGTAAGTATACTCGGTAAGGTGTGAGTTTGAATATACTGTTAAGAACGTGCTCAAGGGTCGGATCCGAAGGGCTTGGCTTCAGCTCGTGCGCTGCGCCCCTTACCTGAGTACGTGCCCCTAACTTCCGAAGGCTAATGGATGATGTCCGAAGGTTGTCGGACAATGTCTGATGCGCAGGAATTCCGGTAGATGTTTGGGAACAAGTGATAAGACTAATCCAGACAAAGTCTGAACTAGAAAGGAAACAGCAGAGGACTACCAGAGGTAGAGGCGGAGTGTTAAGACTGTGCACAAAGGGTAGGACTGATTCCAAGGGGCTTGGCTTCAGCTCGTGTGCTGCGCCCCTTACCTGAGTATGTGCCCTTAACTTCAGAATGAAGTCCGGAGAAAGTCCAGTGAAGTCCGAAGGACTTCCGGAGAAGCGTGGGAAAATTCGGAAGGACTTTCCGGACGAGTGCGAGAAACTTCTGGATGAGTGCGGGAAACTTCCGGAGGAACTCCCGGAAATTACAATGGAGTTTCGTCCTGACGGGGATATGTGTAATGGCTACTCAGGACAAGTCCTGAGTAGAAGCAAACAGAGGAAAGGCTGCAAGGACAAAGTCCGAAGCAGAATAGGTCCGGAGGACCGCGGGAAAGTTCCGGAGGAACTTCCGGAAACTTGGAGGAGCGGAGGAGCGGAGGATCGGAGCTCCGGCCTAGGGAATTCCTCCCTAGGCCTGAGATGGATAATTACTAAGTCGGAGGACTAGAACTGTTACGAGGACTTAGGGTGAAGGCTAGTGCGAGGACTAATATGTGTAATATTCAGACTAAGGAAGTACAAGAATTCTACAGGGTTTATATACTACTTGTCATATCCCGTATTCCGGACCTACATCCGACAATATTCCCACGCCTCATCCGGACCTTCGGACGCCCTATCCAGTCCTCTACCCATCCGGATCCCTGCACCTCTGCACATCCACATCCAGATCCCTATACCTCCGTACATTGGACCTCCATACCTCCACAGCTAGCCTGCATCATTCATCCTTTGTCCTATCGCCCTAATGTCATATCCCGTATATGCACGCTTCTCATCCGGACCTCCAATCCAATCCAATCCGGTCCGGTCCGATATACGATAAGCTTCCTAATTCAATTCCTGTGCATATAACGTTAACACAGCCTATTCCTCTATTCAGTATTCCTTGTCCTCGGTATCTCAGTTATACTTACTACCGGTATGCTTACTGATCCGTTAACCTATGCTTCATTTCCGACTCGCACTTGATAACTTTGCTTACGCTTCATACATAGCCTCGGACGCTTGCTTACTGATCTTTCCGTTATTTCCTTAGTATATAAACTCTTGTATATGTCCTGTAGTTCCTCAGTCTGAATATCATATTAGTCCTCGCACTAGATCTCACTCTAAGTCCTCATATCAGTTCTAGTCTTCCGACTTAAGTCAATATCCATCTCAGGCCTAGGGAGAAATTCCCTAGGCCAGAGCTCCACTTATCCGATCCTCCGAAGTTTCCGGATGTTCGTCCGAAACTTTCCCGCGGTCCTCCGGACCTATTCTGCTTCGGACTTTGTCCTTGCAGCCTTTCCTCTGTTTGCTTCTACTTAGGACATGTCCTAAGTAGCCATTACACGTATCCATATCAGGACGAAACCTCATCGTAATTTCCGGAAGTTCCTCCGGAACTTTCCCGCACTCGTCCGGAAGTTACTTACACTCATCCGGAAAGTCCTTCCGAACTTTCCTGCGCTTCGGATGTCCTTGGACTTTCTTCGGACATCATTCTGAAATTAAGGGCACATACTCGGGTAAGGGGCGCAGCGCATGAGCTGAAGCCAAGCCCCTCGGAATCAGTCCTACCCTTTGTGCACAGTCTTAACATGCCACCCTTACCTGACATGATGGTTCAGGTCCAAGAAGCCCCCCAGTGTGGGATATTCATACCCATGAGCACACCCTGACCCTCTACTGCAGGTTGGCGGTGTTTGGCAGGTATGACCTCGAGAAGCTGGTTCGTGAAGAGTTTGCTGATACATATGAGAAATCTGTTGAAACTACTAATGAGACTACAGCAGACATGGTCCATATGCAACATTTAATCATACACTGACGCTGATGCTGACAACTATACAGAATGATGATGTGACTTTGGTGACTACTCACTTGGTTCCATGTCTTGTAATACTAGTAGCAAGTGGCTGGAGGGATTCTGCAATCACGGCCTCAAAATTGAATTGTCATGAGAAGAAATGAAGATCAAGCTTTTGCAACATCTGCTGTCTGGAGTTTGTGTTCATGCGGGAGCTGTACCAAGTGGTCCCCAGGGATTTCTCAAGCATTTTTGGGTGTTCCTTCTCTGCTTGGTTATGTAGTTCGAGAGGTATTGGTTTCTCTATCATCGACATTATCTGTTGGGTCTCTTAAATATATTGTCTGTGCTGTGGGAGAAGAAACTCCTGTTTTCATGACAATTTGTTGCAATCATTGCCTTTTTCGCATTCATAATATTTAGTATTTGACAGACATGTTTTGAGAAAGGAAACTATAAAGGTAGTAGTGGGCTTTGTGTCACAACCCAATAATGAATTAACACTGGGCAGAGACTAGGACTCAAAGCACAAGATAAACAAACAAAAAAAGATAGTATTGAGCAGGTACGTCTGGGCTGGTACAAGTAATGTACAGACGAGAGGTTTGAACCAAAGAACTACTGACTACAAGCTAGCTACCTATATATATATATATATATATATATATTAAGTCGGTGTAGCACTCAGGCTCGCGCTGAGCACGTATTCAGCTAATTCCCAATGCATGTCAAACACTTGAATCACTTCCCAATGTTATCCGACACTTACCCGCTCAATCCAACATTTATCCACTAACCCAACATAGTCCGATGCTAACCCGACGGACCTGATGTTTCCCACGCATCGGACTCGATATTTTCCCGTGCACTTGTCCTCCCTATGTCCTGTCCTGTCGTATCTATCCCCACTAGGTGCGCAGTTATCAGTTTTCACACCGCTAACACTGTAGACCGCGTTATTACATGTCCGCAGTACCATATGTCTTATTACATAGGACATCAGATCCGAAAATTACTGCTACTACTTTCGCCTATAGTGCTCCGAAATGAAATTCTACATAGACACTATATATTTTGCATGCCTCCTACTTACTTATTTACCTTTCTACCTCCGAGTAGGAGGAGGTCATTAGATATTCGTAGTTCTTTGCTGAATTCCGCAAATATCATCCTTTCTTTATCTGAAACACTCCGAAAATACTGACAGTAACCCGCCATTCACTATCCCTGACATTCATTACATTCCCGATGCTAATCCGACGTAACCCGACGTAACCCGCTAACCCGAAACCCGAAAACATCGGACCTGACGTTTTACCTTCGGACTCTGTTTCCCGTGCTTTGGACTATCTTCCTTTTAGTATCACTGATTATTCTAATACCTTACAGCAAACCCCTCGGGTCGAACACACTTGTCTAGCAAGTATAGCAGACTAGGCTGTGCAGACCACAACATTATTATATTGCTGATTGCTTACTTCGTGTAGTTGATCAGCAATTGTTGTCTCATTACATCGGAGACTGAAACTGAGTTCAAACTAACTACCAATCAGAATAATAAAAGGTATAATTCTATACATGACTATGATGTCATGATGCATGCTGTAGCAACCAACAGGCTCTGGAACATTCCAAGAGGGTCATGTGGTGTGAGGTCATCAAGACCAGCATCTTCCAATAAGTCATGTGATTCAATCACGGGTAGTCCAGGTAATTCTACAATAGATGTGAATGGGCTGGGAACATCTTCAACCATAAATACATTATTAGGTACAGGTGCTTTGTCTGGGCACTTAAAGGACTTAGAGTTCAGAAAAGAATAGTGGTTCGTATGAGGTACTCATGACACTTTGCCATGCATGTGGCCTTAGGCGACTTATTTACATTTTGTAGCTGACTTGAGCTGACTTTGAGTTACTAACTGGAGCTATAATAATTCAGCTGAGCTGTATATGACATAAGCTGTAAATAAGTATCTGGCTTGGCTAACCTCAGTAGTGCTGCGGCCATGGTTCAAACCTGACCAATGGTCAGGTTCATCCATGGTTCAGTCCACAGTTCTCCATTTTGGCTGGACTGAACCAAAATGAGGTTCATGGTTCATTGTTCCTGGGATGGTTCAGTCATGGGTTCAGACCTTCCAGAACCGTTCTGAACCATGAACCGAAACTTCCTCAAGATATCAGCAAAGCTGGTAACTTCTCTTCTGCACTCATGGGTACTTCAACTTCTGGGATCCTCAACATCTGCATTAACTTTCAATTCTGTCCGGACACTCGCATTTCATGCTACCGGTTGTCCAATCAAGCTCACAAACTAACCAATATATTACTTTGATATATTTTCCAGGATTCTCCAATGCACATGGCAGAGACTGGTTGTGTTTGCACTGGTCTGAATCAATCTTGACACTATTTAGGTATGTTGTGCATGTAGACTCGACTCTGGATGGGGGACTTATATGTTCTTTGTTGGGCACTCAGCGCTGTCCTCAATCAGGTCCATCTGGTGATTGAGCTCCTCCTGCAAGCCCATCATGCCTCATTTGTTGGCGTTGTTTGCTCAGTTCCACACATTTCGGCACACGGCCTCTAAATGCATCCCAACCAATCAAACAACAGTCCCGACATTGGAATTTCAACCTCAAGTTGTTTCTGGAGGACATTCCACACGCACTGACGACCATTAACGTACCTCTTGCTCAAGATGAAAATGTGAGTCACTTGTTGTCCCTCCAATTTCATTCTATTAAAATAAGTACACTGCAGAGATATGGCATTGCCCGTTCTCTCGTGCTAACTCTCTCCCACCTGTTCTCTCATGCCACACCCCATCTTTCATGCCCTCCTACTTCTCGATGTTGCTTGGTATTGAGACCATCAACCGCAGCACCACAACAAGTGCCCGCCATGTCACCTGCATCTTTGTGCACTCCCAGCCACCTCCATTCACCACTTTCACAATGGTGCAAACACTTGCGGGTGGCGCTTTGGACCATATTTTCTTGCATGGACAGCTTATTTTCTCTCACTTCCAGGTGCGACATGCCCATCGAGGATTTGGAAGGCTAGGAAGCTCAATGGCCAGCAAAACATGCAAGGAAGCAAACATGCAGGAGGTAGATTGAGGAATTTTTGTGATGTATTAGACTAGTTACTCGACATGTAGACTACTTTGGATATGTAACTATAAGTACAAGTACTTCAACTATGTTTTTTTGCTAGCTATAAAAAAATTGGGTCTGGTTCATGTTCGAACCAAAAAAAAACCAAACCTGACCGCTGTGAACCGTCCGCAAAGGTTCAGTCCAAGGTTCATCGAGAAAGGTAGAACCAGACCAAGGTCCAGTTCTTGGTTCTCGTCAAACTACCTCTGAACCGGACCAAACTGGACCATGGCAGCACTAAACCTCAGTATCAGCCTCAGCTATAGCTGGCCATAAGTCAGAGCTATGGTAACACTACCCATACCCCTGCTGATCCCTACACACTATTATTTAAATTAGCCTACCCATGTACCCATTTTTAATCAAAGATTGGTCTTTTTGTGTAACACTGTCTGATATTGTTGGATCCCTCATCTAAAATAAAACACAATAGCAATAACTCTAAGATGAATAACTTCAAATTCTTTCTAATTCTCGTCTGTTTATCAGGGGGTAAAATAACTGAGCTAAACCTGCTAAAACTTGAATTTGGCTAATTTAGACATAATAATGGAGCGTTAGTGCTAATTAGTTCTAAAATCTTCTAATTAGCTTAGGAGGTTTTTCCTGATGAACTGCCATCATATCCCTCCAACCCACTTCTCTATGTCCAATTTTTCTGCTTCATTTCCAGTCCTGCTGAACATCCTGAACTCGCAATGTGGACTGTGGAGCATGCATACATGCAGGATCAAAATGGTGACCATCATACAGAGGGGGCTGTCATATGAGTGACAGATGTGATGCAGAAACCTGCAAGTTTTTCTTTTTGAATAACTTTGTGGACAAGGAGAGTCATCATACATTCAGTACCGAGTTTATATAGACAGTAGCTTGATCAGTATGTAGAAACATATATACATGATGTCATTGCAATGAAGCAAGCTTGTTGCTCCTACTTCTAACCCTCAATCGGTTCCGCATCTCCTGTTCCTCCCGTTTTCGGGTTAAACTCTAAATGCTGTGCAATCAAGGGCCATACTGGATGATACGTCACCCCCCATGTCGTGAAAATTGATAGTCCGAGCACATACCTTCCTCGAATCCAGGATGCCGTCCTATACGAATTTGTTGCCACACGCTGCGCATCGCGTCTGAAGAACGGATATCCCCCCAGTGCTCAAGGAAGAAACTGACTTGGACCTTGCGGACGTCCGAAAAGGTTGCAGAGAATGGAGAAAACACCTCGTATGGAATATTGTCGACAGTGAGCGACTTCTGAATGTGCTGTATCGTGTGTGTTAACACAAATCACATACGTACGAGAGTAGGAACTACCTGATATGCACGCTCTTTCAGATCAAGAAGGCCAAGTTCTTAGGTCAAGATTACAGTGAATAACGAAGACAATCAGGAAGGCGTATGATTGACTCACTGTCTGCTAATCGATAAGCAGCCTTCGCAGAACAAGGCGATGGTCGCCCTGGATGGTTTTGTTGCCACTTTCGGATCCACTCTCTCCTTGAAGTGGGAGTTTCTGTCGAGCTCCCTGCTTTTGGAATGTCGAGCAAATTAGACTGACTATCAGAGGGGGCTTGCGCTGTTGAAACTATTGTCGGCGGCTTCTTTCGAGCCGTTGAGTTAAACGACGAGGATATGGGGGCGAAGACAATGACATCAGTATAGATCTGTAATGCATAGGTCATAAATGTACCAAATATACCCTAAACCACGCTCACGTAGTAGAGAACAGCCCTGTAAGTTGCATACGCAACGTCCCGGATGAAGACACGCATTTTCTTGGGTCCCGCAATCTCCTTGCCTTTGGCAGGTGCTGTGGGTTTCATCCAATCGTGCGCATTCGTGTCAGGAGCTACGCTATTGCTCCTTGGGGATGACGGGTGGGATAACTTGGGTTGAACATTACGTGGCTGTCCGTCTTCTGGACCACTCGACATTTGTGCATCTGACTCTACGGAATGGGCATTTAGTTCGGTGTCGCCGGTACTTGCAACTGGGATCACGAAAGGTCCAGCCTCCTCTTCGATCTGCGACTCTACAGTGCCATCAAAACTTGGTTCATCGATTGTCTCTGTCGTAAATTCATCGTCTTCATCATCCGAATCATCATACTGACGACTAAGATAGGTGTCGTCTGAGGCGCCGTCGCCATCATCGACATCGTATTGGCCATGGTCTGAAGAAGCCTCGGAAAATCCTGAGCTGAACACTAAGGACAGTGCAATTGTAAGTATCATACAATATAGTGATCCAGTCGGCCTTACTAGTCTGAAAGTAATCTGCTCTTTGCAATATCTTCCTGTTGGCGTAGATACACCTAAAACCCTTCGACCTGCCTCGGCAAGGCAGTACGAACTCGACATCGGAGTATAGTGGGTCATCAAGCAGCGACCCTACGCGTTCCAGGAAATCCTTCGGTACAAGCTGAGCTGGTGCTGACGGTGGTTGTGTAGGTTCTGCCGGTGATGATGTGATAGTACAGATGATGAGGAAGGCGTCCTGTTCTTTGACGGCATTTGAATGATAGTATACATGATCTCGTCGCGCAAACTGAGCCCTGTCCAAAGATGTGGTAATATATCTCGTGAATAACGGGACTCGCGCACCATCCCCAATTGGCTGTCTGTATGAGCAAACTAAGCGTGAATCGAAAAGTTAACCGAACAGCATACCTTCGATGAAAATGAATGGTTGTGGGCTTCTTTGATATTGAATAATGCGGTCTTTCCGAGACTGCGTACGAAAAGAATCAGATGCAGACGAACCATAAACACGTTGGAGTCTGACCTTCGAAGCTCGAAATTGAATTTGTAGACGCCCTCTCGTACCCACCTATGCATTTGAGATTAGTGTGCGGGAGGGTGTATCCAAAGTAGGCCGAAGCCTCCCTGCGACGTACTTTCCGTCCACCGCATTGTCTTTTTCTTCGGCAGTGGGCTAGAGATACAGGCGTCAATAACGAGTTTGTGATACAAGGAAGGTTGGGGCGCACTTCACAAGACAAATATAAGCTCACGAACCCACCGCCCTCCGTGCCAGAGTTCGCATAGAAGAGAATCTGTATAGCGGTATTCGATGAAGCTAGCCGGGGAGGCAATACAGTGCGCATACCTGCCAGCGACCATGTCCGAATCTCACAGACTTGGTAACCTTTGACTTCGATTCGCCTTTGCTACAATTCTGGTCAGCGGTAGCTGGGAAGCATTGCGATGCGATTACCTCGATTCAAAGATATTCTTGAGACCACGAAGAGTCCATTCGAAGGTAACTGCCGTGCTTTCTTGGATATCTGTTTTTTCCATCACGACTCGGATGTTTAGTCCGAAGAATTAGTAGGAGGTGTGAGAATCAAGGCTTTTCATAGGGATGAGATATGTGGACGGTATTGGGATGGATGCTCTGTGCAATGTGGTAAACATGTGTGCGATGACTGACAAGTCCAAACAATGAGGTAGCCCCTGTCCGTCGCTAAATAGGTACAATATGTACACTAGACATGTGCGATCAAGCTGCGTAAAACCTAGTGCGACACAATTCGCTTTTAGTATATGTGGACATGTAACAATGTATCCAAGACTCCTCAAGCCGATTGAGCCAGGTCGGTGGTATTCGCCTTTCCTTCAATAGTCAATGCATCCATATCCTTAGTCATGAGCCTGAGAGTCTCCACAGGGTATGAATGATCAACAATGGTGAAAGAATGTCCCGCGCATGAATATAAGTGATCGAAAGTATCACCAGCGTCGGCGGGATCATGGTCCTGGCTCGGGTCATAACCGGGGATGATCCGTTTGATTGGGATGAGCTGCAATTTCACCTTCGGCGCAGACCCGCATGGAATGAAGGTACGAATCAAAAGCTTCTGCCCCGGTGTTTTGCTGTTCCGTGCCAGCTCCACCATAGTGTCCCACTTTTGTTGCATCAGTTGGTCGCACTTGCAGGTGTCTGGCACAGGGAGCGATTCCGTGCAACCAACACCGATGCGGAAAGGAATGCAGGTATAATCAATCTCAACAACTGCAGGCCCCGGAGCATGTATTGCTGCTGTCCTGGAGATTCGCTCGTTGTGACATGAGAGATCAGATGCAATGACGCGATCAAGAAAGCGGAGATCACGAGTAGAAATACGGGACATGACTCCTTCTGTAAGGAATAAATGAATGAAATTCGGTATCAGTTACAAATTTATGAAACACGTACTGGCACGGCGAGCTTGTATTCCGCGACAATATGTTTGATGGCCGCCTTGTTTCCAATCATAAATCTGGCATTCCCTACTGCAGTAATGCACGTGAAGGCAACCAGCACATCGCTTGAAGGTGCCTGCTGCCCCAGATTTATTGCACTGGACAACGATCACTACGAAGATCATAGAGGAATATGTGAGATGATACGCACCTTTGAACTTTGACAAGAGTCGACATGTGCCTCGTCGACATCATCAGTCTCTAACAACTTGAGTCGGGTCATCACTAGTGCCTCCAATGTGGACCAGTGTTTGTGCATTGAGCCATCCGGCTTTGGCCTGTCCACCGCCTTAACGGCGTTAAGGGCCTTGATGGACCGACCCATCACTTTAAGCACGGAACGAAAAATTGCATACTTGGGGAAAATGCTCGAGAGAAGAAGCCAGAGTGGTTCCCAGTCTTCGTCATTATTGTCCTTGAGGTGTTTTACCCACGGCTCGACCGCTAGCAACGAGGGCAGCAGGCCTGCCTCGAGGACCTCAGAGATCCAGGGTAGCCCATCCGTGTCTTCTATATATGCCCTTATATACCAACATGCGTACGAAATGGCCTTGGCCACTAAGTGACGTTGTTTGATGGAGTGGGGCCGCTGAGATACCATGGTAGCAATAACGCCTGCAGTTTTCTGCATGGAGTGTTGCATAAGTAACGGAATGCGGATCGTGTTGTTTACGGAAAGGGATGTCAGAAGGTGGATGTCCCAGATAATTAAGTCGTAATCGACGGGCTGCTGTGCGAGGTCGTGCTCCAGATGATCAAGAGCTGTTGCAGCGATCCTCGTTCCGTCATTATTGAACGGGCGCATGATTTCATGCCAATTCCAGGTCTCCGTCTCAGAAAATGTGCACATCCAGGAGTCTAGAATGGCTGGAGTGCGGATAATCGGAGGGGGACCAGGGATGTCATCGTCTTCCACGCAGGAGCTGAAATGACGATCTTTTGTTTCTAAATCCCACAGACTGAACAACAAAGACACGATTCCTGGGCTAGACAGGACGATAGGAAGCGAGTCCCCGAGGGTATCATGCCTGCAGATGCCTAAGAAGTCGACGATTGCTCGCTTAGCGAGAATACGCATGGTTCTATCAATGCTGTCTTTGAACACGTAGTCTGCCCCGAGGAAAAGCAGCCATTCGCGAATGATGGGCCAGCGGGAAGTCAGTGTGTTGAGCATTCTGGCAGTGTAGACAGAGCGGCCAAGCCAAAATGGCATGAACGATGCTAGGCCTCGAAAAGCCAATGCTTGTTGCATGGGCTCAGGGATGAGGCCACGCTTGACTTGTTGGAGATGAACTGAGTCTATGATGCCGTACAGCGCGACGGTGATTTGATACACATCGGGGAATGTGCAGTCGTCCCTCAGAGCAAAGAGAGTGGCTGAGGCGACAGAGTCAAAAGATCCTTGGCTCAAGCCGTCCAAAATATTCTAGATATCGGGAGAAATGGTTAATGGAATGTCTGACGATGGGTAGAAGTAGTACGGCAAACCTTGAGCTCGTTGGAAGACCGTGACATGACGAGATGGTCTGGTTAACAAAACTGGTTTTTCTGAGTGGCAACTCGGCTTATATATCATGGTGCCCCTCCACATGGTTAACAAAGAGAATTGGTCAATCACAACCTAGGTAGTGAACGTGCCGGACCATTGGCAATTTACCATATGGAACTCAAGCACAGCACAGCACTGTAGATCTGCAGATGGGGAGGAGACAGATGGGGACCTTCTGCAAGCGTCAACTACTTGCCGGATATATACGCATAAATTTTTGAGAGTCTAGGTTCCATAGGTCCTATACTTGTGCCACCACATCCGAGTTCGATACGATGCATGTTGGAGCCGTATCGCCGGTTCTTGCCGATTTTTACGTCTGACCATGTCGATTAAACTTTCATTGGAGCGTATTCGGCTCCTTGCACAACATCTTCCTTCATATTCACGGCCCACTGTTCATGTCGCCGGCACAAATGGCAAAGGAAGTGTCACCTGCATGCTATCATCCATCTTCCTTGCGTCGGGTCTTACTGTTGGTCGATTCAACAGCCCTCATCTAGTGTCCGTCCACGACTCCATTTTGATCAATGAACAGAGCATATCACTAGAACAATACAATCTTTCACGTGCAGCTGTCGAGAGCGCAGACCAAGCCCATGGCACAGAAGTTACCAGTTTTGAAAAGCTGACGCTTGTTGCACTGCAGGTCTTCGAGAAACTTGGGGTGGATGTTGTGGTCATTGAGGTGGGCATGGGTGGTCGTCTGGACGCGACCAATTACATACCAGACGAGTCCATACTCCTCTCTGCTCTCACGACAGTCGACCTTGATCATCAATTATTCCTTGGAAATACCGTCGAACTCATTGCCAAGGAGAAAGCCAGCATTGCGAGAAAAAACAAACCTTTTGTCTTAGGCATTCAGAAATACGCTGCTGTCGAGAATGTTGTGCGGTCTGTCGTTGAACAGACCGGCGCTCACTTCATAGCAACTCACTCTGCGCAGCGACGAGCGTGGGATGATACCATAGACGGTCCATTGCCGCCTACATTCTCGCTGGATGCAGAATCATTCAGGCCTCCCCCTCCTCAGCCTATTACATTCACCAGTTCGGCTTTCCCAAACAGCTTATCCGCACTTTTATATTTGAACGGAAGCCATCAAGTGGAGAACTTGAGTCTCGTATTAACTGTCATATCCACACTTATGACTCACCCATCGTGTGCATCGAGGATGCCAAGCGGTTTTAGCGAGCGTGTCTTGCAAAACATAAATACAGGCATTAGAAATGCCACTTGGCGAGGTCGCTTGTCATTCCATAGTCTCATGGTGTCCTCACCTTATCCACGGGCGATCACTGTCCTTGTCGATGGTGCACACAATCGTGCGTCATCAGAAACCCTCGCTTCGTATGTTTCCAACCTCGTTACGATGTTGGACGGAAATCCAAAAGTGCGGACATTACGATTAACTTATATCCTCGCCCTATCGCGTTCTCCCCCTAAAACGCCGAAGGATACCTTATCCCCGCTCTTCGACTCTCAAAGTAGCACACGGCTTTCGATACAGACGAAAGTTGCCGCGGTACGATTCACCTCGCCGGAAGGCATGCCTTGGGTAAACTCTGTGCCACCGTCTGTGATCGCCGCTACCGTGCGTGAGTCTGTATCAGGTATAGGGCTGTGGGTTGCATCCGACGAAGGTGATATTCAGGGGCAACTTGAGAGTGCGTTGGAATGGGTGACGACGGAGGGAACGGAGGAAGAAGATGGGGTACAAGAGCTGGTGATTGTCGCGGGGAGTCTATACCTCGTGGCGGATTTCTATCGTCTTCTTGCGAAACAAGAGGTGAACCCCAGTTGACAAGGGGGAACTAGTCGGACCGAAATTAGTACAATTGTTTCGAATATCATTGTTTTTCTGGTTCAATGATTGGAAGTGTCTACAGAGATCTTGTCATAAATGGGGCTGTGGCACCACGTGGGGTCTTTTGTTGTGAGGGAGTCCCGGCCCGGACGGGTGAAGCTTTGAATGATTGAATGATCAACGTGTATACACACCTCAAACAGCACTTGGTCTGAAATGTGCATGAAATGTGCAACTCATGCTTACCGATATGAGCATATCTGATCAACGATCAACGTTCGCTCTGAGGCCCCTCTAAATATTCTAGCTATAACAAGACAGGTTACGGCTGCCACTTCTACCCACCTCTACCTCGTGGGGCTGTTCGCAAGTACGATGCTACTAGGAAGGTGAAATTGTTATCTGCTGTGACGCTGTGATTGGCCGTTCTGATCATCCACTGACAGCTGTCAATCAAACACTGGTAGCAGCCACTAGTAACCCAAGTATCCTCGAGGTGCGAAACACGGGTCTGAAAATCAAGGGACTCCGCCACTTGTCAAGTGCACTTATCGACATGTTCATGGGCGCTGGGTCGAAGTCTCCACTCCCTTGGGGGTGATGGAAGTGATCAATTCTGGTGGGTGAAACGGTGGATGCTGCTAATTTGTCGATAAACAGCTTGTATGGCGCATGATTCCATTGTTACGACACAGGCCCATCAAGATAAGGTGGATTTGAATTGATGTTCTGGAGTCATAATGTACGTTCAGACATAAGATCTGGCTCTGGCCATGGAATGGAGGACTTGCATCGAAAACAGGGACTATATGCCATCTTAGTCACTGAATCGTCAATTCACAGGCTAGATGGTTTCTGAGAATCCATACGTACCTGCTCTTGTCGAGAGCTACCGCCCGTATGTAGGATGAGAACCTTATGGTGTGGCGGCCAATGCGCAATGCGTTTGTCGCAGGCTATTATTGTGTCACCTTGTCAACAGGGCGGATCGCCATAATATCGATGAATCCCCCATTGGCAGATTACCTACCCAGTAATGGTAAGAAACATTGATCGAGTTGTTTCATTGCGAACCATTATGAGTGGTAGAGTAATACGAGCCTGCGTTCGAGGAGCAACACTATATAAATTAATGTCGCCGTCGATTTGGAAGCAAGTTCATATTAGATGAAAACGTTAACCAACTGATGTGACTGTGTGATATGTGAGGAGTAGTCCCACGACACTTTAGTTCAAGTGGTTACCAGTCGAGCTGGATCATCAGTACGCCTTCTTTCATCTCTTTTCTCTCTTCCCTTTTTTTCAGAGCTCGCGCGCTGCCAGCTTAGCCAGTCTCCATCAAGAGAGGCGTCCATTCGCTTTTTCGTATTTATTTTTCTAGTCAGCCGCCTCACATCGCATATTCGAATCAAGTAATCACTGAATGTCCGGTGTAGAGCCATCCAGAAGACCCCCTCTTGCTGGCAAACCACCATTTGCAACAGACGATCCAGACGAACTTTTCGACCAACCATCGCTTTCTAAGCGCCGTGTCCGTAAGCCAGCAGAACCTAATCCCAACGACCGCACTTCTGCCTATAACATGTACGTTCACACGCTTCGGTTTTTCAACTTGAGAAGAGTAGGCAGATAAACTGACTTACTCTGCAGGTACGATCAATATCTTGACGGTGAAGATTCCTCCAACCGTCAGTCTGGTTTCGGTGCAGTCGGCCTCGGTTTCATGACTGGGGACTTGAGTGACGATGAGGACGAGGAAGTCCTTATGCATAAGCCTCCTATGGTAACCGAGTCTAAGCATGGTGCTATGAACGCATCCCCGATACCCCTCGCTGCTCCACGTCCCGGTTATCCAGCACCCATCTCAGCACTCAATATACCATCTCCCGCTGCAACACCCGAAATGAGACAAACTGTCCAACACCCCCCCGTGCACCAGCCTCCACAGCCCATGCCAAATGCACTGCAAGTCAACCGCCCCCCAGCTGACATAAATATTCAACCACCACGTATGCCTGTCCCAATCTACGAGACTCCTTCCCCTCGTCCATCAGTTCCAAACACTCCGCATCCTCTCCAGCCTCCAATGACCCCAATCACTCCCGTCTTTGCTCGTCCCGCCAAGTTGCCCGCCCCAAGAAATATACAGTATGCAGGCGACACAATCATTCGTGGAGGCTCAGAGGACAACTTGGTGCCGAGACGTGGCCAGAAGGGAGATGACTTCTGGAGGAGGTTTAGCATCGTTGCGAAGGACGAGAAGAAGACGAGTTCTTGGTTGATAAAGACACAGAATGGGTCTTCAAAGTTGTCACGCTGGGTTTGGTTCATTGGGATAATGTTTCTAGTTGTATGTGCCTTCTTTATCTCTCCTGCCTCCTAACTCATCTATTGTTGTAGCTCATTGCTGCTGGTATCGGAATCGGCTGGTACATCTCTCATAAGTCAACATCGAATACGGTTCCAAAGGCTATCGGAGGCAGCGCCAATGAAACCATGAATCCCACCAGTACTCGTGCATCGATCGGGGTTTCTTCATCTTCATCATTGCACGTGTCGCCTACAAACACGGTTGCACGCCGTAACGAGGCCGAGCCCACACCTACTATCCGCGAGGCAGTGCAGGAGTTCTTGGAGGAGGTTGGCCAAGCTCCAGCGGCAAAATTAAACGTGCCTGCCGGACGGAGCTGGAAACATCGGCGCCGTGTCGAGATCCAGTTCTAAGCTGCGTCTCTCGCACTTCATTACATTCCAGGAACTCTCCATGATTTAGGGTTCATGCTCGGATCTTCATCTCGACAGTCTTTGCTTCTGGTTACTTACAAGCCTTAACCCGTGCTCCATTGTGAGGGTGCATCCGTAGGCGTGAGCGCCTGTTCGTTCGTTTAATCAATCTCATCACGGTACCAGCGTGATTCGGACCTGTACTTATCAGGTATCGCAGCTCGGTCTCGATCGCATTTTTAAAAACTCAAATATACATTCTTCACGTTCATCCAACGACTTTTTCTATTCAATCCACCTTTCATAACCTTTGATACCAGATAGATACATTGGCACATGACGATTGCTCGAGTACGAGAATCGAGGTTACCAGCCTGTATCATTCAGCCATGCTTGGGACTTCGGAAATAAATTTATTATACAATGGTTGTTTGTGTGTATTCTGATGCCCAGCATTGACATTATTATAGGGCACCCGCGTCAATGGGACTCAGTATGCAGGATGTAAAGAGTATGCTTCAAAAATAATCAAATTCGTAAGTAGCTTCCTTGTCACTGAGGCTGCTGAGAGGCCCTTCAACCACGCAACCTCTTCAATGGTCGATCCTCCTTGGACTTGAGCATGGATTGTGAAACCTTCATATCCTCGAGGATGTCCACCTCCACATCCGAATCGTTATCAGCTTGCCCGAGCTCTTCGCTCTCGCGTTTACGTTTCGCGTCCTCTTCCTTCGCCGCCCTTGAAGCCTTCCACTCTTTGGAAAGGATTTGAATCCGTTCAATGAGATCTTTCCGAGAGTGCTGTACCACATGCTCGTTCCAGTCGAGTTTGCGCTGTTCAGCAGGATATATTTTCTTACTCTTCAGAACACAGCCAATGTCAGAGTCAAAAAGCGAGAACTAGGCAAGATACGCACTTGATGGATGAGATTAAAGTAGTGAACAGGATTTGAAAGGAAGGTTTTAGCGAAATGTAGTAGGTAGACGCCGCAGTCGGCAAAATTGGGCTGGGATGGGACCTGTAATGGAGCGTTGAAAAGGGTCCTTTTTTGAAAAATGGGACTCCACACCTGCGCAAGCTTGACTTCAGCCAGTCTCACCTCGTCCAATTGTTGCTTGTCTTTTGCTTCAGCCTTTAGCCAATATCGCAATACCTTCTGTGCTTGAGGATGCCGTGAACCTAGGGAATCCAGCGTGAAGATCCAAGTACTGCAACGCATTATAAGCCGGTTACTAAAATGCAGATGCCGTAGGCTTACGTAAGAGGATCATTGGAAGTGGCGAGACTGGGTTGGACGTCCAACATAGCGTCTACTTCCCTTTCGTGCTTCTCGTCCTCATTACGTTCATCCTCCTCTTCGGAGTCCGGCACAACAACTGGCTCAACAGCCTTCTGCTTCCCCTTTGTCCTGGTAGAGGCTCCATAGAAGTGAGCCGCAGGGATACCCATACGAGATGGAGGTTTCGATGACGGAACGCTTAGTGGCTCAGAAACATGTGTTGAAGTTGACGCATTGGAAGATGGAAGATTATCCTTTGGCCCGGTCCCCTCTGGGATCGTGTCGATGTCGATAACAGTGACGTCAACATCCATCGGTTCCAGACATGGAGAAGACGTCGATAAGTGTAAGTCTACATGTGCTTCGACAGATATCGATCTCCCTGAGGCCTTGCCAACAGAGGCAGACCTGCCTTGTGTAGATATAGAATTGGATGGTGAAACCCTGAGTAGTTTCGGAGGAAGGTGGCTAGATATTGAACATGACTGTGTGAATTCCACAGGTGAGATGTCATCCATGTCTTCATCTTGCGTAATACTTGGCGTGGACGCGCAAGTAGCGTGCAGTGAGGCCGATTCAGCGTCTGGCTCTGATCGTGTTCCTAGTGCTGGTAGGTCCTGGGGTGGTACAGCCTCAGGCTCAGTTGCAGGAATTACGTCTGGCTCGGCAGCAGTCTTTCGCCGCAGCTTTGCTCGTTGTGAAAGAGAAGGTTCTTTCTGAGGAAGGGGTGGGAGAAGAGTGTACTCGGGTTCATAGATAATGGCAAGGTACCAGTGAAGACTTTTAGAACGGTGTCAGGAAGGGTCGACCCCGTTAAGGACATACTCACTTCTCGTTAATCGGGACAATTATGTATTTCTTTGAGAATATATTAACCCTGGACGTCCATTTCTTCACGCTTTGGTATCCTTCATCCAAGCTTCAGGCAAGGTGTGTAATTTCGGAACTTTACAATGAAACCGATGAAACTTGCCTTTTCTTGTTGTTGAGCTTCTTATAGAAGAACGAACTGAAGACGTGAATTTGTTCCGCAAGATCCGGATTTTGCTCCTTAAGATCAGCGAGCCAAAGCCTGCATATATATTAGCATCACGCTCAATAAATGGCAGGTGACCGTACTTTAAGCCAAACTCTATCAATGTATCATTGAGGAACTCGTGCGGTCTGAGCCTGTTCAAATCGCTGCCCATGACATTCAATGCGCCAGGACCAGATGGGGGATATACGAGAATTCTAGTAAAACAAATAAGAAATGAAACAAAGTACTAATGATAAAAGAGTCGCACAGTTCTTCAGGATCTGCTATGGGAGGTGATTCTGACGGAGTTTGGGGTACTGCAGCAGCAGAGCGCCGCGATGAACGGCGCCGCGATGTACCGGCCTCGGCGTTTGCTGATTTACTATGAAGATTGTGGGGTCACCGACTAAATTTGAAGCAGTCACAAAGTAACCTACATATCAGGTGCCAGGCACGATCCAGAATTGATTGTGGAGCTAAACACATCTGGCACAGAGGATGCATTCTTGATGGTGGAGGCCATCGGCTCGTAGCGAGAATTAGACGAACGACGACTTTGCTGTTGAAACATCTCTGCAGACTGCTGGACTTGCCCCCATAGTGCGCCCGTTGGTCTGTTTTCAATCAGGCAAGTTCTCCTTAGGTGGTCAATGGCTTCGTACCTCGCAGTGCTTTGTGCAGATGCTGCTTTAGCCAGGCGAAAGCGTAGGTTCTGATATATCGTTTGCGTCCATCCTTTGGCTTCGTCCGTACTAAACCAGAACGTCAGGCTCCCGCGTCCGCGACTCAGTCCTGGGCGCAGCGGTTCAGCGCATAGCACACCCATCATAATGGTACACGCACCAGGTTCAAACTCATCCATTGCATTTCCGTTTTCACAGATTTCGCAGTCTTTCGCCGTCTGTAGCTGTATGACTACGTTGTCTTTCAAGGATTTCTCTTCGTCAACTGTGACCTAATCAATATTAGCACAAGTGCCACATAATTTATGTTGGGGACGTACTGTTACGCTTTCAAACACATTGGTTTGTTGAAACCAGAAAGATGGAGACTGTCCAGGTACAGCCACATTGAGACGTCTGGTCTTTGGATCATACTCAAAGACAGGGGGCTCGGAACCATTTTCGGCACTGAAGATTTTGAAACCGATTGCCCATGCTTGCAAAGGGAGCTTCAGGGGAGGGTCCTTTGTGCGAGGAAGTTCCTTAGATGTGAATTGCGTGGATGACGTCGTAATATGATCAAGCTGTGATCGAGACGTTGGGACAGACTGATTGAAGGTGTGAGTCATTACAAAGAAAACACAATGATGTTGAACCTTAGTTGTTTTTTTCGGTTTCATTTGCTTCACAACTCCAGCGCCGCCACTGAGTGCATTCTGTATCCGTAAATCCACGAGTGGAAATTTATGTTCGAATACTTTTCGAGTATCGCGGACAATAAATTCCGGTATGGGCGTAACTATTGCAGCTCGCTGTGATTGAGGTTTCGGAGGAAGCGAAGGCTGGCTGTTGCCTGCCTCTGACGAAAATTCTTCAATATCATCAGCTTCATCAGACACAACCGTAGTGCAGGGTCGTGTGGTCGGAGAGGAATCCTTTCCTTTGCCCTTCCTGGAGTCAGCATATTGTGGGTCACCTGGAAAGGTCTGGAAAGGATGAAGATTCATGGGGTCTGGTGAAGATGATAAAGGATGAGGACGAGGTACAGGTACACCAAGATCTTCTCCATCTGAAATTACTTGAGCCTCTCGACCAAAGGGATGCCTGTGGTGCGCAGGCGTACTTTTCATTCCATGAGGTCGGTCGATGATTTGTACCTCGGGATCTGATTGCCCTGTATGTCTTATGGAAGCGCGGGTGTTGTTCGTGGAACTCGAATTGGTGATCCGTTTAGCAAGGGTACTGGAGGGTGTGTGATCAAGTTTGGAGTGCTTGGATTCTTGTGGCAATGATGGTCGTGCGGGGGTATCAAGAAGCGTTCGACGCGCATTCGGATTTGTTCGGAGACTGTTGCCGTTGGAGATTTGATCGTAGGGGCTCGCTGCTGGCCCGAGGCGTGTGTTACGCTACATGACAGTGAGAGGATTACCACCAAAGTTGGATCTGATGGGTATCAGCTAACTCACTGTATTTGATGGGGCGGTTATTGGAGTAGGTGAATTTTTCCATGTACCTCTTCTACATAGCTTCATTCAGAATGATCTAGCGAAGTTAAGAATCAGACGTACGAATTACTTAGACCAGATGCATCTCGGTAGTGGGACGGCCCTGCAGTGCCATGCAAACTGTTGGCCTTTTGTCTTTGAGAAGCTGAAAACTCCATTTGCGCCCCTTACAGCGCAGCGGATAGCACTTCGTCGCGTGCCGGGGAGAACAAGAAGACGACTAGCTCGCGGTGGCTGCAAGACCCTTCGCTTACCCAGATTGAGCTCAATGTTCGATTGTTCACTTGCTCGTGTAGTCCTAGTTAGGCAATTTACTCAGACCTTGACACACGAAGCAAACACGGAGGAACCTGGAGGGAATCCTTTTTATTTTGGCTCATCGCGAGTGCCTACTTACCTGCCACACTAATCCTTCTGTTTCTACTTGAACGATATACCTACTAAGCAGAACAAAATATACGCCTTTACTTAGAACTAGATGACTTTCCGCACTCAAGTCATGCTTTCGTAAAAGTGTCGATGAGAAATTTCTCCCGTAGAAATTTTGACACGTTTTTAATGGAGGAACTCGGTAACCAAATCCCAGTGGGCACCTGATAATATTTTGTAGGTGGATTGCGGATTGCTAAATTCTCTTCTGCTACCTAGCGGTAGTCTCCCGTAGGCAGACCAATAAAAGGAAAACAGTTACAACTGGTCCCGTCTACGAAGATCCGGTGGTAACCTCGCAGCAGCCACCAGCCCAATAATGTCGTGAATATGCATAGGTCCGAACGTCCGAGTCAAGGTCCTGCGGCGGTGTCCCGTAATTTCCGATATCTGGCAGTACGGATTAGACCTCAGGCCCTGAGTACAAGCCCGAGACTGGGAAGCACTAGCGTGGCTAGAGCCAGTGCGTGTTACACTCTACGGTTTCTGGAGATCACCCGTGAGATCATTCAGAACTTATCATAAGAATGAAAAGTCTGCAAACTCGAAATCAGAAAGATCTAGTCAAGTGACCATACAGGTAACTTAGACCCTTCTCCGAGTCATAGGTGCTTTTCTCTTGAATCAGACACCGGCAACGTTTATGGCTGCAAGAGAGATGAAAGAGACATCATTCAGTCATAATTAAGAGGGAACGAAGTCGAGGTACTTACGGAGTATGCCTCTACTACAAATGATTAACTTTAACAGCTTCCAGATATCAATAGGCCACATTGTGTCCCAGAAAAGTAGGCATCATCGACGAGCTCCAGGTACATAATCATTGATCCGACTGAGCTTGTGATCATTTCCAAAGAGCCTAGAAAGTCTGTGAGAGGATGCATCTAGATACTGAGATACTGAGGACTCGGCAAGGGTAAGCTAGGATTGGCGATGGTTGACTTGACGGTTTTGAAAAACTTCGTCTGTGACGTATGCTTCGTCCGGGCTGGATACTTTTATAAGTGTCTGGTGTCTCCTGGGAATAATAAGCTATCAGTCAATCAAACCTTCATATATTTGAATTGCGTGACTCACCATCGGGCCCAACTAGATCCTAAGATTGACGTACGAGGTATGCAAGTCCCATCTCGTAGTAAGAACGTATTCGAGGCGATGGATTTGATGGCCCTGGTGTTCTTGATGAAACACTGTAACCGAAAAGTTGAAGATTGCCCATGCAGACAAAGCGTTTGCAGTCTGGATTGCATTGAAAAAAATCTTAGATCGTGCCTTCGTATCATCTTCCAGTCAGAAGATATGAGCCAACTGGCTCTCACACACCCCATTAGTATTACCTCTCTCAATAGGGTTGGAGTCCTTCACGAAATTCTTGACAAAATAGTCTACGTCGTAGTGGTTGGTAATGAGACAACGATGGCCGTTGCGGATGAGGCCTGAGGGCCTGATTGAAATAAGATTCAAAATCGATGACAACATGCGGCGCACCCGCTTGTGTGCGTTGGTCACTTGGACTTTTGCAAATGCAGCCTATTAAGGAGCCTATCAATGCCTCGTCGGATAACGGCCTGAAAGGTTGAGCCGAAGGTGAAGGGGTTCGAGTCCATTCGACCTTTCTGTGATCTGACTGCAATTTTGGAACGTCAGGTCACGCACGATGTGTCTCCCACCGGCTGTAACAGGGCACTCACAAAAAACTGAAATGAAAGCTGGCGAGATCGAGGGGCCCACAGTCACTGTCAGAGCCATTGATATGCTTAGACAACTAATGACACTTGATGCATGAATCATCCTGCATCCCATAAATATAGCGGACATGAGCGGTGGCGGCGTGGACTCAAGCAAGTGAGCCTGAGGTCGATGCTAATTGACAGTATGTGTCATTAAGTATGAGGTTGTGTGAAGCTGCTGAAGCACGCCAGGGAGATTTGGATTAGAGCGGAGTAATTATGCAAAAGCAACTAAGCCACTTAGTAGTACTGCTGGGATTAGTAATGGAGTCCATGCTTGGTTTCAATCGTACACATATCAAGCAAATTATACAGGAGGGAGCATTAAAGAGGGATGGTAAGACCGAGAGTGACGAGAGACCTGCTCGAGTTTACCGTCTCGCTCAAGTATGTATGTAGAATACATATACGAAGGCTGAAGCGCTGAAGCTTGAAGATGAAGGAGTCGAATTAGGTTGAGTTGGTTTCATTATTTGTTCTTATTGATAGCGTGGCAACCTTCCAATTGCAACGCGTCGCGGCGCGCTTCACGTACGGTGGCACACATAGTACTGTCTTCCATATTACCTTCAGCAGTAATGGCAAAACGCAAAGTCGCTGTTGATGACGATGACGACGAGGCTCTAAATGCTTTGTCTCAACAATCCAAGCGTGCCAGAACTTTTGATAGCGATGATGAGGTCGTTGTTGACCGGTCGCGACACCGTGATAGGAAGCCTGGCAATGGCAATGGTAAGGCGCGTCAGGAGGATAGCGACGACGAAGAAGACGAAGAAGATTTAACCCAGGAGGAGCACAACGAGGAAGAGGAACAACGCTTCGAAGAACTCAATGGCGAGGCCATTCGCCAGCGCCTCGAGCAGAAGCGCAATACCTTTGGTGTTAGTAGAATGCCGGCTACCTCTGCATATGGCTCAAGCTGATTTATGTGCCGTAGGGTATTGCAGAGCATGGAATAATTGAGTCCATTGAGATGCACCATTTCATGTGCCACAAACGACTTACTTTCACGTTTGGACCTCAGATCAATTTCATTATCGGTGAGTGTCACTTCAAGTGTGTTAAGCAGATGCTGAAATAGCTCTATAGGTCACAATGGAAGTGAGTACTATATCTTCAATAGCTGACAACTCTTGTGTTTCGTTTCATTGACTTGACCTGTCAGGTGGAAAGAGTGCCGTCCTGTCTGCGATCACCATTGCACTTGGAGGAAAAGCAAACTCGACAGGACGCGGCAGCGGCCTGAAATCTTTTATTCGTGAAGGCCAACAGTAAGATTGACACACTCACCGAGGTTTGTGTTACTGACCTTGAGATATCACACAAGGATTTCAGAAATCACCATTTCGCTCAAGAACCAGGGCGAAGAAGCATATAAACCCAAAGAATATGGAAAGAGCATTGTCATCACGCGTAAATTTACTAAGGATGGATCTTCTTCATGGAAAATCAAGAGTAAGGACGGCAAGGTTGTATCCACAAAGAGAGACGAGCTTTCAGCCATCTGTGATCACATGAACATACAAGTTGATAATCCCATGAATGTCCTCAGTCAAGGTGAGTACTACGTGCATGTATGCGTCTTCGATTCCATGTTAAAGTTTACGTAGATGCTGCTAGGCAATTTCTAAGTGCTTCCCATCCCTCCGATAAATACAAGGTTGGTTTGCTTCCACATTCTAGTGTACTTCGTTCACATATATGCATCGCAGTTCTTCCTGCGAGGCACCCAACTATCGCAGCTTTCTGAGGAATATGACGCTTGCCTTGATAATATCAACCAGACCAAGAAGGTGTTACACCAGAAAAAGCAAGTTCTCCCTGACCTACGCGCTGCATTCAAAGAGGCCAGCGTGCGCTTTGAAGAAGCAAGCAAGGCAAGAGAGCAGCGCTGCAAGGTTGATGAGCTCAAGAAGGAGCTTGCCTGGGCTCACGTTGCAGCGAAGCAAGCGGTAAGAACAGATCTCCTCAATATCCCCTTTGATCCGCATGACATGGTTGATTGTATATATCGTGAATAACGGACTGATGCAGCTATAATTTCTAGGAAATGGAGGCAAAGCTTGAGGAAGTTGCGAAGGCGGAACGCCGCTTGCCCAAGATCGAGGCTGAGATGAAGACAGCCGAGGTGTGCTCCTAGAAAGTCATGGGCACCGATATTCATATGCTCACATATTCTCGTTAGTCCCAATTCCAGCTTGCCTCCGATGCTGTAGAACAATTCGATAAAGAGTATTCCGCACTTGGTGATATTGATCACCTCACCAAGCAGCGCGACGATCTACAGGAGAAAATGCGCAGCAACCGAGTGAAGATAGGAAACTTCAAGGTCTATATACCTATTCTTCTGCTTTACTTCTTGTCTGACATGATTGTCTTTTCATAGAATGACGAGAAACAAATGAACACATCTCTTAACTCTCTCAATGATGCCATTAAGAACTACACGAGAAATATCGCTGAAGAAGAGCATCGTCTCGCTGCAGACACACAAGTAAAACGAGACGAGCTTAACCGAAAACTAGAGTCCGCCAGAACGGATGTCACGAACGCCGATCAAGCGCACAAGGACTTCCTTGAAGCCAAGCGTCAAAAAATGGCTGATCAGGAAAGCATCAAGCACAGGGGGCTCGCCGCCGAAGCCAAGAAGAACAGCGCACAGGAGCGTGTTGTTGCGGCCCAGAGTATGATCTCTCAGTGCAAGGAGAAAGGACGGAATGCACTTGCTCCGTACGGCCGAGACATCAAAGGTGTCCTCGACCAGATTGCGAAGACGAGATGGCATGGGGACGTGCCTGTTGGTCCGCTTGGGATACATGTCAAACTGAAGGACATGGCGTGGGCAGATTTGATGAGAATTCAGCTCGGAGGCCTGATGAGTGCGTTTGCAGTCACTGATGCCAGGGACAGACCACAACTCAAGAAGTTACTTGACCAGACGAAGAAGTGTGTTAGTCAATCCTCGTGTTACCTCGTCAGGCTGACCATGATACAGCTTTCATATTAATATTATCATATCCGAGCGTGACATGTTTGACTTCAGCGCAGGGGAGCCACCCGATCACATTCCCACTGTTCTTCGTGTCCTGGAGGCAAGTCTGTACTGTTTTCATTACTACATATCTAACGCTGCTATCCAGATCACAGACCCTTACGTCCTCCGCCTGTTAATCAACCAAGCAAATATTGAGCGTACGGTCGTTGCGCCCAAGCGTCTCGATGCTGACAACATCCTGAAACGCATGAATGGAGGAGGCGTCGCGTGGGCAGCTGATTACATGCGTGTCCATCGATATGCTGAGGGAGGCGGTCAGTCGATCAAATTGCAAAGGCTTCCTCCAAATGACCCCCGCAACATGATGTTCACATCGAGTGACTCTGCCTCTGTGCTTAGGTTCGTCTATATTGTACGATCTCACAATCATGCTGAATCATTTTGCAGCACTTGGCAAGAGAACTTGCAGAATGCAGAAGGTGAATGTAAGGCTGCACAAGACGAGGCTGGTCAGCTCAGACAGCAGTTTCAAGCCCTGGCACGCGAAATCAATGGGATGAATGTTAGTCTCACCCATTCCTCTCCGTTATACCATTCCTGAACACGCATGGTTTGCTAGGCACAAGAACGCTCTTTATTCGAAACTCACCGTGCTGCTAAACAAGAGCTTGCTTCGCTTCAAGAGGAGGCAAAAGAAGAGATGCCGGCTGATATCATGGGATTGCAGAGCGCGAAAGATGTATGTTTACGTGAATTTCATCTATCTCGGCTGACAATCCTCTCCGTACAGGAAGCCGAAGCGGAAAAGGCCTCGATCATGCAACAATTCGAGGATGCTGTCGGTAGGAGAACCGCTATCGATCAAGAACAGGCTACTTTACTTGTGGAGTTGAACAAAATCAAAGGCCAGATTCATAACTTTGAAGAAGCACGTCAGGGAGTTCAGGTAATTGTTACTTCCACGTCCTGTCTGCTGTCGCCTAACGCCGGAATATAGAAAAAGATCGAGGACGCTGCTACGAGTCGTCTTGAAGCCCAAAGCAACAAAAATCACTACACAAAGAAGCTCGAGGACGAAACTAAAAAGGTTGAAGCTATTGATGTCATTGCGAAACAGCTACAGGAGGAGTTCATAGTCAGTATTTCAGCATTCATAACAGAGCTTGAGCGCTAACTTTCTATCAGAACTGGACCTCGAGTGCTGAGGAGTACTGCGAACGGGTTGAAAATCCCCGCAAAGTCGATATAGTGGAGCGCACTCTTGAATCCGTTCAGAAAGCACTCAAAGAACGAGAGCGCAGGCATGGCGCAACGGTCGAGGAAATGACGATTGAGGTGAACAATGCGAAAGCTGTCCTAGACAGCGTAGAAAAGGAACTCAGAAGTCTCGCTGCGCTGAATAATGTAAGGCTGGCTCGCGCTAATGGATTAATTCACTGACACTATTCTTTAGGCTCTGAAGAGGTCACTTGTTATTCGCTTAAACCGCTGGCAAGAATTCCGGCGTCACATTGCTTTACGATGCAAGGTTGTATTCCAGTACCATCTTTCCAATCGTGGGTACTTTGGAAAGATTCTGTTTGACCATGCCAACCAAACGCTCCAGCTGAAGGTATGTCTCTTTGTATACGAATGACCTACGGCTTACGTTCTGTAATCAGGTTCAAACCGATGATCAGATGGCTACGCAAGGGAGGGACAAAGATCCCCGGTCACTGAGTGGCGGGGAGAAATCATTCTCGACGATCTGTTTATTACTCTCACTTTGGGATGCGATCGGCTGCCCTCTTCGCTGCCTAGGTCAGTGCACACATGGAGATACACTCCTCTTTCTGACCGTCTTTAGATGAGTTCGACGTTTTCATGGATGCTGTCAATCGCCGCATCAGTATGAAGATGATGATCGACACCGCCAATGCTTCGGACAAGAAACAGTATATCCTGATCACGCCCCAAGATATGGGCAACATCCACGTCGGCCAGACAGTCCGTGTCCATCGGATGAGCGATCCTGAGCGTGGGCAGGGAATTCTGGCATTTACTTAACCCTGTTGGCTCGTGTTTTATCTGTTCTCGACAGGTCGTAGATGTATTCAGATGATACATTATTCCTCACCATTTTTGGTCGTGCTTTTCGAGTACTACACTAACGCTCCAGCACCTAAATATTATGATAAGACGCAGTGGTAGTGCCAGTGCTAATATATACGAGCAGCCATTGTTTGGCTGTCACTCATTTAGCCTTGCGATGGAGCGCTGAGCAGTGACTATCCCATGTTGTCCTCTGGGCATCAAGCGCTAAGCATTGATCCCGCGGAACCAATTCGTGTCTACCCCACGTGCACCTGAGCGTCTCCTTTTCAATCTCAGCTGCTCATATCACGTACATTCGCTCGATATTTGCACCGTGATCACTCACTCCCGCCCATTCAGGTACTCAGGCCTCAGGCCTCAGGTCCAAGTAGTGCTCATAATCTTATTCCGAGTCAGACACAGGTTCCGGCCCTTCTGCTGACGAAACACAACGCCGCCGGCTCCGAGCGCAGTTGGGCATAGTCCTGTGTCTGTACTACAAGCCGTTCAACTTCGTAGCCCACAGCATCCATAGAAACGGTAACCTATAAATGATTCTCCCAATAGATCTCACTTCGAACCAAACATAACGATGAACTTATTTGCCATCCCCTCTCCATCCAGTCTCTGGACAACTGTACGTCCGGGTGGCGCATTTAACGTTGCTTGTAACTTATGAGATCCGATTGACGCCGGGGCATTTTTGGGCCCGCCACGATTGCGGCAGACACGGCGGCATCAAAATAGCTACGTCCAATTTGGTGACGTAGTCCAAGCACTGCAACTCGATACCAAACGGCGGTCTGAGTGAACTGACCTGTCGTCGACGAGAGATGTAACAATATATCGCATTTATGAAGACTGCAGATGTTCCTCCCAAGTTCAGTGCGCTTCTTTAATCTTAGAGGCCCAGAACGCTGGCGGCTGTGCGATAACGGGAATCATTTAAAAGAAGCAACACCGACAATTCATTTGATTGGGCTACTAATTGTATGCCGGGAGTAGCAATTGGCAGTCCACCCATAGCGTACACCGTATTCACATTCTGACATGTTGCACCCACACTTTAAAGCCACTCGCCAAACAAAATTACCAGGGCTTGGGTATAAATCTGGGTCATCGGCGAACTTAAACCCCGCACTCCTCCGACCTTGCTCAGTCAATCCCGGTGAGCACAATCCAGCGCCGTTCCAACTGCAACTTACCAAATCCCGCAGCCATATTGTAATATGCCTGTCCCAGTCATGTACTATAATGTCGAAGTCGTCCAATTCTGGCAAGGGCAGAAAGAACCCCTACAGCCCTACCCACTTCACTGGGTGATTTACATCCCAACCGCTCCCGGTATCGGGAACACATACCACATACTAGGAAACATGGATACCTACACCATAGATTTCAGACGCAACCAACCATACCCAAACCCAGATGCATGGCGCGGAAGCTTCGCCGTTGGAAAAGTAGCTGCGCATCAGCTAACATTGATGGAGCGACACCTGGCAAGCATTCCTATCGCGCGTCACGACCCCAGATGGAACTGCCAAAGCTGGGTGTGGGAGGGTCTCAGGCATCTTCGACACCAAGGTTTCAATATTAGCTGGGAGATCAGGCTTTCAGATCTTCAAACGCAGATGTACTGCTTGCTGGAGGATTGGGAATACGGTCGAATTTGAAGAGGGCGGGGATCTGGGGTGAGAGGGGTTTGTGGATGGTTGATCAAAATGTTTGATGTCGTTGCTCGGAGTGGCAACGCTCACCATAAAGTTAAGATTTCAGCATCTGCATTCTACGTCTGTATTAACACCGGCATCATAGACATCGCGAGTGAACTTTATTGTCTTGATCGAAAGAGAGAGTATCCTCACCGATCAAGTTCTGTGGCGCTGACAGACCGACGCGGAGTCTTGTGCCATACCACGAGACGTGCTATGACTTTCAATCCCTCGCATTAGGAGAGATGCGACTTGCATCGCCCATGTGGAACAGGAGATGCTGTACTAAGTAGTGAGTAGTGCTTCAGGATCTGATGTACGCTTTGCAGAAGGGACGGCCGTCTGCCATCTATTGGTCTGACTATGGGGGACTAAGTTGAGCCTTGCCAACTAGATGCGACAAAAATAACGGCTGCACATGAGTGAAACACGAGGGCGCTTTGGACTCATGAATCAGAAGCACTGTAAATCCAAAAAAATCTCAAACATCCTTGTGTCTTCGGAAACGACTAATTATAAATGACAAGTACACTCACCTTTGAAGCTGAACATTGTAAGACTTCCATGACCGCACAAGTTCCCACCTCGGCCACTGCTCAAGTGTGTGCGACACTGTACGGATTCTGGTACTTTCAACACGGCAACCAGCCTCATATAATTCTTCACCCCTCACTGTTGTACCATCTCCCACCATACTACCTTGCCCTTACCCTTGCCTTTTCTCACCATCTACCTTTTCCTCAGCCCATACTTTTGCATCCCCCACAGCAATCCGCATCCCCGCCCAACATGCATCCACAAGCCCCGCACCACCCGCCATACCCATAACGAGACTCGCAGCATAGTAAAAATTCGCGTTCCCACGACCCTCGCTCACCCAGAGTACATGTTGAAGCGGGAGGAGGAGCGCAGCGTGTAGGTGGAGGAGTGTAGTAATAATGGGATGTCGGAGGTCTGGAAGAATGCGAGTGAAGTGAGTACGAGACGGGGTATGGTTGTAGGAGAGGAGGGGACTTACAGCCATGTACTTCAGGGAAGATGGATATCATGCTGAGGAACAAGCCTGGGTCTGCGAGAGTTAAGTACGCTTTGAACGTCCCCAGGACGCCTATGAGGAGGAACGCGGCATAGAGGGGATCGTGTCTACGGATGGGGTGTATCAGAACCCATGAAAACTAGCACGTATATATTATCAAGAATGTCTTACTGAAATTTTATGCAGATAGGTAATATGTATATGACAAGGTGAACCTAACTATGCAGTTAGATGGCATGCGTGTACGATGAAATGAGAACGCACGGAAAAGACCATGAGGAAGAATGGTCTGAAATGATCGAACATCTCAGTGAAAAAGTACCACCAAAGACCAGGGTTAGGCGTGAGGTCTGGTAGCGTGAGGCTGGGACGCTGTGTTTATGAACCATCTGTCAGGAATTAAAAGTCGGCTTACGTTGCGTCCCACGACGCCCTGACCCAACTCCAGCTTCCTCCCGCAATAATGCATGCCGCGCCTACAAGGACGCACCAGCATAGTGTGAACTCACCAAAGAGGAACGGTATATGCTTGAGGTTGCCATAAAAAGGACGTGGGGAAGCGAGGTGAGACACAGGAGAGGAGACGAGGACCATGAAGATTGGAAGAAGTAGAAGGATAGAGGAGGGGGTAAGGTGAACTGCGAATGCGATAGCGAGAAGTGCAGAAGATACCTTGCCTAGCATTGGGGAATGCGTGTGAGCCGACTTGGACAGACGCGTTGGGACGTACCTTGAGATGCAAACATGAGAGCAAGGAGGGTAAGGGTATTTTCGAATGTAGATGTGGATAGCGCAAGTGATGGCAGGAGGAGGTAGGGATTCAGCAAGTAGCTGCGCAGTGCCGCAGTGCGTTAGGTGCGTACTCGAAATACGGTGATGGATCGTACACGCTTATGATAAAGTTTTCTACACTGGATCTCGTACCAGTTTGAGATGATAAACCCTGGCGTGCGCGCCATATACGGAGAAGCGCCCATGCTCTCACAGCATCAGATATAGCCCATATAATTGGGAGTGAAGGTACTATGGTTGAAAATAAGGAGAGTAGGAGAGGGGACTATGGCGCAGATGGTCAGCCCATGACATTTGGTCCACTGAAATGTCATACATGGTGAAAAGATCCTCCTGTGTATGGATCGATATTGTTATCGAGAAGCCAAAGACCTTCTTTCACTGGAATTGACATGTATTAGCGATAGAATCACTTGGCTGGCAGTACTTTGGCACATACAGCGAAGGTAGGAGGTCAATGGCGAACTAAGTTGATGGTCATGTTTGAGGAGATTTTGACCTGAAAGAGGTAGAACTGCGAACAGAAGGCGAAGACATACCAGAAATGAAAACGCTGGTGGTATGTTCATCGCACCGCTAAACATAAAACTTAAAAGGCAAGTGTCGTTTATCGGGGTGGCAGTGTGGCAGTGCTGGCTAACTTCTTTCACAGCACTGTACAGCAGGCCAGTTAATGGATGCTGTAGTAAAGCAGGCAAGGCTTCGCCATACTATTATCTGATGGTATATAATCTCCTCTTCACCATGATTCCGCCTCTTCCAGCTTCCCAAGTCATCGCACACTAACATCGCATCCCCCATGTATTATTCAACTCGTCCTCGATGGGATATCCCTGATCCCAACAACTTCCCTCTAGCTTTGCACAATACTCGCTACAATGGGTGGCCCAAACCTCCAATACAGCTTCCTCATGTCGCTGCGCCTTCGTTCAAGAAGCCCGCTGAACAGCACGTCACATTTGCCCTCAACACCCCGTCAAACCGTCGTCCCGTTGACGGTAACGCCATTCATACCCGTAAGCAACTATTCATGTTCTATATCTGGCTGTCTGTCTCAACCGTTATCAGAACCATACTCGATGCATCTTCAACTTGACACTCACCCACGCGCGAATTCTGGGGCGCAAGGTATTTCCCCCCTCCTTCGTTTTGCTCTAAACCCATTTTTTTCTGTAGGTATCATGTGGCCAGTTGAATACCAATCCCATGACGTTTCCGACTCGTGCACGTGGAACGGTAGGTTCCTGTCGTTGATTCCAGTTATCATACAATCTGACTCGATGATAAAGGTGGCCAGAATCCATCTCTCCAAGGTGTTTTTGAGACGCGTACTGCAGCTCGACACCACAAAGAGAATGCAGCGATTAAACGCAAGTGTCCCCGTTCGTTTAGTTACGACTGCCAAGATGTTGAGTTGCGTGCTTTCTTAGATGACCCTGCACGACGAACAAAGATTTCAATCCCACTGATCGATAAGGACACACAAATCGGTGCGGTCCAGACCCAGCTTGTAATCATGATTGCATTGATCTTGATGCCTTCCATCAGCCTACCTCCTCGCAGCACCATGCGCGCAACTGGTAAACCATTGGCGATACCCACCGAACTCGCTCTATTTTCCACCATCATCTTCATATGCAGGGTGGGGATCTGAGTTCCTTCGAGTACTCACGCTAGCACGGCACAACCGAATACGACTGATCAGCCAAGACTTTCCCTGGGCATTCAACATCAGCCCTGAACCCAGTGCTGCAGAACAAGGTGTGACGTGTCTCGATGTCCTCAATGCGCTGCATGCTGCATTGCAACGTCCATTCTCGGATACAGAGTGGGGAGCCGCTGCGCAGGACAAACAAGCGAGCCTCATCAGAGCGCGCGATCGTCAGCTAAATATGAAACCTGCTTTGTGGCTCTGATCTGGATATGATGCAGATGCACAACCTGCGACAATAGCCTCTAATACTGTGTGTACTGGCTTGGGTCTCGTGTTGCGTTTTTGGGGCTTGTCAAGGATGAGCCATTTGTGAGGAGGCTCATTCCGGGTGCGGGAAAGCCTAGCGTATAATTCGTCTGATAAATTCGTGCCACATTCAATACAACTACACTAGTTCTGTGTATTGAAATTGCAATATTTATACAGTTCCACATATGCTGGGTTTGCGAAAATAGTCATCTTGGAAGAGTGCATTGATCAACCGAATGCCAATTGTGAAATGGGTATCGAGGGAATCATCAATCCGCCAGCTTCTTCCCTTCATCCTTGAAGATCTTGAGGTCATTCTGCCACGGCTCCCACACTTGTCCATATTTCTCGAGCAGTCCCGCCAACTCCTTTCGTTGCTCCCTCTGTAACCAGAATGAATAAGTACGCGTCACTGATGAATCCAGCTATGCTCACTATATTCCAAGGCTCTTCTGCGTATACATCACTGAACAACTCTGCCAGGTCGGGCTTCTTAAGAGTCTCTGCGCGTTTGAACGATGCGAGCACATCCTGTTTCAAACGAGACTTGAGCTCTTCTTCTTCTGTCTTATCCCACCATCCCCGGGATTCCATGAATAAGCGGAAACGCGTGATGGGGTTGTCGATCTTCTTTCTGTCCTCGACTTCCTGGCGTCCCCTATACGCAAACGAGTCGTCTGACGTCGAGTGATGGCCAACCCTATAGGTCATCATCTCGACCAGGACTGCCCGACCACCTTCTAAGCATCGCCTTCGTCCTTCCTTAACAGCGCTCATTACCGCAAGCACGTCGTTTCCATCTACACGAACAGTATCGATACCATAACCTGCGAAGAAAATTCAATCACTGATACAAACACGCAACTTGTGAGGGGGTTACCTGGACCTCTTGCGCTCAAAGAATCGCCATAATATTGTTGCGAGCTTGGGGTGCTGATAGCGAAGCCGTTGTTGCGTGCCAGGAACAATGTTGGTGAAGGTAGTGTGGAAGCAAGGAGCATTCCAGCGTGGAAGTCCCCCTCGGACGCTGCCCCTTCCCCAAAAAATACGCAGGCCACATTTTTGGAGCGTCTCTCTGGGTCGCGTTTCAGTGCATAACCAACCCCAGCAGCTTGTGGTATTTGAGTTGCGAGTGGAGATGATATCTGGTGGAAATGATGCTGTGTGGAGCCGAAATGCTAACGGAGTGTTAGTGAATTCTGGTAAAGGAAAGGACAATGAGGCAAGGTAACATACTACGGGCATCTGGCGACCTTTGCCGGAATCTTCGTGGGTTCCGAAACACTGGGCCATGACACGGTCAAGACTGAAGCCACGCCATAGGAGCACCCCAACTTCACGGTACTGTGCTGCACTTGGAATTAGCAAAGATATAAATAATGAATGAATTCATCCGACCCAACACTCTGGAAACGTAGCTTGTGGTTAACTCGACCGAGATAACGGTTCTCAGGGAAACTTACTCGTCATCATCAGCCAGTGCAGCAGCAGAGCCAATCACAGCCGCCTCTTCTCCATACTTGATAAGGGTCAGCAATTGTAATTCATACTGCGTGGCCATTTATCTTACAGAAGTCATCTAAAGATTTGTCAGAGGATATTCGAGATGCATCATTCGCTTGTGCACGTACATAGAAGGATATCTTGCCCTGACGTTGGACATTGTAAAGTATATTATCCAGCGTCGGAAGCAACTGCATATTTTCATATCTAATTCAAGGCTGTGTAAGCTCCGATACTGAATTACTGCGAAGTCAACCTACAATCGTCGCGCGAACTGTTCGCTGATCTGAATGAACTTGAAGGTCAATTGGTCTGTTTGGTACGGAAGAGGGCACACATGCCTCGGGCACTTCAGCACCTTCTATTGGAATACCAAACCCATCGAGGACTCTATAGCTTGGTATCTTGCTACCGTCTCCAGTTACAGAATTGAAGAATCCAAGCTTCGACACGACTGGTGAGTCCGTCGTGGGGAGACAGCCTAATGAAGAGGTAGGTTGGGATGAGAGCGCTCGACCTCCTGGGCGAATCCTTGTCAGTAGAGGAGAATATTTGACTGACAATGAACGCAGCATTTCTAGAGACGCGCGGATGGCAGTAGTTCCGGAACAAGTGAGTGAAGAACCCGTGACACGGTCCACGGAGCTTGAGGTAAAGTTAAAGTAGTATTTGATCTAATAATAGCTACACGTCCGTTATGATGATGACACACTTCCTGGATTGGACGCTCAGATCAACAACGGAGAACTGAACAGCACGCCGGTCATACAGGGAGTTGAGCCTTGCATGCACGAGTTGAGGTACTCAAAGACAACATTCTCAGAGACAAGGTGCACTGCTGCTATGATCAACGTGGCGCGAGTTTAGAGGGAAGGTGCGTTAAGAAACACCGCATGAGCACTTCGTCAGATGAACTCACAAGCTTCATCTGCAGGACTTCAAAATGGCGCAAGATTGTGAAGATGAGGATGCCGGCCGGTTGCCTTTATTCTGGATGGCTTACATTCAATGCACTGAGAAGCATTGCGCAGCAGTCAGACAATTCTGGTTATTTTCATAGCACATAGACGATGCAGAGAGCCATGGGAAATTGCATTTGGGACAGGACTGCGTGTGAGGCGCAAGCGCAGGGGCAGTCGCAAAAACGGTGGGATAGGTATGAGGGTAATACAGCGGGTCATGAAACAATGGGTATGTAAGTATTTCGTGTTCGACATCAAATACTAAACCGAACCCAAGACGCACAAGTGGAATGCGAGATATCGCAGGTGAAGATGACAGTAATTGCAGAATAATTAAGCACTACGAAACGAAAAGAAGGGAACAGAAAGTTATACTCAAATGTGACCCGAACCGTAAGCGAAAAACAATTTGATGCGAAATACCTAGTGTGCCTGGCCATGGACTCAACTGATAATACTATCGAAAAGTGTTCGAGGTGAGTTTGCATGGAAAGGTTTTGCTGATGCCCTAGAGGTGCGGAAGGCCCCGTCTATCACACAGTACTCATGTGGGAGTCCGAGTCATGGCAGGTGGCCCCATGATGCATCATGGGCTGGTAAGTACAAGGTTATTTTTCTCCACCTCGACCATTTTATGAAGCGTACCATATGCATGATAACATCTTTATAATAGTCACACCCTTGTTGGCGCGCACCTGCTTTCTCTTGGGAGTATAAATCGACCATCCTGCTGTTTCTGCGAGTGCTGACTTACTAGGTGAATGCTCCAGGATTCAGTACTCAGTCGTTACATTCGCGCTGCATTTCCGTCCAAATCGCGAAACAAAATTTGCAGGTCAATCGCATACGGTAGTGCCTATTGTTAGAATAGCATCTTACGCCATTTATTGACATCATCGCACAATTCTGCCTGGGGATAGATAGTGGGACGGTCGTGCCTGTCTTATTCGAGTGCTTTTATACGGGGGTGTTCCTTCCTCCACACTCATTTCTTTCGATGACGACCTCTGTGAGTGTCCCGGAGAAGCACGCCCTGACAACGGACAGCCTGATTAGGCCCGTCTCTTTACTGTCTTCTGTTGAAAAAAGAAGTGCTTCTTTGCCCACTGATGACCTGGTAGATGAGACGGAGGAACAGTTCTCGTGGACAAAGTCCATCTTTCGTCCAAACCACACGGTCTCTCATGACCCTGATGCAATCGCGACAAGACGCTCTGTTTTTGATGATCCTGGCCTTGCGCAATACTATTGGCCCAATAAGGACTACGAGAATCTTCACAGATTCGATCCAACCGCTCGTTGGACGTACAGGGAGGAAAGGGTCAGGTTTTATACCTATCGCGTTTTAAAGCGAGGTTGCTCATGTTAAATCCGAGGAAAGGCCCTGGTCCGCAAGTTGGATTGGAGGATTATGCTTACGGCAGCTATAGGATTTTCCGCCTTGAACTTGGACAGGAGCAATATCAGCCAGGCAAACTCGGACAATTTCTTGCAGGATCTTGAATTGACTACAGACGGCAAGTTTGTTCGTTTGCTATCCGAGTAATATTTTGATTTCAGTCATCCAGACTTCAACCTCGGAAATACTGTGTTCTTGTTGGCATTTTTATGCGCAGAACTACCGTCACAGCTTGTCTCGAAGCGGGTATGTGGATTTACTGTACACTGTTTCGTCTGGCTTATGGTCGTATTCAAGATTGGACCGGATCGCTGGATACCAACGCAAATCTGTCTCTGGAGTATGTAACAGAACAACTGTATCAAAACATTTCTCATCGATAGCTCATAGGTTTTGTGTCTCTGTCACAATTCTGGCTGACTGGTAGGACCTCATTCCTGGTTTGCCGAGCGCTTCTTGGGTAATGTCATGTAATTACTGTCCCAAACCTTCTTTTCACTGACTAGTGAATTCAGCGTCTTACAAGGCGGGTAAGTCCAAATCCTGCACGCGCTCGAGTACCCTTTTTCACATTCTACAGCTTTATCCCTGACCTGATATTATATCTATCTTGCATGTCAATTACCTGCTACGTCATGTTATATTGCTGACTTTTCGGGCAGATTTTTACACGAAGACGGAGCTACCCACGCGCCTTGCCCTGTTTTGGATGACTGAGAACTTCGTCGCCATCCTCGCTAGTTTTATAGCCTATGGCGTGCTTCACATGGATGGTGTGGCTGGCATTGCTGGATGGCGGTCAGTAGAAATTTAATGCTCATTTCGCAAAAACCTGATTTGATCTAAGGTGGCTATTCATAATTGAGTGCGTCCATTTCTTTTCAATGACATAAGACACGCGAACTTGACCCTCCCACAGGGGAATCCTCACTCTGCTTATAGGAATTTTCTGTTTTTTCAACATGCCCCCATCTCCAACGCAGACCAAAGCATGGTTCAGGCCAAAGGGTTGGTTCACGGAAAGAGAAGAAATCGTCATCGTCAACCGAGTACTTCGGGATGATCCCACTAAGGTAAGTAATTATGTCCCAGTTTCCTTAGACTTTGTAATCACCCCCTTAGGGTGACATGCACAACCGCGAGGGTCTTACATTGCGTCGTCTCTGGACAGCAGTGTGTGATTATGATCTTTGGCCAATTTACATCCTGTACGCTGTTCCCTTGATCTTTGCAAGAGTGAGACACTTATGAAACGTAGCGGCCTCATGTTTGGCATCCCGAACAGTCCCCCCTCGACGTATCTCACTTTACTACTTACGAACATCGGGTGTGTATTACAAGTATCCCTTCGTTCGACACACTGAAGACCAGGAACCCAGATTCAATACATTTGATACCAACCTCCTTACGATACCCTCTCTGGCTATCGGAATTGTCACTATGTTTTGGATCACGCTTGTCTCAGAGTCCGTCAATGAACGTACGATTGTATCGATGATGATGGACCTCTGGACATTACCTTTCCTCGTTGCACTCTATGCATTGCCTAGCAATCCTAATCCTTGGATATTTTTCGTAAGTGACGCATTTTACGCAGTGCATCATACGCGGTTTATTCAACTGTTCAGGTTGTGGCGACTGGTCTACTGTCATATCCGTAAGTCCGAACTTGTCAGCATTAATATTCTTAAAGACCATTCTTGACATCCTCGTGTTACCAGTTATACCCATCCAATCCAGGTACTACTTAAAACAATCGTTGAGCGAAACAAATACTCATCTCTTGTTACAGGTGGGGTGGTGCTCTCGTAACGCCGGGGCAGTGGCAAGTCGAACAGTCAACGCGTCGTTGTACAACATGTGTGGAATTCTCTATTTTCAAACCTGAGACATACTCATCTTCCGCTAGGTTCGTACAAGTCAGCGGAATCGTATCCGCACAGATCTACGTAGCCAGCGATGCTCCCAGATGTATGTCACTCTTCTTTTCTTTTCCAGGCAACATAATCGTCACACTCATCTCCGCGCGCAGATCAACGCGGCAACAGGACCCTCATCATTATCTGCTGCGTCAACATCTGTATTCTGTACCCAGCTACGAAGGTATATTACATCTGGCGCAACCGACAACGAGCTAAGATTTGGGATGCGATGACGACAGAGGTGAGTTCATCGTGAACTTTCTGAAGAGCTAGGGCTCTGGCGCTAAAGACTTGTTAAATGATAGGAACGTGCCCACTATCTGAGCACGACCAAGGATGTTGGAAACAGAAGACTCGATTTCCGTTTTGCGCATTGATGACTTGTTCAATTATGTAGATTTGATCAATGCCACCTTGGGGTGCTGATAGAGAAGCCATTGTTGCGTGCCAGGAACCACGTTGGTGAAGGCAGCGTGGAAGTCCCCCTCAGACACTGCCCCTTCCCGAAAAATACGCAGGCCTTCATATTGATAAAAAAAGAAGTCTGGTCAATCGAATTCGATATAAAAATAGCTGTAAGAGCCTAGGCCCGGGTTGTACTTCTTGATCAAAATCGAGAATCATCGGTGGCATGAGGCTCTAGTTTTGGTTCGACTTTCAAGTTGATTCAATCGTAAATGTGCAATGGTATGCAAATTATGTATGGAGTTTGCGTACTGTGGTTAAAGCTCCCGTCGTTGAAGTCCATACATTGATGGACGAAATGGTGGTTATCACCACGACATCTAGGTCCACTTGGGTGAGATGCCAACAATGGGTCACAAGCATTACAGCGACCCAATAGGACCCGCTCATCTCCCAAAGGTACCCCATGAAAGCATAGAGAGTTGCCATGCAAACAATACAGTTCGGAGATCGTAACATGTATGACTGGGTAGTATTTCCATGAGGCTTACTAATCAATAATAGACTCAAAAGCCTCGTACAGGACTCTATAAAATGGTTGAGAACTGTGCACTGCGGGATGGAATAGTTGCAAACACACTGCATACAATTCGATCGAAAGACTGCGGCTACTATGAGAGCGCAAGCACGTCTCTGATAAAATTAATTGTCAGTACCTGCTCTTGCGAATCAGCAGCAACATTCGAGTTCCACCCAGTCAGCTTGTCAGCACATCGTTCAGTCGGACGACCGTGAATTCAGGCTCAGTGCTAGGTATAAAACTGGCAAGGAATCAAAGAATCAAATGGTACAGTAAAATCTTTGCTACGTGGAACTAGCAGGAGTGATGTTAG
Organism: Suillus plorans; assembly: GCF_016647745.1. Lineage (NCBI taxonomy): Eukaryota > Fungi > Basidiomycota > Agaricomycetes > Boletales > Suillaceae > Suillus > Suillus plorans. The sequence goes on from NW_024537417.1 coordinate 213,094, forward strand.
CAACTGCGAGGACGGATGTTGAAGACAAGGAACTCACACATCTCGGCAACTCGACCAGCGCGTTCCATACGCCATGCGGCTCAAATCAAGCTGCGGATATCCTCTGGGTATCACCAATGAAGTCCAAGGAGTATAAAATGCATGTCGGGAAGCGGGGGGTACCCAGAAAAGGAGCTGATGATCGGGTCCCATCACCCATCCATCACCCTGCAGCAAGAAAGGGGTTGAATTAGAATCATGGTGAGAGGCGGGTTCAAGCAGGTCAGCGGGGTTGGGCAAAGCGTGTTTCAGGCTGGATGAGAAGGAAATGAGGCGATTATTCCAAGTGTTGGTTGGCATGATACGGCTTTCTTGGGTGGAAGGTGTGGTGCTTCGATGCAGCGAAAATGCGGAGGAATCTGGTTCTCTGGACTCGGAGGATGGCTTCACATTCACTGCACTCCACAGCCGCACAGTCTGATCCTCAGAACCAGATGCGATGCGAGTACCATTCGGTGAGAACGAGACTGACATAACTGCTCCAGTGTGCCCCTCCAAGGGCTCACCCAATGGTTGTCCCGTCCCTACATCCCACAGTCGCACAGTCTTATCCTCCGAACCAGACGCGATGCGAGTACTATCCGGTGAGAACGAAACTGATATCACTGCTCCAGTGTGCCTCTCCAAGGGCTCACCGAATAGCTTTCCCGTCCCTACATCCCACAGCCGCACAGTCTTATCCCTAGAACTTGACGCGATGCGAGTACCATCTGGTGAGAAAGCGACTGATATAACTGCTCCAGTATGCCCCTCCAAGGGCTCACCCAATGGTTGTCCCGTCCCTACATCCCACAGTTGCACAGTTTCATCCTCCGAACCAGACGCGATGCGAGTGCCATCCGGTGTAAACGAGACTGACAAAACCGCTCCAGTGTGCCCCTCCAAGGGCTCACCCAATAGTTTTCCCGTCCCTACTACATCCCACAGCCGCACAGTCTTATCCTCCGAGCCAGACGCGATGCGAGTTCCGTCCGGTGAGAACGAGACCGATATAACTGCTCCAGTGTGGCCCGTCAAGGGCTGACCCAATGGCTGTCCCGTTCTTGCATCCCACAGCCACACCGTGTTATCGTACGAACCAGACGCGATGCAAGTACAATCCGGTGAGAACAAGACTGACAAAACCGCTGCAGTATGCCCCTGCAAGGGTTGACCCAATCGCTGTCCCGTCCACACATCCCACAGCCGCACAGTCTTATCCTCCGAACCAGACGCGATACGAGTACCATCCGGTGAAAACGAGACTGAAAAAACCGCTCCAGTGTGCCCCTCCAAGGGATCATCCAATAGCTGTCCCGTCCCTGCATCCCACAGCCGCACAGTCTGATCCTCCGAAGCAGACGCGATGCGAGTACCATCCGGTGAAAATGAGACTAAGAAAACCACTCCAGTGTGCCCCTCCAAGGGCTCACCCAATGGTTTTCCCGTCCCTACATCCCACAGCCGCACAGTCTTATCCCCAGAACTTGACGCGATGCGAATACCATCCGGTGAGAATGAGATTGAGTAAACCGCTCCAGTGTGGCCCTCCAAGGGCTCACCTAATGGCTGCCCCGTTACCGCATCCCACAGCCGCATAGTGTTATCCTCTGAACCAGACGTGATGCGAGTACCATCTGGTGAGAACGAGACTGACAAAACCGCTCCAGTGTGCCCCTGCAAGTGCTCGCCCAATGGCTGTCCCGTCACTGCATCCCACAGCCGCACAGTCTTATCCTCCGAACCAGACACCATGTGAGTACCATCCGGTGAAAACGAGACCGACGAGACTGCTCCAGTGTGCCCCTCCAAGGGCTCTCCTAATGGCTGTCCCGTCACAGCATCCCACAGCCTCACAGTCTTATCTTTCGAACCAGATGCCATGCGAGTACCATCCGGTGAGAACGAGACTGATATAACTGCTTCAGTGTGGCCCTCCAAGGGCTCACCTAATGGCCGTCCCGTCGCAGCATCCCACAGCCTCACAGTCTTATCCTCCGAACCAGATGCGATGCAAGTACCATCCGGCGAGAACGAGACTGATATAACTGCTTCAGTGTGGCCCTTCAAGGGCTCACCCAATGGTTGTCCCGTCCGTGCATCCCACAGCCGCACAGTCTTATCCTCTGAACCAGACGCGATGCGAGTACCATCCGGTGAGAAAGAGACTGAGTGAACCGCTCCGGTGTGTCCATTGATTACGGCCTGAATAACCGTCCAGTTCAAATCACGGCCAGATGTCAGACGAATGGTATTCAGAAACCTTGCCGTAAATTTCGTAGCCATGGTGGAGTTGATGGGCGAGAATGGCAGCGCTGATACATACAGATGTGGCGTGCTGTGCAAAATCATGCCGCCAAACACTTGAATGAATCTTTGTACATCCATCGTGCTGGACCGCAGTGCTTCGTATCCAGAATGGCCCTGTATTTATTTATGAGCGGTTCGTCCGACGCTGCCTCGTAGGTATGTGCTCACCTTCAGCCACTTGGCAACGAGCGCAAGCACAGTAACGGCACCGCTGATTGCATTGAGAAGTCCGAGTGATTCAATCCAGAACATTAGTCGTTCGTCGTCGAAGAGTGGTTTTATTTCCTTTGCTAGCTTATCGTCAAAGTCTGCTATTTGAACATGCGTGGCCCAATATCGACAGGAATAGGAGAGATGTGGGGGAATGGATGTTTTGACTCGTTGAGGTAGTTCTGTGTCCTGGGAATTAGGGAGGTACGACGATTTCAAATCACAGATGTTGAAGCGAAGGCCATCTTTTCGGGCCATCATCACTCGCAGTGACGCAAATGCAAGGTCACGCTGTTGCGCCTTCGTTCTCTCGACGAAGAAGTCTCCGCTGGATGATTTGTCCGTGAGGAATTCTTGAAAGGTCGCATGAAGGGGTCGGATGGGGGTATGTGAGTCGGTAGTGCCGCTGAGGAGGGATCCCATACGTTTTATCACTACTTCTATGTCGTAATGGTCGTGCTCATCTGGGAAATGATGTCGCATAGCTTGCAGCGAATCCAGAGGGAGGGGTTCGGCTGCGGCAAATATTTGTCCCATCACGGAACGAAATCTCGCTATTACTTGCTGGTACTGGAATTTTGTATACTTATGCCTTGGGGTCATTTCTTCTAAAATGAGCCGATACATATCATACAACAAGTTTTTCCGCTCCCCAGGATTGTGGTTCACGATATCATTGAAGCATTCCATGGGCGATCTGTCGAAATGGGATTCCTTGATGTATCCGCACGCGAGACGCGCCCACTCGAAGAGTCCACCAGATTTTGCAGCCAGCAATACAAGGTGTGTGTCCTGAAATTCTGGTAGGTTTTTCAGCTCCTTAGATACATAAACACGGATGTCGCCCTCCTCTACTTCTTTTGAAGTCATGATGGACACCCGCAGAATATGATCAGCACCTTCAAACTCCTTTTCGATGTCATGAAGTGGGCGAGAGGTAACGAGAATACGAAAGTTGGAAGGGAGTTCGGTGATTTGGGGAAGCCCTTTGTCCTGAAGTCTACCAGAAAGTATGCGGAGGAGGTTACGCCGCGTCTCCACTCCACCACTCTCATCTAGTGCTTCGATCACAATCAAGATGGGCCCCACACTTGACGCAGAGAACTTCTTTAGCGGTTCCATGAGAAGCTTGCGCCACTGCTGGATAATGTCCGTCGTATTCTTGAGTGAGTTTGCATTCTTGACTGCATCCGCTAACGCTCGTTTCATTCCCGGATCACGATCAGCAAGATCGCGCGCGATGGTGGAGAAAATCTTTTCATGACGACGGTCTCCTTCTCTATGCCGATCGAAACAAAAACATGAACCAAGGCCTCCCGTTTCGCTGAACCAGTTTGCAATCGTGTGCGCGATGGCTGATTTGCCCGTGCCTGCAGGGCCTGATAGCCACATTACACGCGGAACAGAATCTCCGCTGCTGGTGATCCACTCGGTGATATGAGAGAGAATGTTTGTGCGAGTACCTGGCAGACATTGTTTTGCAGTATCTCGTCCCGCGCCCGCAGCATAAGTCATGCCGCTGAGATCGAGTGTTTCATCTTCAAGGGTATGAGTAGATCTAAAGTGGGAAACATGCATGAATCCTCACCCGCAAACTGGATAAATATAGCTACGTCCCGATGAGCTTGATCCCGAAATTGTTGCATAAGTTCATCCAGGACGTTGTTGTACCGTGTGATGATATCATCCGTTTCCGCAAGGATGTCTTTACCGACTCTCTTCCCTATTATCATAGTAAGCATAAGATTCATGTGCGAATGCAATAGTCCGGCGACTCACAGAAGCTCTTCGTCTCCGAGTATTCCCTGATGAAACGGGCACACTCAAGAGTCTGCTGAGCCATCTTTCCGATGACATCATGCATCGATTCAATCTTGGAAAGATTATCGTCTTGGGTAATGAAGCGATAAACTTCTTCTAATTTCTGGAGAAGGAGTTGCACTGATTGTTCGCGCTCCGTTTGAGCAAGAACGATCTGCAAAAAACCATAACTTCTGAGTGTGACAGATCTCCGGGAAACATAGAACGTACTTTAGCTGCAGCAGAAAACATGCCCAACACCATCTTTGCGTATGGATTTACCTATAACCTGATTAGTTCACTACCAACTAAGGAGGGCAGCCCATACATTTGCGAGATTCTCAATGACAGCTTCAAAATTTTTCAGGGGTTGGAGGTAAGTGGTCTGGAAATCATCTGCGGCAGCGAGACCTCCTGGGACATTCAAGTCGTTACCGGTGGATGTTGGCCCAGGGTCTTCTGAATCACTCATCACGAGTGGTCGATTACTGCGAGTGAAGTGGGGGTGCAAGAAGTAGGTGGGATAAAGGAGAGGACCTGAGGCTCTGGCATGAGCCGAATTACCCTTGACCAAAGCATGGACAACACGTTGACAAGCGCTAATCATGATTATTGGCCATATCCCCATTGCCGAAGGAGCCACGAAGCCTTGAACCTTGAAGGGGCATGGCCATAAATCCAGACAAACCTATCACAGAACCGACGGATGTTGATCAAAATGAAGGAATTAGCATCATCATGATAGGACACGATTGATTCACGAACTTCACACTGTGCACGAGGTAAATACATACAGGCAACAGCAACTACAAGAATCTGATGTTCGGCTCATGTTGAACAGTTCAGAATGTTCAGAGCGGGTAATAAGTTGCAAAGTTGCAAGTAGTACTAATATCAATTATTCCGTGCAGGAACATAATTTTATCGAGTCCATCAAACTGCAAACATTTAATATTTAATTGTTTAGCTAAAGTATTTCGCAAAACATTGAAAAAAAACCCAATCAAAGGTTTTCTGTAAGTGGGATGTACAGGATCCGAAAACCAGCTCAAGGAAAATGATTTAGTTGATACATGCGTAGCTACAATTTCTCAGATCTTGCATTATGATAATTCTACTGAAATGACAAACAACCTTTCAAGAGATGACCATGCCTCATAATCGTCATTATTCGTGGACTGCTGAATCTCTTTATTCCGCAAATTTGAGAAGTCGTTGATGTCCCGACCGCTGCTCAGCACGAGGACTTCGATTGTGTTGGTGAGCTGTTGCATAAATCGCGTGTTGCAGCCGTATGTGAAGGAGAGTCGATGAAGACGTATCCCCGAGACAGATGGTGTAGCGGGGCGCTCTGGCAGGACAGGACGGGAGTGGCAGGGGTCCTGGCGCGGTGGCAGGAGTCCTGGCTCGTAGTCGGTAGTCCTCGCGTGTGTCGTAGTCTGTCCTCGATAGACAGAGCCGTAGCCTCCCGCCATAGAGGTCTGGCCTTGGTTCCCTTGCAGTCCGTGCCCGTTCCAATGGGCGCAGCAATTAGGACAAAGACAATGTGATACATACAGTCTTGTTGTCCACGTCATTTTGACTTGATGTTGTCCTTCCAAAAATGCTGAAGCGTCTCTACGATTTTGTTTACGTTCGAGGCTCATCCAACAAGTCGCAGGAATTCGTATCGCATTGTTCTATTCCTGCATAGCATAAGCGTCATCGTCATCGTCTTGTCTGAGCAAGGATTGGAGAATTGATACGTACCTATGAGATGGCCTTTGCAAACGAAATACCCAAATTTGCAGCACCTGTATATAGAATAGCATTTCCGCGAGACAAGTTCTACATGATACGACGGTAAATTCGATGGATCGTATCGACGTCCCTCAAACACGGTATCGACACTTAGGTCATGCGATACGGCATCCGAGAATTTGAGTAGGATGTAGATGTCTGATGGAGATTTGTGTTTGAGAGGTGGTAGCACCCATGATACGTTCTGTCAATTGATCAATGTGAACAGGGACCTTTTTAGCAAACAAATAAGTTCACCTGGATATAGGTGCTGTTCCATATCATACAAACGTGCTGCAAGAGTTGATGTCATCGAGTTAAAAATAGACCAGACCAGACGTGCAGAGTGGGGAGGGAGTGCAGCACCTTGTCGAATGTGTGCCACAACCATCGATGTAGTCCTTACGTGTAGGAAGATGGACTTAGCACCGGTTGCAGACGAGAGCGCTTGATCTACACAGCAATAAGCTGTGAAGCGAACACGAGGATGATGCATGTGACGCACCTTAAAAGACGCTTGAATGAACGAGTGCCAACTTCCTCAACTCCCAACCAGACCCCCTCTGATTGCTGGTGATTGAGCGCTGGGTTCGCCTAGACAATGCTTCTCGTGAGTGATGCTCTCGGCTCTTCGACTGACGGCATGCTTACCGCCAACTTCGGAAGATCTCTTGCATATTCTAATTTCACAAATAACGACGCAACACCTCCTCCATAGACAGTCCCGAAATTAGAGTTCTGGATGAGAAGTGGATCCTGTAGTAAGTGGGCTGTTTTATTAGCAATGGGTGCTCTAAATTAAGGTGAAAAAGACAGGTTCCTAAACTCACCAGCAATTACTGCTGTTGCCAGATAACTTGACCTGATCCCAATATCCTGCCTCTCTCGCATATATAGTCCCCAATCGACCGAGCGCCAACCAACCATGTTTTCCTCCACCAGTGAGGTGCCCGCGATCACGCCACGTCAGATGTTGCAAGGTCATACCGATTGGGTGAATGGTGTTGTACATCTGCATGCGAAACGACAGGTCATCACATGTTCCGGGGACCGCTCACTCCGACTATGGGACCTAGAGAACGGCACACAGATAGGAGAGGACTGGCGAGATGAGGAGGATAAGGCGAAAGTGCGGTCCATGGCATTGTCTCCAGATGGCAAGACAATTGCCAGTGGATGCTATGACAAAAAAGTAAGGTTATGGAACGTCGAGACGAAGAAGGTTATTGCCAAATGGTTAGGACACACCGATCTTGTGTATGCATTGTGCTGGAGTGGAGATGGCAAACGAGTGCTGAGCGGGTCCTGGGACGGGACGGCAAGAGTCTGGGATGTCGAGAGCGGCGAAACTGTCCTGGTCATTAAAACCGGGCACCAGTGGGTGAACGCGGTGATATACTCGCCCCATGCAACGAAAATTGCAACGGGCGGACTCGACGAGGATGCGGTCAAAATCTGGGATGCCAAGACAGGCGACCTGCTTAACACGCTCAAACACGATTATCAAGTTTTGAGCTTGGCATGGACATTGGACGGGAAGAGACTTATCTCCGGTTCATATGGCTCGATTAGGATATTCGACACAGCCACCTGGCACGTGGCCACAGTCCTTGACGGTCACCAATACTGGGTCTACTCCATCTCCTTGTCCGTCAATGATCGTTTCTTTGCAAGTGCATCCGATGATAAGACAGCACGTCTGTGGAATCTCGACACCAACCTCCCGATCGGTCCACCCCTTCAGCATGAAGATGAAGTAGACTGTGCAGCCCTTTCAACTGATGGAAAGCTGCTAGTCACTGGTTGCGAAAACACAAACGCGTACACATGGGACATTCGAGTCATCCTCAAAGAAGCTGGCCTTGAAGACCTCCTCCCACCTTTATCTGATGTAAAGCTCATGGTTATTCAGTGAGAATTTTGCTCATATCTCCCTTGCAGGTGGCAGCTCAAGAGCCATTAATGGATGTACGCGCTACACAGGCCGTGGATGATGAACTTTCACCAGACTTTTTCAATGACGTGACACATGGCGTTAATGTGTGTCATCAGCGTTTTTAATCGGTTCATGTTCTGACCTCTTGATCTCAGTCATCTGGAACGTACGGTAACTATCACCGTTCCTCTTCCCGCCACCCTCGCCCTGTCGCACCCTCTTTTGGGAGTGCGAGTGTACTCTTCGGTCACCTTTCGTCGCCTTTCCGCCGCTCTCACTCCAACATCAATAGATCAACTGAACTCCAGCAACGCCCAAGGCGGTCCATATTGTCTCGTGGTCCTCGTGTTGTCGAAGTGGCTGCAGTAAAGGACAGAGAGGTATGTATTTCTTCGCATGCATTTCCTATCATCGTGGTTTGATAATTTCGGTCCAGGTTATATTTACTCTTCCACCGCCGCCAGAAAAAAAGCAGCAGGAAACCCAACCACAAGCATCCGCGTCACAGCCTGCTCCAAGCACTAATCCTACTACATCACCAAAATATAAGCATTCATTACCCGTCCGATTATCGCTTCGTCTCGCACTTCTTCTTTTTTGTTGCGCATCACCTCAGCACGCTAATGCAAATGCACAACCAACGCAGCAGCAGAAAGGCCAAGTCCAGCCCCAGGCGTCACCATCACAGACTCAGCTTACTGCCCCCTCGGAGCCCGTGACACTTGTTGCTCTTGATAGTACTCATACTGCCGCGCCAGACGTAGCAAGCGTGCAGCTATGACACCTTCCATTACGGATTCGTTCGTTCTTTTTTCTGCCGTGCATTGACACTGTAGTATATGGACAGTTATTTCATCCTCTGGTTCATTTCTAATCTGTGTTATCTCAATGTTCACGCCGAAAATGTATGTATTTGATTTTTACGACCTCAATTTCAGGTTGCTTTCAACGCTATACCGTGAAGCCTCGATTTCAATCTCAAGCAGTTGCTAGATACATGTCCTGGCTGCAAATCCTGGTGCTGCACATCTCGTGCACCAGTCATCCTGTCCGTATCTAATCCTTGGGTACCCCATGGTAAGTATTCGCAGTATTCCGCCTCGGACTGAATTTTTTCCTCCCCCAATTGCCCGTGCACACCCCAACCGCATTTCCCGCAATTCACGCATGTTACCCAGTCAGTTTCAACATGCTATGCTGATCTCATAGCAATTTCCCGTTATATATGATGATATATCGGAACTGGTTTCAGTACAATCTACGGGAGGACTGGTCAAAAGCTTGAGTTCGCTCATTCATAGATATTCACAATACCTTCCGCCGCTCCCACTCCAATACCGATGGATAGAGCAACCGAAATCCCGAAGACGGACCATCTTTACTCGCAGTCCTCGTATTGTCGGGCTTGCTACAGTACAATACAAACAGGTGTGTGCTCCTTCACTGTCGCCGTGGTATAATGATTTTGTTCCAGTTAATGTTCGTTGCACTACAGCCAGCGAACGCAGCAACAATGGCAAAGCAGGCTTACAAGCAAGCCTCGTCATTGCAATTTCAGCGTAGCGCCACCTCGATTCCACCACACCTCGTGGTGGAGCATCCGAGCAGTCACTACCCGTCGCATTGTGAGCTCGTCTTGTGCTTGTTCTTTACTGTGCATCTCCCCCACATGACTGGTGAAGCATTTTTCTTTCATGTTTCCACTTACTCTTACATTTGTTCATGTTTTTCGCTCTTTGTTTCCTCATCATGGGACTCTTGTAGTGTATCGGACTTTGCAATGCTAACTATTGTGAGCGAAGGACAGTTCGATCGCTCGTGTTCTTATGTTCTTTTCCTTTAGATCAGAAGGGAGTTTCTGCTACAACGACCTCAATCATCTCGACTGGATCAGAGAACGGCATCACAATCATGAAACAGACTGTCTGCATTCTATGCTAATTCACTATCGATGATCTGTTAAGTGCCATCCCGTAAGTTTGTATGTATCTTTAGATGGATCTTGAGGGCAGACACTTATTTCTGCTCATTTCTTCCGGCGTTCGATACCCCAACTATTCAGTGTTGCGGTTATCACCATACATTTAGGCCGTTACTCCGCTAAGATGGACGCTTTTCGTGTGTAAAACCTGGTGGTTATCTCGGGTTTCTACAAGCCCAAAACGTATCTCGACACTTTCATCAGGTGATCTCTCACGAACACGTTCCTCTCCCTCATCCTTTTCTCTATTCCTGGTTTCTCTGTCTAGGAGAAAGCAACTACACAGATACCTGTCAGACCACAGTGGATGATACAGCACTAGGGCATGCGCCTTCCGCAGATCAGCCATAGTACCTGTGGTTGTTGTCCTCGACGGTGATTAGGATGGTGACGGTCAATCAATAGAAGCCGGCGTTGCTCCGAATCAACCAGACATACTCGCAGTGCGAGGGCAGGATGAATGAATGATTTCGGATCCATGTGGTTTGTTCTCGGAGAATATTGCCGTGACGACAAGTAGTGGTAGGAGGGATTAATTTGTGGCTGAAAGAAACATGTACTGCTATGGAGACTAGATGAAGTATCAGCGCAAAAAAAGAAAAACAGCTGAACTCCCAATCTAGAAGCGAAAAAGCGAAGGCAGTATGCTACACACTGGATGTCCGGATTCATCTCCAGGAGGCATGCCAACACGAAAAGATGTGTAGTAGACGGTTTGACAATTAAAAAAACTCGCCAGCGACCATCAAGATGATGTACAAGACACTCAGCAAGAAGGCCGCAAGAAGAGTAGCAGAGCGTGTGGTGCATCGAAGTTCATATATACAGATGGACGAAATGGTAATTATCACCACGACATCTAGATCCACTTGGGGTGAGACGCCCGCGATGGGCCACAAACGTTACAGCGACCCAATGGGACCTGATTATCTCCCGAGGTACCCCATGAAGGCACAGAGAGCTGCCATGCAAACGATACAGTTCGGAGATCCTAACACGTATGACTGGGTATTTCCACCGGGCTTAATCGATAGTAGACTTAAAAGCCTCATGTAGGTCTCTATAAAATGGTTGAAAACTGTGCACTGCGGGATGGAATAGTTGCAAACACACTGTTGATCAGTCTTTTGGTAACTTTAAAGCTTCCTCTGCAGCTTTCTTGCGTCCGCCCATAAGTAATGTCACATAGTCCGCACCTCCGAGAACACGTTCTCCCGTGACCTTGCTTGATGACGGTTTTGACTTTGACTTTGACTTTGACTTGAGATCTGCGCGTCTGTTTGCGGCTTGTACGTGCGATGATACTACAGGTGCATTCGGTGTATTAGCAGCGCTGAGAGATCTGGATGAAGGGTGTGACGTAGATGATGTAGTTGTCTTCTTTTTCTAAGAGGACTTCATTATTACTAGAAGACGGGAATAAAAATTGATCGTCGACGACTCACGATGCGTTTGTGCAGCTTTGCGTTCCGCCCCATCTTGAAGCTTGACTCGGATGGTCTTCGGAAGGAGACAGCGCCCAGTGGCAGTGCTCACACAATTTTCGGCAACTAGTCACACGGCATATGCATGACCTCTCGTTCGTTTTCTCGGTCTTTCTTGGTTGTACATTTCACTTTCTACATCCACCAGTGGACGCAGGTAGCACAATTCCGCGAGCGATCAAGATCTCTTGAACACAACAACTGTCTTTTATCCAACCGTTGGCTCTGTACGCATTGCGGCATTGGACATGATGTTTTTGGTTTTTGGTTTTTGAATTGGACTATGTCACGCTCATATCAAATCATCTCACATTTTTGACCAACTCGCACTGGGCCTCCGGGACCGCAGTGCATACGACACGCACAATATTTATTGGTGCTATCTGCTCTACCTGCTCAAAAGAGACTGCAATGAAAGTTACCGGTGCCTGCCTTCGTCTTGATACCCTCTTCACCGTGGCCAACAATCGTATATCGTCCAACAATTACAAGGAGCCTCATTGGGTGTATCGTTCAGCTTCCTGTGTGCTCCTACTCCTACTGTTGAGTCTTGACCCTCTTCTCCCTCTCCGTATATTTCGCAACATTCATCGGTTCTTCTCTGAAGATCTGGTGTTTGGATCAAATGATGACTCGACACGCTGTCCTCAATCCTACTATGATACCCGATAGCAGCTTCCCGGCCATGACTCAAGTGATCGGCAGCGTTGGTAATCATATCTTGAGCACCAGTGAACAGCACTGAGTACCCTCTGACCAGACTTTGCATATCTGCACGACCTTATGGCTCCGGGTGTTTTGCACTGACTCCGTAGTTTCTATGATGGGAGCTCCAGCAAGGTAATGCAAATCGAGAGTCGATTGCTAGTATAGCAGCTTCGATTTTATTGTGGAGGTGAGCTTGAAAGTTTTGTAATCGGAATGGTGACTGTGCCCTCTTACAGCAGTGGGAGCGTCGTTTTGTTCACAGTTGATTAGTTTCGGCGCGCGAAGAAATTTTACGCCGGATGCTGGTGCGCAATACATTTGGCTAAACACATCAATTACAATTATGCGGCAGCAAGTGGGATTGGTATTGCTGTCCATTGGAGGTACGGTGCGTAGTACATACGTACATCCGTCTTGACAGCTGTTCTCCCCCCAGGATCCGTCCATAATTATCTACGGCCGTTGGTACTGGTTGCAGTGTTGTTTGAACGCTGACCCCGTTACCATATCTTCTGAAATGCAAGGACAACACTCCTTATTATTGGTTTTACCTGAGTGCGCGTGGGGCTCGATTTAGACCCGTGTGATCACCACGGTTGACACACGATTATACCGGAAGCTTGATTATCATCATTGAAAAGCACATGGTCTCAGGAGTTCACCAGTGCAGTGGAGATTCAGCGGAGATAAGTACATTGATGCTTTGTCCGGTACAATGGTCTTCGGGGTACCCGTTTCACTTGCTGTCACTCTCACAACTCAAACCACTTGCTTTTCGTTCTATCCGGATCCTCCCAGCATCACGCCTTCGTGATTGCTATCATTATCTGTTTACTGTATGGTTAGATCGACAGCGCTTGGCGCTTCGCTGGAGATTGATCACACGCAAGCCAACTTTATGCCTCCCGAAACAGCAATGATCCAACATTGGCCAACCAACTGCATTGGGGACAATCGTCTCCGATGTGGTCCTTCTAAAATCCATCACTGTCTTCGTGGTCGATATGTAGATGAGTTGTGTACGATATTTCTAGACCGTTGAATTCAGGTTTCTCCTGTGCTCTTAGTTTGAATGTCGCAAATGTATGCTGGGTTGACTGAGTTGTTGTGACATCACACATTGCAACTAAGTACATGCAGTAACAGATCGTGGTCCGTGTGGTACAGGGTAACAAAATACTTGTCCGGTTGATGTTGATATTCCTCGAACTGCACATAGGGCTTTGAAACACGCATGACAATAACCAATCTAACATCAAGCAGTTGGGAGGACATATGTAGATTGGGGTCGAGACCCAAGTCCACTCTGCATGTCCAATTAGACAGACCATCGCCGAGATGTGACACTCACTCACCTCTTCATAAATTTTCTCTATCCATTCCATATTTGCAATGGAGTCCTCAGGGCTCACCCAGGTTTGTGGTGTTCGGCCCTTAATCTTGTCTACGAAAGCTTCCAGCTGGTACCTGTAGGTGGACCACCACTCCTCTCCTTTACCACCCTCGAACGTGTATACCCTCTCGGTCCTCGGAACGTCACCGTCAGGTCTCACAGTGATAGAATGGTAGATCACGGGCATCACGAAGTTGAACACATCGATAGAGCCACGTTCACAAACTGCGTGTACGGAAATTTCTGGCCAGTGAGGGATAAAGCCCCATCGGGGAGGGACGGCGAAGTCGCATCTGATAGTGGACCTCACTGGCTCCTCGCCAGGCTTCGAGGAAGCAAAAGTGAGATTGGCAGTGGTGCCTGTATCAATACGTGGATCTCTTGGGTACCGTACCGCGGTTGCGGACATCACCGCAGTAGGGTTGCTTGATGCAAGATAACGAACACAGCTTAAAGGATAACCTTGTAAGATCATGTTAGAAGGGTTCATCGTAGGAGAAAGGGGAAGCTGACATCCGCAATCCATCATCGCACCACCACCAAGATCGTATTTCATCCGAATACCATCATCGTTGCCAGCCATACCCTTCGGGAGCGTAAGAGTTGCATTTACCTCCTTGATAGCACCCAGTTCGCCGTTGTCAATGATGGCCCTGACACGTTGAATAGCAGGGTGAAACCTGATATACGTCAAGACAGTGCTTTGTTACGATCAGAAAGACATTTACCTATAGTGGAATGCCTCAAGAAGAACGAGCCCCTTCTGGTCCGCGAGAGAAAACATGCGCCTCGTTTCTTCGGCGGTATTACCACTGGGCTTCTCCAAGAGCACATGCTTTCCGGCAGCAAGAGCCTTCATTGTCCATTCGTAATGTAAACCATTGGGCAGCTAACGGGCCCTCAGTCACAGAAACTTCGCACGCAGCGGCATTCAATTGGAACGCACGGGGTTGTAGACCATGTCTACTGCAGGGTCATCGAGAAGGTCTGTCATGCAGCAGTAAACAAAAAGGGTGCCACTCTATCAACATATTGTCTAGCTTACCTTGGTATCCATCTTTCCCTCCATACCACTTCTTGAAACCATGCTTCTTCGCGAAATTCTCGGCACGACTGATGTCTCGCGCTGCAACAGCATAAAGCTCTACCTCCGGATGGCTTTTCGCAGGCAGAATAAGAGCATGAGGAGCAATTGCGGCCGCGCCTAGAATACCAATTTTCAGGGGAGGAGAAGCATCGTTATCTTCCACGTTGGGTGGGTGAGGTGGACTAATGAAAGCCTGCGATAAAAACAGTGAGATAGTACGGCTAGTCCTAGGATGATCTGTACTGGAAACTGACTTACCGCATAAACGCGCTTGAACACACCGAAGATGAAGAACATGATAGGCAAGTGTTGCAATTGGCAATGTAAGGTCACGGTGAGAGAGTCCGGTCACCTACTGTTTCCGGCGAGTCTGGTCAAGGCTGTGACAGAATCAAAATTCACATCTGATTAGTACCAGTCTTCAAGCTTCAAGCTTCAATGATAACTGATGATTAAAACTTCAGAGCGAAAGCGGACTTGTGAGAAGGTCGGCGGTACAACAAAAGTTTACCTAGAATAATCAATGTTTCATGGTTGATTATATAGGGGCTATTGATGGCTGTTTGTAACCGAACTAGTACGCTAGTAGCTAGGACTTGCCAAGGCAAGGTCAAGACTGTTGTGCACTTTAGGGTTGCACTAGTTGAACTAGTACGTGGAACATTGGTGTTCTATGATGCCCTAGTGACGTGTCCTGTGATGCTCCGAGTCGATAGCATACCCGAAGCCGGAGGAACGAGGGCAATGCGTGGTTTCGGGTGCAGTACGTACGTCGTGACGCAGAAATCCTTCACCACACCACGACGTAGTACGAACCTTGTCTCTCTTAGCTCGCCGTGGCTAGTGACGTGTCCTTTGATGCTCCGAGTCCCCAGTGTCGGTTGTCTTGTACTCATTCTAGTACGCAGTACATCTGTCTTATATAGTACCTTCAAGAAGTAATGCACTCCTCCTAAATTTTGAATACTACACTAAAAGTACAGTTGTACATTGCGTAACGATTTGACAGTGATGACATCATTGACATTGTTTAAATTCACTGGAAGAGTGCGGTAAGGAGAGAACAGGTGAAAGCACTCCAACGGAGCAAGAGACATCAAGTTAGGGGCAATAGCTGGGAAACGCCACAAGCTACTAACGAACAACTCATCGTCAGTGTGGGGGTCCCTATAGGGTCGCCGATCTGCAATTTGCCAATTGATATTTGCTTAGGCCCGTATACCGCATGTTACGGGGATACATTGATGACGTCGCCGTTTGATTTGCAGTTAGATCTATGCATTGATCAGATGACGAGCTAACCGAGACTCCATCACTAGCACTTACGCCTATTCGTGAAACCTAATAACTTAACTGCTAAGGCCTCAGGCCTTAAGCAGTAACTGCGAGCTACCGTCTGCGGGATTCTATCGAATAGGATAGCCTGAATGGGTTCATTCGACAAGTGCATCATAGATTGCGATGCACTAGCGTAGAACCCTGTTATTAAGCCCGGTGGTATGGTAAGCATGTCAATATTGGTTAGTGCGTCGGTTGTTCTGGTCAGCGGTGGGACCTTGAGCGTCATGACCTTCAGATTCTACAGTACTTGTACGTATCTCACTACGGGCCAAAGTTCATCGGTGGTGATCGGCAGGCCGTTCCTTGATACCGAAAGATATCAATAGACACGAGGCTTTTTGAGCGCAACCTCCGTACAGGTCTTGAGTGGGAGTGTCTTTGAATTGTGGTCGGTATTACTCTCTGAAGGCCGTAGCGAAAGATCACATACCGATATCACAATTAAGCCGTGAGCCGACGTAGATGTGATCTGAGAGATGATATCAAGCACCGACAAACGGGAGGCCGTGTGATTTGGGGGCCGGGTTGGTGCAAGGTTCGTCCGAGCTTGGACCAGTTCATGGTGGTTTGTGCCATCAGGCTCGATCCCTATTGAGGGAGCTTGCACCGAAGCCAGCGGTGGAATGCAGTCAGCATCTCCACGGGCCAACACTCCATGACCAATAGCAGGAACCGCATTTAAGATGAATCCCCGATGCCGAAGAGTCATCCTGCTCGCATGTGATGACGTTTAATGACGCCTGCCAATGCCGAATTGTCCGGGTTATTGATATTGACTTGTTCTAAAGTTGGTGGGATAAGTTAAGTATACAAGATCAGTGCTAATTTTGAAAACATCTCATTTAGCACTAGCGTGTCAAACATGCCGCCTCGAGGATAACAAACAGGCTTACAAATACAGAGTGCCTTTTCTAACGTGGTCAGATCAGAATGAAAAACCATCGAGAACGTCTATTCAAAGACGTTCCGTGCCGTACCCCTTGCAAATCCGTACTCACGATCTAATACTACTACTAGTGAAAGGAGCGGTAAAGCTAAAACAGCTTTATTAATACAACCAATCATACGCGTCGCATTGCTCACCATGGGATTTAATGCCCAATGCCCATCAAACTTGTCACCCCAATATTAAGCAGAAGCAAACGCGTAGCTCATTATCAACTGTCACCGGCCGGATGTTCCTCCGAGACGTCCACGCACTTGTTCTACTGCGCGATACATGTCTGCTGCTGACGATTGTGGAAGACCAAAAAGCTGCAAGATCTGCGGAATGGCTTTGCGAGTGAGTAATAATCGTTGGGAGGTCTTGTGTACGTTAGATGCATCAGGCTGTGATGAAGAAGCTGTCGGATCATGAGACGGGTGGCCGTCATTCATGTTTGGAGTATTTGCTTGTAATGAAGCCGCGGATCGGAGAGGGGGAGCCGTCGGTGAACGCAAACTTTCAATGTTCGATAAGGATGGGACGTAAGAAGTGTAGAGTTGATCAAGTGCTGCGCTTGGCTCTGGCGTGATCAACCCCTGATCTAAAAGGGACGATAGGTATTGCGAAGTTCTATATGCTGTATAGGGTGGTCAGAGTTGTCCATAAGAAGAAACAAAGAAAGGTCATCCCGTCTCAAAAAAAGACTGCACTGACCTCTGTAATGTGACCAAGATCTCCATACACAGAAGAAGAATGGCAGGTTGGGTATGACAGCTATGACCACATATAGATTCAAAAGAAGGTCGGAGGTGTGAGTAAATGTTGAAAACACGTTACTCAATAACGCGTCACGACCGGAAGACTCACGGACAATCATGAAGGGGGCCGTAAGTGGTGCAATTGCCATCCACATCCAAAATCCTCTGCGATGCCGGGGCTCCCGACTGGTTAGAAGCGTGCGGAGGTGTACAATCGAGGGATGCGACACTTCATTCACACCCGTGGGTGGTAGCGAAGCGTAAATGGATGGTGGATAAATGAGGGGTATCTGTCAGGCAAGATCAATACACGCTCGGATAGAGCGTCATTCATCTTACTCGCAAGGCCTCCGTCGGACTTTGCTTCTCCGAAAGATTTACCTCATTTGCTTTGTGTGTTACATCTGCATCAGTAATCGATGGCCCTAAAGAAGGGTCAACGCCTTTCAGGGCTAGCTCCTCGAAGTCTATGCGATCGATGATGCGTTCGCCAAACTCATAAGTTTGCAACTACATAACCGAGACATTAAAAAAATGACGACCGGATGCAATATTTCAGGGAGAAAGACCTGCCTTCCAACTGCCTTCGGGTGCCTTTCCAAAACCAGCCCAAAGGTCGGCAGCCTTTATCGACGCCCATTTCACCGCTCGCTTTATACTAGACTGATCTTGGGTTTTAACACTGTTGCCTTGAGAGAGGTCAAAGTGGTAGAAAATAAGCATCCGGTTGGGGTTAAAAATTGCGTGTGGCTTTAGGCCATGATCAGGTGGAATATTTGGGCGAGAAAGAGGCAAAGCAATGATGCGCATTGTACGCATCGCTTTAGGAAGAGCAGACATGATCCTGAAAGCAAGAATACTCAGAACTAGTAGTGAGGTCTGGGACAGCAGCAACTAGTACCTCCGATTCTCGAAGGTTGGTAGTGGACCACGTGACATGTGGCAGCCAGGACTGAACGCGACTTGCATCGTGACCAGCGCTGTCCACCATGAACTCTCCTGATCCAGATTCTCCGATCTCAACTGATTCATCTGATTCACCTCCACCTGATGACTTCCAGTTCGTAGCAAGTGGCCCGAGCGCCCGCGATTCTCATACATCGTTCCTCCATTCCGCTACGACTCAAATATTGGGAAACATCTCATCGGTGATGCCTAGCCCTGGATCTAAGCGCCGCCTGCCTGGCGGCTCTTCCTTCGATGGTCCTTCACGGAGAGATCCAAAGACGAGGAGACGAGAGGATGCAATGAGCATGGGGGGAAATTCCCGCAGAATGACTGAAAGCCAAAATCACAATGCAGGAGGAAGTAACATTGGAATAACTGCGAATAATGCCTGGGGAGTGAAGAGCGAGCACGGGAACAGACGTGATAAGGAAGATCTTGTTGATGTTTTAATGGCAGAACAACTTAGAAAAGGTCAGTCAGCCATAATTGCACGTTTGCTGATACTCAATCTAACTATTGTCGTATACTGTTACTTATAGAATTTGGAGATCCGTTCTTGGAGACAGCCATTAAAAGCCTGAGCTGATTGATGCACTACACTATCTAAGACGTTCTCCCTAGTTGGTGAGGGATAATTCTTGCCTGAAGTTTCCACTGTTAACCTCTATGATTACGTGAAATAGCCACTTGTATCACTGTCGTTCTCGTATTGGACTAACGGGGACGTCTTTTGAGCGCACGAAGTGACATCCCTGAGTTGTTCTCGTTCTTTGATAGCGCGGAACTTGCATGATTCTCTTCCATATCAGCCCGCGGTAACGAATGTAAGAATAACTCCCTATGTTGTAAATCTTCCGACCAGGGTAGACTGTATATCACATCGGACCGACAATTCAATCTCGAGTATTCAAATTCATGTATGAAGAACCTCGTTCCAATAGATCATCCGGTGCTCGTGCCGCCATACAATACGCATTGGTTAACACTCCCTGAAGTGGGGCTAGTACTCCCGGAATCTCTGGCTATACGCCGACGGGCAAACCAGCTCAATTTTCCCTCTTCGGTCAACAAAAACAAGAAGTTCGCGTGTTTGTTAGTAAAAAAACAAATTCAAATATATGTCCTTCGAAGCTTCGGGTTCGTAGGCACTATGTTGGATCCTAGAGTTCCATTAGAGTGCGGGGGGACTTCTTATTGCAGGAGTTTGCGCCAACGTTGCTTGCGAAGTAGATCATTGGATTCATCGTCAAGAAAGGGGCCCTGGGACCGTCTGTCGAGGCACACCCATCTTCTTTGGCTCGGGACTTTCACCCTCAGGCGCCAGCGTCAATGTATATACTAATTAGAGGTCCTGCGGCTGGTTAACTGGCATGGTTCGGTTCTGACGTTAGTCATAGAAGAAGTGTCAATAACTCAATATTCAATAACAAACCGAATTGTTTTTAGAAAATGTCGACAGTAGGGTCCAAGTGCTAATTTAAGACCATAAGTTCTATGAGACTGCAAAGTGTTTCCAGAGTGAAGCGGCCGGTCTCGTCCGCGGTATAAGCTGGGCTGGTTCGATACTAATGTACACATCACGGTCGTATGGCGTATATGGTCGCAGATTGCGCAACTGAACGTGAACCTCCGCCACATATGCGATAGGGTTACGATAGCATAGATCTCAACATTCGGGATCGAGAGAACAGACGCTCCGAACAAGCTTTCATTTGAACGGTAAATGAAACCAGACATTCTAGATGAATGAGAGAATTAAAGGTTAGCGTAAATGACTCTGGGATGCAAAGATGGTTAGATCAAGACCATTCAGATGTTAAATCAGATCTATCCATGGAGTCGGCAAACACGCACAAATTTGTCAGGTCTGTCGACTATTCCTCGTCACATATCCCAAAGTTCAACATCTTGCTAGCATTCGAACCTTGCTGTAGGGGATCCAGATGGACCACTGCCAGTCACTGGCTGGTCTATCTGAACCAGATCGTCGCGAGTGGTGATGGTCGGCCGGCTTATTCGAAGCAATATCAGATGGGTCTCTCTTCAAACAAAATCGCCGTCTTCCATAATTTGCACACTTGTTGGACAAATCGTTCGCAAGTGACCTGAGGGCTCCAAGTTTTTAAGTGTCTTGTACATCGCACCGCACGGAAGCAAAGTTGAGATGAGAGCATTCAAACTCCGCGAATCGTTAAAACAGTGTTACAGGTATGTTAAGGTCACACTCCATCCTGGTTACTTTGCAAAGACATACACCAATCGTACTAATTCTGATCTTACGAGCGGAATGGCATCCAGTGGTTTCCTGCGCATCACATCTATGTCCCTAGTCATGGGAGCTGCGTCCTTTGGGGCTGGCCTCGTACCGCTGTCGTTGTCAATGACTAGTATGCACTACGCTGAACTTCAGTTGCACTTGGATTAAGCGTCATTATAATTCGCAGAAAGTCACTTGGCGAAGTTATCTACCTTGAGCACTGGATTACTCATTGGTGCTGCACTTGGTGTTATTATTCCCGAGTGCGTCTTGGTATCTTTTCCTTCACAGTTCCTGCCTCTCTAAGTTAAAGTATTAACAGAGGAGTAGCAAGGACGATTGCTGGAGACCCTGAACCAGAATCGTACTCTCGCAAGATCGCGTTATGCATACTTTTGGGGTTTGCATTCATGTTCCTCGTGGAGGAGTATATATCCCCACATGCTCGACCGCTGCCTCTGGAGATTCGCCACGAAGTAGAAGATGTCCACTTTGATATCGCGCTTGATGAGCTTGAGCGTGAGGAGGGTATGACACTACCCGGTTCACACGCGTCTACTTGGCAAATGTTGCGACGTGCCCCTTCCTCGAGCTTACAACGCGCATACCCACTGTCGTTAGGACTTACAGTGCATGCTTTAGTCGATGGATACGCATTAGGCGTGTCGTCTCTTGAGACACGATCGGGTGCTCTATCTTTCGTTGTTTTCTTGGCTATCATAATACACAAGGGTACGCCTGATGGCTTTCTATTACTCACCAATCCTGCTGACCACAAACAACAGCACCCACAGCGTTAGCTCTGACATCCTCTCTCTTGGAAACATCCCTTTCTCCTTCAGAGTGCAAGAGACACTTGCTAATTTTCAGTCTCGCGACGCCAGTTAGCGCCATCCTCTCTTACATATTGTACACCCACACCGGTGATGGAAATAACCTGTCGGTTGGAACGCCCTTACTATTTAGCGTAAGATCCATTAGTTTCTTACCTTCAATTAGTACTGATGACTTGATGCGCCACAGGGAGGTACCTTTCTCTATGTAGCGACAGTAGTGAAGTCGCCTTCAGAACCCACACTTTCGCCCACTCAAGAAACCATCACCAAAACGTCACGAACGCTTCTCCTGTTGCTGGGAATGTTTTTCCCATTTATAATTAGTGCAATGCTGGGCCATGGTCATTAATGCCGTTGCAGGTCTGAGATAAATTTAAAGAATACACGTTAATGGTCACTAGGACTAGATGCTGCCTAGACGCGGAATTTATAGGGTTTAGTTACATCCCAGGTTGATCTCAATCATCCCAGGCCTCAGGGTAGAAAGGCCAACATGTGTTTGAATTGCCTGAGCGGCCAGCTTCATTGTTCACTTCTCTCATGTCGGACGACAGTCACTCTCAGTCTGATGATAAAGAATCACCGCCACTAAAACGAGCCCGCCATGATGACCAGTCTTTCGAAGCCACAAAAGTCAATCAATCATCTGTTCCTTCCACCATGAACACTAGCTTGCCTCCATTGTCACTATCAATTCTCGGTGTCGAGCCTCTCGATGAATTCATTCGAGAGATCGCTGATTTCGTTCACCATATGATCGTGACGAGACCTGTTTATCCAGATGCAAAGATTGAGGTAGAAGCAAAGCTTGGTGTCCTGAGGGACCGCACAAGTGGGCAGCGGATGGTATTGCCAGTTCTTGTGGAGACAAGTATGTTCACCAAGTCGTTCGTGATCCTTGCCTGACAATCGGTAGTCTTGATCCCGAACTTGAACGAGGTTGACGTTCGATTCGAATCCAATATGTCTCTTGTCAGCTCTGTTTCATGTAGTCCTTCAACTATAGCTCACGCGATCATTTGGAACGGCAGAACCAGCACAGGCACTTCAACAACATGCTCAACGATCTGAAACGAATATCATCTCAACCGTCTCACCCGACGTCTCCCCTGGAGTATACCCATGTCAAAGTGGTCGACTCCTTCTATCTATCCGAGGATAGAGAAAAAATACGCGTTACTCGCGAAGAGAAGAGTAACACCGTTCTTGAAATAACACGCAAAATAAGGCTTGGGAACCTCAACATATTTAGTCCCAAGAGGGCGGCGGATTGGAGGGTCAGCGTGTCGCTTGAAGTTCCAGGTATGCTTGTATGCATCCCATCAGATAGTCGATAATGACGACTACTCGATAGTTCCCCATCCCGTTGGATCTCCAACCCACATACGACGGAAAGATAGGATATGCTACTCTCATGAGGAGTTCAACATCGACCTGACCCAAGTTCATTCCAGTAACAATACGACATCTAATCCACCGGTACCGGTATGATGTCCTTTTAATTGTCGTGAATATGATACTAAAATATCTCCATGAAGCCTCAAATTTTTCATGAGTTGGAGGTGGAGATCGCTCGCTCAGCATTGCTGCTTTCGACTGCTTCCAAGCGTGGGGATCCAAATGCGTCAGAAATTGACCGCAACGCGTTTGATGAGCTTATTCGATCGTTTGTCAATAACGCCAGAATATTGGTGAAGAACGCGAATGATGGCTGGCACACGTAACTACATTTGAGTTACTCTTCAGAAGCTATAAATAAGTAATATTCGAGCATTCCGAATTACGAGCTCTAGTAACTACTACACAGTAGTGGGTTGCCAATGCCGCTCACGCTTCGACTCCCCGACTCCCATTTTCACACCAAAATGAACACAATGTCAAGACAAGCCGTACCTATACCACATACATTATTTGCAAACGTCCAACTTCCATTTGATCAGTATCACATGGTGCGCAGTCGAGAACAGATATTCCGCTCTACCGTCATCGTCTGTTATGAGTTTCTTTGAGTACTCAGCGGGGTGAATCTGCAACATACTGATCCGTACTGTCCCAGGACGGGTTAGGGTTTGAACCAACTTACATTCACGATGCGAGATGTCATGAGTTGCTGCAACAGATTGAATAACAACAAAATGCAATCAGCAATACTCAGAGCTTGAGGGTGGGCGGGGCGGCGGTAGTGCACAAAATGTCGCAGTTATTGCGGCAAGTGAACACGAAGATCCCACAGGCACTCTCCAAAGCTCAGCAAAGCAAAGCTGTCGAGCAGTTTAGGAGACTCTCGTGGATATCACGTGCAGTGCATTTAAGGAACGGATCAATTGAGGCGGTTAGAGGTTGATTCAGGCAAACGGGACAGTTTGACAGCATTATGCGACGAGAAGGACAAAACTATTTGAGGCATCGGTCGAATACCCGAGATGTTGAGTAGGTGCGAAAGCAAGCACAGCGTTCTCGTAGACAGTTTGACAGATGGTAACTTTTTTGTGGTCGACAAAACCCTCCTCCCAGGCCTACTAGCGTGAGAGTACAACAGTAAGATGATAATGTCCCAGACTAACTGAAAAAATTCAAACCAGTGCAATCACAATCCGACAACTTCGACCAGATCTCCATCATCTAGATCTGCCTCTCCGATTTCCATGTCATCTGCCATCTTGTCACCGTCAACCATTAGCTGAGGTATCGCTTGTGCTGTCTGCTTGTCCTTTGAAGAAGAAATAGGATATTGATCGGATAGACCGGCTGCCTTGAGAAACGCTTTCACGATGGCTCCACACGTTGTTGTAGGTCGGACTGTAAGATTAACATTTTCCTCGGTAGCCGCGGATCTGAGTACCAGTTTGATTTTGTCACCGCCAGTGGACTCGGCTTCCGACTCTGGGTCTGATTCTCTTTCCGGAGACGGTGAATTCTTTGACGACTGAGCGGCCTTTGGAGCCTGTTGATGGCGTTGAGCACGTACGTAATCCCAAGTTGTTTGATCACATGCTTCTATTAAAGGTTTTCAGTTTCACGTCCCCCGCGCACCGAGAATAACGCACCGAGCTCTCCTTCTGCCCAAATTCGAAGACTGTGAGGTGTGCCTGAAGCAAACAAACGCTTTCCATCATGACTGACGACAAGATGGTCTACCAAGACGGCGGCCAAGTCTGCTAACTCCTCAAACAAGTACTGGAATGTGTCATGCTAACAAAGAGTTAGTACCATTAGTGGTGCTACTCATTGCCAAAGGCACCCACTCTTTTCATTTTAAAGTTCCAAACATCCTTTGCGCCAGCTGTATTCAGTGGATGAGGCTGCCATCGAACCTTGATGATAACTAGCTCAGGGCCGCCGCCTTGTTCTGGCATGTTCTTGGTTGTTACAGCCCTTCTACGAACTTCCTCGGCAATTTTTGCGAGTTCTGGATTCAAGTCAGAGGTGTCCGTTGGGTCATCGGGAATTTCAATTGGTGACGGGGCCCGAGGTGGTGCAACAGCAAGCGCTTGTCTGGTAAATATTAATCTTCGTGAGTGATACAAGTTTCGCCCAATGTGGTTTTAACACAACCTGACCAATGCCCTTGCATTATTGAGTTGGTGTATGGGAAGTTGCGGGGGTGGCGTAATAGATTTCGAGCGGCTACGGTCTCTTTTTCGTTTTCGGGGGGGCGAATCGTTAGAAGAGATCCTTGGTGTGTTTTCCGTAATTTCAAAATCGTCTTCTTCGTTATCTGAAGAAAGGCTACGGAGGAGCTATCAATACAACCGATCCGCCGACCATGATGGTATTCGTGTACTATGCCGAGGTACTCTGACAGCACGAGATATAGCAACGAACTAGAGAGACACACGCACAGAGTAACTATGTCCACCGTTTGCCACCGAGGCAATTCATGCTGTTTATTTGATTTCTTCTTGCGATGCCTCGGGGTAGATTCCGGTTCAGTTTGTTCACCCCAATCGAGGTCGTCCTCATCAGCTTTGTCGGACGGAGTGTCTAAGCATCGGATTTTGGGGTGAGATCAATGTGATAACCTATGAGAGCGGGCACACCCTTTGTCATTGCCCGAAGCTTGTTCCAGCATTGAGAGGTTCTTCCGCGATTACGCAAGAATATAGAATCTTCGTCAT
The DNA here is from genome assembly GCF_016647745.1 of Suillus plorans. Lineage (NCBI taxonomy): Eukaryota > Fungi > Basidiomycota > Agaricomycetes > Boletales > Suillaceae > Suillus > Suillus plorans. The sequence goes on from NW_024537417.1 coordinate 238,983, forward strand.
CTAACTTGTTCCCTGCAATAGGATTTTGCGTTGTGCTCGTAGAAGAGGAGGGTTGCACTGGAGATGGTGTTGAATTTGGGTCGACTGTTGTCGACGATGCAGTCTTAGGCTTTGCCACTGGACGTGGCCTTGGACGCGGACGTGCAGTAGACATGATGAAAGTAGATAGCGTGGGAAAATTCTGCTGGCTTGCCCAAGTTGTCCTGTGGTCACTCTTCCATTCAATTCGCAAACTCCTTGTCAATAATGTTCAAAAAACCCAAGTCAAAGCTGACTCCAAGGGGTAGGGAGAAGTCACCTGAAGATACATCACAAACAACATCTGGGAATGGAGAGACCGTCGAAGAGTCGCCAATAGCTCTCGCGTCTAGACTCAAGAACAAAGCCAAACGCACTAAGCCTAAATCTACGCTTAGTTTCGGTGGTGACGAGGAGGTTCGTGTTTTCACTTCATATACTGTCAAATTCTTGCTTACCACTTAAGGTGTCAGGCAGGAGATGGGGAAGTCTTTCAATTGAAGAAATCGAGTCTTAGTCAAAAGTTGTCCCTGAGCGCTCATCCTGCGTATGTTCATATCTGTACTGCTGTAGAATTTGGTTTGCTAATGAGATCTATTAGGAATGTGTTGCCTGTCTCGCTTGACCAAGCCACTATCACTCCCCATTCTAATGGGGCACCCGTATATGACCAGGCGTACCTCTCACAGCTGAAAGCAAGCACGCCTTCGTCGCGACGTGCCACAGTCGCTGAAGGTTATGACGCAGACGTTTCGATGGATCCGGGTGAAACTAGTATAGAGGTCACTGAGATCGCTGGTAAGATCTTGCTTAGGTGCCTTGTTCACTGTCTAATGACGTGTAGACGATGTTGACACAGTGATTCCTTCGGAATCGTCTATACTATCAGCTAAACAAAAACGAGAACGTATGCGGACTCATGGTACAGAAGATGATTTTATATCTCTTTCTGTCACGAAACGTGATACCGTACCGCAGGGTCCACATCCAGAAAGTCGATTGATGCGTGAAGAGGATGAGCTTGGAGAAGGAGACGACGGTATGTCATTTATCAGCTTTTTTGCACCAGCCTGACGAAGGATAGAGTACGCGGAGTATACCAGCGCTCAAGAGCGCATTGCACTTGGCAAGAAGTCGAAAAAAATTGAAGCTTCGAAGCGCAAGGATGCTATGCAAGAGATGATCGCAGATGCGTATGTATAAGCATTTTGCTGTGGATTTGATTTGACTAACATTGTAAAAACAGCGATGAGGAAGACGAGGAGACCATGGAGTGGGAAAGGGAACAGTTACGGAGAGGTGGTCCATTCCCAACTTCTCATGAGGTATCTCCCGCAAGACAGGTCTACAAGCCTGCCGCAAGTGAGACTTGTGTCCTTCTGGAATTGCCGTTGACTAACTGGAGCCTTGGATAAGTTCCTACATCGACTGCGATACCATCTCTTGGACCGGCAATGGACCGCCTGTCTCAGTCTTTGACCGCGATGACTACGTCGCACACAACAAATGTGAAGGCAGCATCATCATTGGTCGATGAACGAGAACAATTGGATGTCCGTGAATCAGAGCTACGCGAGATGATTGCCAAAGCTGAAGCAAAAAGGTCGTGGTTCGCTGCATTCAAGGAATGGGTCGAAAGTGTGGCCACATTTCTCGATGAGAAGGTTAGTATCATCCCTATCTTACATCAAGCAAAATCTCACGGATGCTTAGTTTCCGAAGCTGGAGAAGCTTGAGGATGAATTTGTTTCAATACTCAAAGAACGCTCTGGAATGATTGCTCAGCGACGCCAAGCGGATAACCAAGATGATCTATCTTTGATTTTCGGTTCTCTTTTGGCGGCCACAGATCAATCTGAAGAGGTGGATGATTTAGGACGCGTTCTACCTCGAGCAAACCCTGTTACTGTACGCCGTGAGCGAAGGGCCGCGCGAATAGCCCGTCGACTTCATCGTGGGCGTGGACGTGCAGCCAGGGCCATCATAACGCAACTGGACCGAGAGGAGGGCTACTCAACGGACTCCTCTTTACCCCCATCAGACGCCATAGATTATCAAAGTGCTATGGAAAGAATAGCCAATGATGGGCATAGTTTGTTATCTGATGTGCATGCAGCAGAGTTCAGAGATCCGAGTTTGGGGTTGGCTAAGTGGTTTGGTGGATGGCGTAGACGCTTTAGTGATAGCTATACTGGTGCATGGGGTGGGCTTGGACTCGTCGGTGCTTGGGAGTTCTGGGTGCGGCTAGACCTTCTTGGATGGAACCCCTTTGAGGTGTGTTGATTTTTCTATGCCATGAGGCGCTAATCTACCATAAGTGTCAGAATTCGCACACCTTGGATGAATTTTCGTGGTGTGCTTCACTACACGAGTACTGTGGAGATAATGATGATCCAGGGTCGGATACAGGCCCGAATGATGACTTGGTTTCCGCTATGATTTCCACAGCAGTCGTGCCCCTCATCTGCAAGGTAGTCGAGGCAGGCGCGCTTGACTCGTACTCGGCATTGGATACCCGCAATATGATAAACTTGGCAGAACAAGTGGAAGCTTCCATCGGACACGACAACCCCAAATTCCAGGTGACTGGATACTCATGGTCACCACGAACGAGTTGCTATTCTGACGCAATTATCTAGATGATATTAAAATCGGTGTTTTCCGTTTTCGAACGCTCTGTATCAGCATCGGAGTCCCTGATAGCTCCCTTTGTTGCACTCAACTGCCCCGTTTTCGATCCAGATGCCATTGCCGCCCGTCGGCGTCTACTTTGCCACGCGTCAAAGTTTTTGGATACCCTCATTCAATGGCGCAAGTATACTGGCGGAAAGTTGGCCATTGACGATCTTTGCATCCGACATATGAACAATGTAGTTTTACCAATTGCCGAAAGCGGATGGGAGGTTGGAGGAGAGGAAATAACTCGAGAGGTAATTGACGGGAATGTCGGATATTTGCGTGGCTAACTCTACATCTTCTAGATGATTGCCATAATGCCATACGAAGTAATACGCGCACTGAAAGCGCCATTAAATTCTTTGGCGTCTTGAGTTGACAGTTTGTTCTTATGGTGATATTCAAGCGGGGTATGTAATTGCCTCAAGTTATCCCTTTGTTTCTCTCCGAGTAGTCCCCGTTGTATGGCGAGGATAGTGCAGGGTACCTCCCACGTAATCACACTATCACCGCTCGGCGCTCGGAAGACCAATATGAAGCCAAATGACTGTCGTGCAAAGCCTCTGCGGCTTCTATACGCATGAACGGTTCGTTCCGCTGTCAGACACTTGCGCCGTTGTAGCATTTCCCACTGTCATGCGCCTCCATGATCGCGCCATTGTTTTTGTCCCATATCACATTTCTAGACGCTGACTGCAGATCTGCCACAGATTCGACAGAATGAATATTTTTTCTGCTTGATACGTCTTGTGTTACGTGCTTTACCTCGTCGGAATACCTAATATTTGAATTGTGTGCGGTAACCGTCGGGTAACTGCCGTAGAATTCGTGAGTTTTACTCAAATTAATTGAAGCCGACAAATGAATGCACGAGTCCGGCTCTGTTTTATGCGATATGAATGTTGTATCTTTTGCGCTGTGGAATCTTTTCTGGTTGGTTTCGATGCAGGATCAGTCGCTATCTCTCATCGGGGTCCTCTGGGAGAGTGCGGTACGCGTGGCCTCCTCGGTGACTGTTTTGGACGTTTTTGGTTGTCTGCTTTCACTGAATCATGTTATTCGCAATTCACGAACCACACTGAGAGCGACAACTCCATGGCAGTGGAGGCTTCTGTCCAGGAATTTGCCGTCTCCCCTTGTACGTGACCATCCTATTCAAACCTATTTTAACCGATACGGAACTCTCGAAGAAGTTGCAACGTGACTCAGTGCGTTCGAGCCTTTTCGAAGATTGATGAGATCATCATGAGATTCTTGATGAAAATCAAATTGGGATTTAAACTGATGGACGAACTTAGACCGGCTCGATTTGTTTCCACTTCGAATTGGTTCAGTTGATGCGAAGGCCCCGGAACGATGTTCACGCTGTTGCGATAATAATAGCAGACCCTGTTTGTTCATCTCCCTGCATGGTATAGTGCGGTATGAATGCTTTTTGCCGACCGTTTTGTCGATGCAAAGCACACACGGTTGTGCTAGTCCGAGATGTACGTTACGTTGCCTTACACTAATTCGTGCGTTCTGATTGGCTGACAGGTCCGAGACTCCGAGTATGTATTAAGCAAAATAATATGCATAGATAATATGTGTATAATCTTTCCGCAGGTGGGTTCATCCATTACGCTCACATCCGGAGCCCGGTTGGGCCATGTACGTGATGCTCATCATAGATGATAACAACAGGCAACTATAAAATAGGCAGTTGCCAGACCCTGTTCCACAGGAGCTTTAGCACTCTGTCCTTCCTTTTTCTCAGCACAAGATGACCGGTATCATCGAAAAGCCTCGTCATTCCGAGACGTCGAACAACTCTTATTCAACTCGACCCAACGATATGACCGTCCTAGGAGTCGTTGACTTCGCTGACTGCGATCAATGTTCTCCGTACCCCAACCGATGGTCAAGCATCAGGTAGTACCTACCTGTCCGCAAAATATTGACAATAGCTGACTGGACCTGTTGCAGGGAGCACATCTCCGCACCAGCAGCCGAGTTCATGGGTGCCTTCATTCTATGCTTGCTTGGCTGTGGTGGCAATTGCCAGGCAAATCTCTCTGCCAATAAAAGTGTATCTGCAAGCCCGGCAGGGGTGAGTTCAAGGGATCGAAAGTGATGGATGGACTGAAACTCATTGGTGTTTGTTCACAGAATGCTGTCACATCCAACCTCGCTTGGGCCATTGGTGAGCGAACCTTCATCTTTGTATGTCGACGTCTTCCTTACAAGCTGGTCAGGACTGTCCCTTGGTGTATGGATCTCTGCAAACTACTCAGGTGGTCATGTGAACCCTGCGGTGGGTACCTCTGAATATTTTGCATGTGACTATTTGTGCTGACTCCTAGTAAGGTCACCATAGCATTTGCTACTGTCCGCGGTTTCCCCTGGAAAAAGGTTCCAATCTACATCCTTGCGCAAGTCCTGGGCGCCCTATGTGGGGCAGGTGTAGTCTACGCTACTTACTTCAATGCGATCGACATCGTCGAAGGGGGCTCCGATATTCGTACAATTGCGGTATCTGGTAATCTTTTTGGGACCTACGCGGTAGGTTTAGATCTTTGACATGATTTCCTTCGGCTCAAATCTATCTAGGCCGATTATCTTCCTTCAGTCTCCGCCTTCTTCGCTGAAGTGAGTAACTAGCGGTCTTCAATTGAACACACACTGACAACCCAATGTAGTTTATAGGGTCTGCCATGCTCCTTACCGGAATTTTCATGTTCACGGATAAAAGAAATGGTCCTTTGCCTGCTGGTGTTCTTCCTGTTGGAATATTTTTTGTAATCCTTGGCATCAGTTCGGCTCTTGGCATGGATACTGGAGCAGCCCTTAATCCTGCCCGTGACCTGGGGCCCCGTATCCTTACCGCCATGGTTGGGTACGGTAGCGCAGTCTTCAACTTCAGGAACCAGTATTGGCTCTGGTGCCCTATCCTTGGTCCAATTTTTGGCATGATTGTGGCTGCGTTCTTCTATGATTCTATGCTCTACAGGGGTTTAGAAAGTGTTACGAACAGGCCGTACGTTTTAATGTTTCTGTATGACGCCAATACTAACTTGTTGATATGTAGGAGTGAACAGGCTGAAAGACATCACCTGCACTCGTGCGCTCGCACCAAACGTAATGGGGTTGCAGAAATAGTTTGATGATATTGATGATTGACAACGCTCGTAATGACACTAGTAGCTCGGACATGTTTTTTGATACACTATACGTATGATGCCCATCACTCAATGTGTGTTTTTTTGTATTTTTAAGTAAAGTCCCACCGATAAGTTGGAATTTACGTAGACGGGACGTACTAGAATGAAGTTCGCTTAGGCACGCGACACCCAAGTTTTGAGTTGAAGGCTTTTCGTTTATTCGTTGTTTCTCGCACAATGTCATTACTTGGTCTTTTCGTTCCCATCGTTTGACACAAAGCACCGTCCAACGTACTGGAAAGAGCTGTCTGCTTGGCTACGACTCTGGTATTGTTTCGAGCCGAATTAATAACCCCTGTGACGTTGATCTGTGTACTCTCGAAAGATCCGGGCCTTCCGAGATGACTACGTGTTCTACTAGTTACTTTCCTCTATGTTAGATGAAGGAAAATATTATGTCAATAACGTCATCCCAGGTCGCAAACCTTCAGATTTTAGCAAACTGACAGGGAAATCGAAGCCCATGTCAGAAACGTCCAGCAGAGCGCCATCGAGTCTGACGGTTGACCACCTCCTTAGCGCCTGCTGCAGACACCCGTCTACCAAGATAAGGGTCTGTTAGCTGGGCCAGAGGGAGGCTAGTAGAGCGAGGTGAGGCTAGCGGTTTCGAGCCTGCGAAAGCTCTTGTCAGGGGCTGTCGCTAGCTAGCCCTACCTCTCGTTCCGTTTAGGATTACTACTACTGAGTCTAGGCCCTATGTACCTAGTGGGAGTACAGCCTGAGGTCCTGTCGCACGACTGCAACCACGAAACGAATTGGCCAGCTGCGTCCAGTAACGATGTCACCGGCAGGGTAGTTTACGGTTGGGCTGACAGAACGGCTTTGTCGCAAGGCTGGAGTCTTCTAAATGACAGTCGGGTAGCAAATGAATTTTCTCCTCAGGCTGTGTATGTCGCCCTGTTACCCGAGGCTCAAAAGCTCCCGAAAACAAGTTACGTGCGTTACCTCACTTACAGCAGAAATCAAGACCTCCAGCACCCCTCGGTAAGGTATTTTCTGCTCGGGTCCAAACTTTGCCATCGCGCGTCTACTACCACCCTCAGTAGTCTTCCTCTGCCTACAACCGATACCTTCCGCATCACGTGCCAACTACAACCTCTGATACTACCTACACCTCGAAACCTCCTCCCAAGGCCCTCCTGCCTACTTTCGCCAAGCCATCAGAAAAATGTCGGAATGCTTATTGAAGTGTTTTCGCTAAGTGTTTTTTCCAAGGATTTCATCAACTTAAGAACCGCTGATTTGACACATCATTGTAAGTAGTCGACAGATCATGATGATAACCGCCACCATTCGGCTGCCAAGCCATGGCGAAAGCAAGGTACCAGCAGTCTAGGCCCTCAGAAAACTTTTCATCGATATCTCATCGATCATCTCCGGTAGCTAGTAAGGAGCACCTTTGGAAAATACTCACTCCAAGTAACTCTACTAACGATAAATAATTTTCAGTGGCCGAGAGTCGAGACCTTGCGGGCAAACATCGAAAGTTGCCCAAAGCGGTAATTCCTGAGCACTACCGCCCAAAACATGTCCTAATTTGGTATTCCAAATATTGTCATTTTCTAGCCCAAGTCATACTAGTGGGCTTGCGCAATCATTAATAGCTAGGTTACATCCAACAGAATATACTGAACTGCTATCAATGCATGGGAGCGCATACTAGCTATAATGCTCTCAGGCTGTACCTCGTCCACAAGAAACACAGTGAAAATATTAATGGACTTGCACAGGTCACACATCACCGGATAGTCCTTCGTCTTCCTCATCTTCCTCACGCTGTCTCATGATGAGCGCTGTGCAAGCCAAGGACACTAGATCAGAGCCGTTCTGTGATATTGTCGTGATGGGAACTGTGACAATTCGGTGAAATGGATTTAAAGAGTGGTTGAACGAGTTGTTGCCGTCAGTCGTTCAAGAACTCGCCAAAGTTCATCAAGACAGAACAGTCAGTCATGATGTTCCTTAACTTAATTTGATATCTTCGACTCACTTCCACGATAATCACAGCGGCGCTTACCTTGACAGTAGCGCGTGACATGAATATATACATTAGGAAATGAAGTCTGGACAACGTGAGTGCTCACCGGTGCACCACTATGCCGCAATGCGATTCTGAAAAACCAGTCACGACGTCAAACTCGCACTGGTTGTCAAGCTTCAAGCTTCATGAATAGAGCGTGTTCTCTCTCTCTCGAACAGATACTCGACTGTGTCGACTTCTCAGAAAGTACATTTTAGCGGATGATCAAACTTGGGCGTAAAACAGGGGACAATGAGTTCGACACAACCTAGTGTCCTCCTGGTCGTCCCTGAGTACTGAGTATTCACCTTTGGTGAAGTGAACCATCTGGTACTTCGACTCGTGAACCACTGTCCTGACTCTGGTTCCTCGATGCACTGCCAATCTTATCCAGCGATAACAGATTCATCTCCGTTCACTATACCGGGAGCTTCCATGCGCAGGGATTTCCCGCAAAAAGTCGAAGAAGATCGCTGAAGAAACAAGAATAAATAAGCGAATTTCATCAGGAGAACGGCACAATATGATCTCGTTTCTTCGCAAGCTCTTTTGGTGAATTTAGCTCTGCTTCATTGTCTGGGTTCGTGCCTGTCGGAACGGTTGGAGTTGTTCAAGTTCATCGAAAATGGAAGGGTGAGGATATGATAATGATAAGCTAGGGGGAAGACACAACACACGCGATGCGGTTGTACATCCTAATATACTCATGTCTCATGCGCTACTGTCAAGATTTTTGCGCACAGCTGCTAAGTGTAAAACGGAAGACCTGCAAGAAAAGTTGATCACTCTAACTAAAGAAGGCCACACATGACAAGGAAAAATTTGTTTCCAAGTAAGAGGGAGACATATCTCCATGTGTTTTAAAGCTCGTCAAACTTCAACGGAGGATCCCGAAGCGAACAACATGTCTAAGTTATTGTTGCCATTCGCGGTGCGAGTGCGAGGATGATGTTTGATAGCAGTGATACCCGTACAGGCTCGCCCAGGCAATGATGATGTCGATAAGATTCGAGCAGTACAGTCCTCCATACCCGGGGGACATCATGTTAGATAACTCGGTGACGGCGAGTCCGGTGTTGTCGACGGGATAGGTTTAGCAGAGGGAAGGTGGGCTTGGGCGGAAAAGGACGATGGTGGTCATGTGAGGACATGGACGCCAAAAGCGCACCTTCAATCACCAGAGAAGGGCAGAGGCAGCGAAAGGGATGGACGAATTGTGTTTGGTGCTGTGAGGGCGCATGCACCAGTGAAACTTGACTTGGGAGTTAGATGAGCGCAGATGGCAGGTATTCTGGACATACAAAGAGATGGGTAAAGGACAACCCGAGTTGTAGATCAAGTCGATTGAGGTTTAGGTGGTGCCTTTCATGTAGATGAATCGTCGTTGGCATTGGAAAGCGCCGGAAAGAAAGGTGGTTGAACGTGGTTCACCCTCGGCACAACACAACCGTCCAGCACGGCGTTTCTAACAATATGTTGCATGATGTAGAAAGGTTTGTTTTGTGGTAGCGCTGGTCATTTTCACTGCCTGGCCCGTCTTCGAATAATGCTGGGGCATATACTTCTAGAATCACGACTTCAAGAACTGATTAGTAGAGGGTGACTACTAGCATCATGTGATGTGAACTCGGAACTCAAGTTGAAGGTGGGACTTAAGCTGGCTCTATGTTGCTATCATATTTTCACGTTGGCAGAACTACCTCTCCCCACAACACTACTGCCGATGCCGATGCGGACTCAGAACCCTCCATTCGCACTTTTTATTTCAAGACATGTCCTGAAGAAAACCCGAGTCACGCTACCATCAAAGAACTTATCTAGGATTGTGCTGCGGCAGCGTTCGGTGTGCTGCTAAGTCTGTTGTCCTCTAAAGAAGGCAAGCAGTCCGTAAATAAGTGATTTTGTTTGACGTAGCAGTCTAGCAGAGCTCGACTTGTTCGTCTGGTCACTGGACCTACTACTCTCTAGAAAGGACTACGTAGCTCCTGCCCATTATCTTAAGGTACAGAGATATGGCCCATGACCTCGGTAATATATATCTTGATTCCATTTCTGAACGAGCAACTTTCAGCACCCTAAATCGTATTTTGGGTGGTGATTCTGTACACGACCCAGTCCCCGTGTGGTACATCAATTACAATGAGTCCGACTCCTCGTGAGTATCTGTTAGTAGAATTTCTCATCACGAGCATGCTTACCAGGCCACAAACGAGAATTTATGACGCGGATTTCTTCTCTAAGCCGAAATCACGAGAACCTCACATGTGGCTGGCTCCCTGGATCATCATCGCCATCATCAAAACCTATTACCTAAGTCAGCCGGCTCCACTGTGCTTCCACCTAGGAAAAACCATGTAGGCATAGCTGCGGGAGATCAACTTGTTTCATCCGCAGGCCATGTGATGTTTGCGATCTTGTGCTCTTGTGCTCTTTGCCGTCTCATTGGAATTAACACACCACCGAGGCTAGATACGTGACTAAACCATTTCGACGTATAAATATGATTCTTCAGGTGCCTCTCCTCTCCCTGCTGGCTCCCCGAATCGTATCCCTTGCGAATCATGTCGATAATCACTGAGAAGCCAGAAGAAGTATACATAGAGAATGTTGGCTCTTGCGACGACCAAGGATGCACTTCCTCGGTTAGCATGGTATTTCCTAACAGGTGGTCGAGGTTCAGGTGAAGAATATTTCTCGGTTATCTACGTACGAGCTTCCTCATTACACTGTCCAGGTATGCTATCCGTGAACCAGCGGCCGAGTTTCTAGGTACAATGATCTTCGTGATCTTCGGTACCGGTGTCAACTGTCAAATGTTTCTATCCATAAACCCGAATGTTGAAGCGGTCCCAAGAGGGGTAAGTGGATGATACAAATATTCGATATCTACCATTCAAGTCGAAGTTCTATATAGGATTTCCTTTCGCTCAACTTCGGCTGGGCTGCAGGTGGGTTGATATGTTGATCTCGCTCCTCACACTCACAAAACACGTCTTTGACAATACCTTTAGGCGTGGCACTCGGGGTGTGGATCGCAGGAGGTATATCTGGGGGGCACTTAAACCCTGCGGTAAATTAGACTTTTGCTCTTAGCGTATCATTTTCTGAGTAGTAATTCCGCAGATCACGTTTACTCTGGCAGTTTTCCGGGGGTTTCCTTGGAAAAAGGTGCCATACTACATCTTCGCTCAGCTACTGGGCGCATTTTGTGGTGCTGGTGTTGTCTATGCCAACAACTTCCATGCTATAGACATAGTAGAAGGCGGACCTGGCATCCGAACTATTAGTGGTTCGGGAGATCTTCTTGCTACATATGCCGTGCGAACTGTGCTTATTCATACCACCCTTTACTGATAATTCCGCAGGCAAGCTTCCTGACCCCTGTCTCATGCTTCTTTTCCGAGGTTAGAATGGTCCCTTCCATTTTTCCGTAGGAATACTGATTTATTTATGAGATAGTTTTTGGGCTCTGCAATATTAATCATTGCTGTACTCTGCATCACTGACAAGAGAAATGGACCGCCCCCACAGGGTCTCGTCCCTCTTGCCCTATTCATTGTGATACTCGGCATTGGGACTTCTCTCGGCATGAACACGAGCTATTCCCTGAATCCCGCTCGAGATTTGGGGCCAAGAATCTTCACGGCGGCCGTAGGCTATGGAACTGCAGGTAAGTCGAGGATATCGCTGATGTAGATTGGACGATGGCTTGAAACTATCATCAGTGTTCACCTACCGCAATCAATATTGGTTATGGTGCATTGTGCTTGGTCCAGTCACAGGGATGTTGTGCGGTGCATTCGTTTATGATACCTTAATTTTCGAAGGCGGCGAAAGCATTATAAATAAACCGTAAGTCCATCTGGACTGGCGTAGGTCCCTGCTGATTTTACTTGACGCTAGTAACACCCAAGCCATAGATCGCTATCTTCGGAACTCAGGACAGAGAGAACAGCTCCCTATGAGGATCGAGGATGCTCGGATGAACATTGACAACACATGATCTTTGACAAGAACGTGTTTTCTCCAGCTTCGGCAAATGTCGCCCACCATGTCTGATCTCCATTTCCCCAATGGTAATTGGGATACATGTAATGATAGATAGTGGTCTGATTGTGCGGCTGAATTTTTCATTCTAAATACAAACTGAACCATCGGATGAACACAAGTCCACGCAGCATATGATCTATTTAGTTGTCCGGTCAGGTGCGGGGAACACGGAATGTCCAGTAGTTTGACGTCCGTAGATATTTGGGGTAACGCTCAGTTCTGGAAACACGCGAAGGCTATTCTGCGGGATCGTACACTGCCGCGGAACTTACCATTTTCCAATTAGTCGGCCACCCGCCCAAACCATCCCAAATACACTGATGGGCATCAATAACAACCAAACGCCAACATCCCATAACACTCGTCTTCCAAGCCGCCTTCGCTGCAGCAGCCTCTCTTTGCGCTGCAGAAGGGCGTCTGCACTGTGTAGCGGAGATGGTGGATGCATCGTTTGTGGTGTGCTCGGGACCGAATGAGGTATCACAATGGATATAGGCCGCCTGAAATAATGGATCGTAATGTGCGCCCATGCTATAAAAGAAGAGATGTAAGAATAGCCGCGCCGAGAGAGAGCCCGCTGAACACGCGTACCTGGAAGGAAATAGCTTCTACAGAGAGCCAAAAATATAGTGAGATCATTAAGGAATGCCGCCATTGATGGAGGGGCTAAGCTGAGCAATACAACAACGGATATGATAATGGCCTTGCCGAGGTCCAATTTACAAAATCTCCGGATGGCTAGCGGAACTGGTAGAGGAGGTGTAGAGACTAGCACGGAAGGGATGGACAATAAGAGAGAAGATGCCCCAAGGAGGTGGACTACAGTATTACGTGTATCGCTGCTAAGTGCTCCCTTATCTTGACGTTAGCAGCAGTAAATTAAAAAGACGGAAAATCATACTGGAATGTTGGGCGAGGAGGCTGTCAAAATTAATGGCAATATAAGGAGGGTCGCTATGACTGTCGATAAGATGCTCAGCATCTGGAAATATGTCCATCCGCCCGTCTTGTTTGATGGAGTAGAAGGTCGCCCGGCCAAAGAAGCGGATAGGGGAACTGTTAGCGAAGTTGCGAACGAAAACGCGATAGACGCTACGGCATATAGTTAATAATTGACGGCGAACAAAGAAGTATTACCATATACTTACTGGTGCCATTCCAGAGCACGCCAAGTTGCACCAGAATGGGGCTTGGCATCGTGGTGCCAGTCATGTGGTTATACAGCGCAGCGACTAACCATGCGGTATACAAGAACACTGATAGCCATGTGGTGCAGATCACTTGCTTCGCCGCTAGAGATTTGGGAAAAGATACAACAAATAGGAGCAGGCCCAATGCTAAAGTGGCGATAAGTCGAGTTTGCACAGGAAGGGCCTCAATTAGAAGTGGATAAACGGAGTCCACAGATGCTTTTATTTGATGCTAAAGTCAGACAGTGAAGACGGCAAAATAGCTATGGTACGACTGACCGCGTAAATACATAGATGTCATCAAGATTCTCAACGACCCAGTGACGCAAAAAAGTAGTCGTCGGATCTTTTCACGTCGTCTGCGCTTGGCCGTACTAATACCTTTCGCAATCACCTCAAGAAAAATATCCTCCGCGGTACTCTTCCGTAGGTACCTTGCCAGAAGGAACCATAGGTTGCGAGAGAAAACTGATAACGCTGCAGCAACAAAGAGATTTACAAGACCGAATTTCAGCGAGGTAATACCGTTTGGCACGAGAATGGCACCAAGCCTGAGGTATGGCGCTAGAAGGTACAAAAAGACTGTGGCAGCCGGAAGAGGAGGTATGGCGAGCTTCGCAATCTCCAGCTGAGAGTCATGTTCTTCATGTTCTTCATCGCTGCTGAACTCAAAAGAATCCTCTTCATCTTGGCTGGGAAGGATCACAAGCGCTGAAGTTGAATCAAGGACGGATATACTCTCAGTTGGTGAATACGGTGACGCCGATGACGTTGGCGATGCTAATGGTGAGCCTGCTGGGGAGTCCAAGCTTGACTGACGACTAGACGAAATGGCCTGTGGCATGAAGGACAAAAGAGTGGAAGAAGGACAAGCTTGTCCTGGAAGAATACCTGACAGAATACAATTATCTTCTCGACCTGATTGCTCGCAATCCGAGTAGGTACCAAGCGGAATTAATCCCACAATAGCCGTGGGAATATTATTATGTAATTCACTGTGTCACGACGTGGCTCGCGTCTGGTCTCCTAGTACTCTCACTGTCATTCAAGTACTTTCTTGGTCAACATTTTCTTCTTCAAACCGTACAGCCTCCGCCATGAGTAAAAAACCGATCGTTCGCGCAAAACAATGGCAACTAGACATCCTAAAGAAAATGCACGCAGAGGAGGCTCGGCCGTCAACTTCTCAAAGACATAAACTGGCTATGGAGACTGGCCTGTAGGTTCAACTTCAATACCACTTACCCTTCCGGCGAACATATAAGTATTACAGGGATGAAGCGTGGATCAGGAACTGGTTTATGAGAAAAAACAGGGTGCCTCGTCCTCCGGTTCAGACGCGCCCTGAGGCACGGCTAGTGCATATAATCAAGCTGAATCCGCCTCAACCCGACACCCCGACCTACTCTGACGCGTCAAGGTCCCGAGGTCCCTCTCCTCCGCATCCTGTCGCGACCCAGAAAATGTCGATTCTTCCTCCAACATCAGAATCACTTCTCGCTTCGGTCGGCAGAGCGGACAGCGCTAAGTCGACGTGGAGGCTGGCTTCCGGATACAATCTCCCACACTCGGTCGAACCCCGTTCTGTCGGCTACACTTCAGACGCGACACCTGTCTTGGGATCCAGTTCAAGGTCATCCTACTCGTCCTTGGGAAAGGAAAAGGCATTACAGCAGAATACGAGAGCGTGGCGATACTCCAGGGACCCGCTTCACAACCGATACCCGGATTTTTCAAAGTTCTTCCTTCCCGCATATTCCGACACCATCGGCGACGCTGCCAAAATGCCCGAGCTTTCATCAATCGCCATGCCGTCCTTGACACACAATCCTTCGAGCATCGATACTGCACTGTCTCTGGATTCCACCTTTTCTACCATGCAGCTGTATTCATCAATTACAACCCCCGTATTTTTTTCCACAAGCTCATCCCTATTGCACAACATGCAGACGCAAGATGCACAAGACTCGCCATCTCCCGGTCATTGAGGCTGCACCCAAGGTACGCCCGGTGACAATTTAGCCATCTCTGTAATTTTTATGTCCTTGCAGCATGAATGGTTCTTCCGAGCGGGTTTGTAGGAGACCATTTGTTCGAGTTCCTCGGGCAGGTTCCGTAGGAAGAGTGATCCACTAAGTACATTCACCTTTCCTCTGTACTGTAACAAACTGCGGTATCTTAGTAATCCACTAGTCCGTTCACAATGAGCTTTCTTACCTGGCCCTTCTTGGGAACACGACACGTAAAGACAGTGCATTGTGAGCAAAAAATGGACCGCCGCCTGTAATCAGCACTGCATTGCCTCAGACTCTTCTTCCATCCTTTGACCTAGGTTATATTTGTAGAGTGCTGCACCCGATGTGGCCCACAAGCCCAAAACGCCTTCTTGCTCCTCAACAACTTGGAGCGCACGGATCGGATCTTCAAATGGTTTCTGAAACACGCTAGCAGGCGAAACAAGCGGTGCACCTCCTGTACGGAGCGACCATAGACGAATGCGGCGGTCTTGACCGGCTGCAAAGAGGAATTGTTCATGAGGATCGACGGCAATAGGCTGTGTAATGTTATGAAAATGGAAAATTGCGACTAACGCGTGGTCTTACAGTCTTTGTAGTGTAGGTATTGATATTGCCTGTAAACGAGATTACAGGCGTTCGGTTACCAGGGAAGCGGAGGTCAAACATAGCCAGCTGATGTCAGGTTCAGTAAATTTAGTACAGGTCCTACATTTCGTGAACTCACGCTTCCGTCTATGTTACTTGTGAGAAGTTGCCAATCGTAAAAAATCTTGAGGTTGGTCACTGAATTATGCTGGGTCGTACATGGGTCGCTAAAAATGCGATCACCCTTGGTGCTAGCTATACGGCTATCAAAACGTTGGACAATGCCAGCACGAGACCCTGTATAAATAATATTCTGTGGAAACCATTAGAGTAACGCGGGTACTGTGACGCCCTGAAACGTACATCGTCTTGGGCAACAGCAAATACGTCGCTACCCGTTTTCATAAAACGAATAGTCGCTCGATCAGTAGCGTCATCGATGACTACAGCTTGATCATTTGTGCCTGATATTCTTTGAGCATCGAAAGACAATAGGCATACGTCGAACATACCCAGCACCAAACGGGAACCTTGAAAATCAGCTGTCCATATGTCACGAACAGACCGATTATTTACACGAGACACACGGATGCTGCACCACGCGAACGAAATAAGATACCGTGAAGCAGGTAATGGCAAAATTTTTTACTCTTCTGAGTCCAAGTCGAGGGGGAATTGCAATATTTTGCTCTCTGGACCAAACGAGGTTGCACTAGATCACACAGATAAGTAGATGAACGGAATCATAGGTAAGGTCATACTGACATGCAGCGGGAACCAGATATACATATGGAAGAGATCTGACAGATCAGATGTGTGATGTATTTTTCGTGTTGAACAGCCAGGTACTTGCCTCTGAGGAGAGACTGAACTCTGGGCGCCAGTCATGCGAGGTGTGATACCCCGTGACTGGCTCGTCTCTACCAATGACTGACGAGTAAAACCATCCTCCAGTATCCCCTGCGAAACTGTGGACATTGTTATTGTAGGATACGGCCTTACCACGAATCCAGCCATTATGAATATGACTGCAAACAAGGTTGATGATGATGGTCGTACCTGGAAGGCGGTGATAGCGCAGGGTGCAAATGATAGAATGGACGATAATGCAACATGGGACGTCTGCGCTACTTGGAAGCATGATATCTGGCTGTGCGCCACAATGATGGAATTCACGAGCAGTAGTCATTTTAGGTATTGGTGAGCCCGAGACCTATACCAGAAAGAGGGACGTACTGCATCAACTTGTTTTTATGAGCAGTGCGGAAGCTGAACCTGGCATCTTCCCTTGCTCGCAAGAGAGAACGAGTTCGATGCCTTTTTAAGTTATAGGATTCCCCTGTAGCCTGAGGTGCTGCCAAAGATTGCGGCTTGGTTGGTGGATGTAAGGTGCTGGGGCCTACAACCTGAGGCCTCCGTGACGAAGCTAGGGGAAAGTAACGTTGTTTTTCTTCATCCCAGTATAATCCAGGTAGCTCTCGAGGCATATGTAGAACCGTTGAAGTCCGAAGCAGGCGTCAAAAAAAAACGCCAAAAGTTAAGCTGCGTCAATGATCGTAGAGCGCCTTACATAATACTCACTCTGGTTCAAAGACTAGCTATTATTAAGTCGGGCCTTGTTGTCGGCTCACTCCAACTCTCTTACCTTCTCTGACTACTTGTTCTGTTGTACAACTCGTAATATCTCCAAGCAGCAAAGCCACTAAACACCTCAGATCACGCTTAGGCAGCCTAGCTCATTTATTTGTGATCCGAGGACAAAACATGCTCTTATCCACCTTTCCCACCGTCGCCATTTTCCAGAACACTTTCGCAGGCTACCAAAACGAGACGCATATTGCTGCGGTTAGGTACGACCTGCCGCGCTTAGCGCCCACAGCTGCTGAAACTTGTTTTACTAGTAGCTGGGCGATAAAGTGTCAATGTGATAACACGGCAAATGATATCCCATGCTCTGCGCCAGAGGAGTCTCCGTTTCAGGTATGTGCAGTTCTCTTACACCAAAGAATTTCCTGTTATTGCTTTAGTGCTGCGGCTATGGGCGGTCTTTGAGGGCATTTATCACATGCGGCGCAGCTCCATGATGCATGTGCTGAACTATAATATGATTGCCTCGCTGCGACCTGATCACGTGCTTCTGCTAGCAACCAGCGCTGTCATGGAAGGTGACAGTTTCACGTCTTTATCATACTATAGTTCCTCCGTGGCATGGCATAGGAAAGTGCTCATCTGCATTTGTTCCCTCAGATCAACGAACCCTTTCCTTTCTCTCTGGATTTGTCTGCATCAATGACAGAAGACTCTTTGGACCTGCTCTCGTCTGAGCCCAAAATATCTTCGCCTTCGAAGAAGATCAGCTTGCTTCACGTCAACTTTCCTGCGAAACGACCTTCACTACAGTCGCTACTTACTCCACCGTTTTTCCAAACACCCACTTCTCCCTCAAGTAGCGCGTCTCGAGCTCGCTCCCTCTCAGCAGTCACGCTCACCCATAATGCCGCTTTCGGGGAAGATTCAAACATCCCTATCCCTGCTACGTCGTCTCCTTTACTGGATGAGGACCCCTTTGCCAACTTGCACTCGTCCTCTTCTGTAATTGCATCTTCAGAATGTCCGAGTGCATATCCCAACCCTTCTGTTGCATTGCATCCTCCGAGATCATCTACTGTACTACTTCCGTCGCAAGCATACCGTCAACATCATAATCCCAAACGTCCGAAGTCATCCAGTCACGGTCAAGTCCGTCCCGCTCACACTAGACCGGCAATCGCTTCTCGACCGTCATTACCCTCTTTGAAGACATTATCTCAAATGAATATTGGTATCCCACGCAAAGTACGTGTTTTGTAGTGTTGATGACGCTCGCATTAATGATTACCATCAGCCTCGTAAGGGAACCCCTGGCGCTCGATTACCACATGAACCATGGAATATGGAACCCACTCCCCATCTGGGTGCCACATCTGCTTCTTCTGCGGAACCACTTACGGGACCCTCCAAGCGGCAGCGTGCAGCTACTGTCCCGCAAACGCCAGCGCCTTTGGATACCAGACAGGACTTCACTCTCAGTTTAGAAGGCACCGCCTCACCGGCGAGTTCATCAACATCAGAGAAAATTGTTACAGATCCGGGTGACTCCGAGAGTAGCTTTCATTCCACCAATGGAAGACCAGCCTCAGTTCATCTTGATGATGCCGATATTGATTCCCTTCCGTCGCTTTCATTTACGGGGTCAGAGCCTCAGGCTTCTTCATCTTCACTCTCACGTTCCTCATCCACATCATCTTTACCGTGGTCCACATCTGCGACTGACCAAAATAGTATTTGTGTCAGCCACGCTCAGGGTTCGGAAATGTCTTTCGCCCACGAGGTCGATGGCATAGATGAAGATCATCCTCTCAGTTATCACTCTGATTTTGACTACTACACACAAGTGCACTCTGATCATTCGGAGTCAGAGTGGGACTTATCTTCGAAGGTCACATCTGCAACCCCTTACCCAGAAGTTACACCCACACCATACACCTCTTTTTACTCTCCTGAAACATCTTCGGACACACAGTCTTTTCACGCTATGCCTGGCATCCTGCACGACCAGCCCCAGAACAAGAAGAAGTCACATCCCTTACCAAGACTTGAAGATGCTCCACGTGACGGTGATAGCACACCTGAACAACGAGGCCCGCCCCCAGGGCGAGACCGTGATGAGGACAGACGGGGCCGTAAATACGGAGGAAGAGAGGAGGGGGGTCATTCTGGAAACCATGGTTCTGGAGGGTACGGTCACGAGGGTGGTGGGGATGGTGGGGACGGAGGGCGTAGACCAAGCACACGTTCACCAGCATGGAGTGACTCGGATTACAGTTCTTCTTCAGATGAGGGAGACAACGGTACCGTTTACTATAGTGTGGATGGACACTCCTCTCGGCCGCCATCCCGCACACGTTCCATCCACTCAAGGATGGTTTCATGTTCTGATGACGATGTACCACTCGCTCAAAGCATGCCCACGGCACTCACTGCCCAAAAGTCTATTCGAAGGCAATTGCGTGATGAGCGCCACCAACGGAAGATGCAGCGTGCGAAGGGCACTCGCGCAGTAATGCCGTCCGAACGACCTCCTGTTCCTGCCCTTCCTCCTACTGTCATACATGGTCGACAACGTTCTGCGTCCGTCACGCCCTCGCTTGCTCCATCAAGAGGCGAAAGGATTCGCGGCAAACCAGCTCCCCTCGAACCTTTCCCCGTCGATGATTTGGCGATGAAATTAGCAAACCTTCAAATGGCAACAGCTCCATCGACCGCGCCGCCTTCCTATAATGGTATTGCTTCTGCATCACTATCCACAAGGATACCTATTTCTGGTTCTGGTTCTGGTCCACGGATTCACGGTCCGCAAGCTGTGGACGAAATAGCGTTCCTCCAACATGTTCCAGCTCATACCACCGACAAACTTCCACAAGATCGGCAATTGAGATCCACACGATCGTTCCATCGTCCAGAGGGGCGAACGGTGGATACAGCTCAGCCACATCTAGAATCATCCTTATCGCAACGCCTCGGACGTAGACCGACGGCTACCTCGCGCAGACCAGAAGACCCGCTTGTGCGCCGGGGCAAGTCCGTTACCCGTCCATCCAGAGATGGTTTTGAGATTCGCAATGCCTCAGACCCGCTATTGAGGTCTGCCCGTCCAAGCGAGGATATTAGAAGACCAATACCAACAGTCCCTCGCGTTTCCGTAGATCAGGATGTCGAGCAGCGTGTTCTTCAACGCCCTCCCGTCGAGCCGATACATTTACGGTCTCAGCCCGTCCCTGTGCCAAAAGTACAGGTCACCCAGCAACGAGTCTTTATCGGAGATATGCAAAGATTCAACACGGTGGAGATCACTCCCAACACCAATGCTGGTGATGTCGTTGCCTTGATTGCAAATCAAGGATCGTTGGATGATACGGCAGTCTGGATGCTGTTCGAGCTTGCGAATGACTTTGGCATGGGTAGGCAGATCTTACATCTTCTGTGGACATCAAACGACTCACGCAATTGCAGAACGCCCTATCCGAAGTTACGAGCTACTATCAAATGTCACTGCTTCTTGGAACAAAGACAAACTTTTGAATGCCTTTGTGGTCAAACGCACCTACCTGGCTCCCTTCCTGAGCCGCTCCGTTAGTTTCTCGTTTGTTACCACCCGAAACCTATTGAACTGGTGGCATAGAACATACCCACAAGCTCACCCACCAACCGCGGATATATCGAATATGAGAGCAAGAAGGGCAAGTGGAGCAAACGTTGGATGGAGTTGCGAGAGCACAGCTTGTGGTTGGCCAAGCGCGACACGGTACGCTATCCTCTTCGGCCTCTCAAACCCGACTCAAAGCTTCTTTCAGGGAAAGGATGAGACTTTCCTGTGCTCACTCTCCAATTTCGACGCGTACTATATCACCAGAAAACGCAAGTCTCCTAAACCGTTTGTTTTTGCCATCAAATCTACTGACAACATCTCACTATTTGAGAATGTGTCGGACTATGTTCATATTTTGTCATGCAACCAAAAGGATGGCGAGAGATGGATGGAAGCCATTCTTGTAGCGCGAGTAAGCCTTTGTACCCGATTCCTCAAACCTGTTGTTCACCGCAGTTCTAGTCCTATGTTCTTTTCCAGGAACGACATGTCCTATTCGCAAAACCAGGGGAATCTACCTCGATCTCTAACAACCTATCTCGGTCTCAAACCAGAAAACAGTCCATCTCTACGCGCCCTAGTCAACCTCTCGTTAGTGTCTCAGCTCCATTCAGCGCATCAGCTACCGCCGTCACATTCGAACCTGGCTCTCTCCTGGCCAAACACAGAGGAGATGCCATGTCATGATGTGCTTTTATGTGTACTGAATATACCCACGCATCTATTATCCGTGTCATTGCATATTGTATATTGCAAGCTGTAACTACATACTTCTGTAGTCGTATTCAAAACAAATTTTGAAGTCATGATGATTAGCAAGAAGAGTAATAAGGAGCAAGTAAAAGTACACGAGTGTTTCAATCCGAAGATACCTTGGGTTTCTTCTTGGCGGGTTCATCCTCCTCACCTTCCTTAGGACCAGAAGCTTTGGGTTTCGGTTTCGGTTTTGGTTTCGGCTTGGGTTTCGGCTCCTCGTCCTGGTCAATATCCATGGCATCATCGTCCTGTTTCTTGGCTTTAGGCTTGGGCTTAGGTTTGGACGCTGTTTTCTTGGGTTTATCTTCATCGCCTGCGTCACTACCAGCTGCCTTGGCCTTGACCTTCTTCTTGGGTTTATTTTCATCATCGCCAGCATCACTACCGGCCGCTTTGGCCTTCGCTTTCTTCTTTGTTGGTTTGTCTTCGTCATCCCCTGCATCACTGCCAGTTGCCTTGCCCTTCGCCTTCTTCTTGGTCAACTTCTTCTTCTTTCCTTTCGCGGCATTCGCCAGCTCGCGATCTCCGCTAGCATCAGAGGCAGTAACACCGCCGTCAGAATCTGAGTCGCTTTCACTCGGTGAACCCTCGTCTGTGGACGAGGCCTGGAAGTCTTCATCTACAACACAAGAATGAGAGCTATCACATGACATAGAGAAAAATCCGCACCTTCTTCGCTATCCTCATCATCACCACCCAACCTTGGCTTGGGCATTTCGTCCCCACTACTCGCAACACTCTGCATTTCTTCATCAGAGGAGTCACCTACAGCAGCCAGCATGTCGACATCGGGCACCATCTCATTCTTCAACTTCACTTTCTTTTCCTTGAGGTAAGCCTCGACTGGCTCGTGTTCCTCTTTGTTGATCGACGTGAACGTGTACTCTGGGCCGCTCTTGGTCACAATCTTCAGATCGAATGTGCGGGCCGCAGTGGCACCCATGCTTGCACCAACTCGAGAGAAGACACATTGATGAATGTCAGATATTTCGATGAGAGTCGGCTGTTTGGAAACGAAGAAGATGTATTTCTCCAGCATGAACAAGTCGCCTTGCACGGCCTTGAGATTCGCTTTGATGCCTGGGTGACCATCGCGACTAAGACAGGAGTCAGCCATACTCTAAGCGCAAAATGACTTGCTCACCTTTTGAATGACCCTAGGCTGATGATCTTTTTCTTGGATAGAGCACGGAAAACACCCGAGACAACCTCAAAAGTGGGGTCTTCATAGTTCTTTTTCAGTCTGTCGTACTTCTCGATGTCTTCCCTGATTTGCATATGAGTCATGATCATGTTGTGAATATCGATGATTGGCTTACTCCGACATATTGAGCTCCGCTGTAGTCTCCTCTTCCCGAGCAAATTGCATAACAAGATAAGAATATCTCGTCTGTCCTTGCCGAATGGGCGTGCTCAATCCCAGCTATAATGATTTTAGTCAAAGGTCAAAATGAAGTAGATGTGACTTACAATGAAGAGTACGTGTTGATCATCTTTGGGTAGGAGAAATAATCGAGCAATGCTGGAATATAAAATTTTGTAGTCGTACGTCTTGCCACGAAGACGCAGGAAGTCAAGGAACATGTCAACGTCGTATCGTCCACGAGGGGTCAAGACGAGAACTTCTTCGAAACTCAGGACCAAGTCCCCAGAAACTTGACCAATGTCTGCTTTGTCTTTGATGGCGTCATGGAATGCCTGTGCTGCGCTCATTTCCTCTCCCTCTCCCTCCCTCTCTCCCTCCTCGTCATCGGATTTCTGCGAGCCAGCGTCCGACCCTCGGGCGCGAGCTTGCGTACCAGGGACATAGAAGCGAATCTCTACCATCTCATCTGGTGCGCTGCGAGAAGGTTTCTTTCCAGACGGTGTTGATGGGGCAAATTCTAGTGAAACTTCAGTGCGACCAGCGATGTTGGAGTTTGCTACTTGGCTCAGAGGGAGTTCAAAAGCCGTCTTGTTTGACACGAGGAATGCCAGATCTTGCCCTGGAATAGATGTTTGAGATTAAATAAAAAAGACTTGAAGCACGCCGCACCTTGGATGTCCGTTACACCCCAATTCCAGCCTTTGAATGTGACATCTCTGACTTCTAAGGTCACCCCAAAGTGCTGTTTGAGTAGCCCTGCGAGCTTGTCGTGATCCTGCAAGACTCCTTAATAGCAGTTCATTGCTGAAATCCTGCACCAACCTCCCGTAAGAAGCCATCAAAAGTTTCTCGCCGTCTGTCCTTCAAGCCTATTCGCAGCTGAAAGTTCCTTGCAACGCGACACCATTGCGCCCATTTGACTTCTGCAGACGGTATCGCAGTTACTGTATCATTCTCTTCGCCCTTCCAGGCCATTCCACTTGCTGCAACACGAAATTCTGGCAGGCACCATCAATACAGGATGTGAGATCAAGGGGAAGTCTCCTTACTCCCAACTTCAGATGAGAGGCCATAATAAATTTTATCGAACTGCGTCGTCGCCATAGCGGACAACAGAAGGTGCCAGAAAAGAAGGATAGTACTTGGATGGAATTATGCAACGTTGAGACTCGACGCGTTCAATATGACAAATCATCGAGATCGCGTCTTGAAGTGTGTTTCCATATATATAAGCGAACGCCCGAGTCGATATTATCATCATACTACTACTTTGGTCTACCCAGGCTGTTGTTCTCCACTAAGCATCTCTAGGAGTACGCCTTCACGTCGAGCAAATCAGCTGGCAACGCGATCTCTTTACATTTCAAGTGCTACTCACCAATACACAGTGAACTAGCTGTCCAGTGTCAACTGCAATGGATTCAACTCAAGAAAGAACCTTCTGCAAGTGGTGAGCTACCTGGCAGTACACTGCTGTTGATGGAATAGTTCATGTTGTTATCTAGGCTTAATACCAAACTTGAAGCAAATGGTTATCCACCCATGCACTCGCTCGTCCAAGACCTTTCGGACGGTGTGCGCTTAATCCAGCTCATGGTAAGAGGGACAATCGTCTTCTAGCTCGAGCAATCATGATTGATGCCTTGTCTTGCATAGGAAATAATGGGTAAGGTTGTATGTCATTTTAATTCTATATGGTGTGGATAGCTCGCGTGTTGTACAGGTGATACATCCCTCGGAAGATACAATAAGAACCCCCGGATGCGCGTCCAGAAGGCAGAGAATGTCAACAAAGCACTGGAATTCATACGACAACGCGGTATCAAGTTAACAAATATTGGCCCTGAAGGCACGTTGCACAGTTGGGTCTGAAGGAACTCAACCAAACCATTGGACTCTAGACATTATCGACGGCAACTTGAAACTGATCTTGGGTATGATCTGGACCTTGGTTTTGCGTTTTACCATCGCAGACATCAGGTAAGGCAACTCGTACAAGAAGATGCTTCGTTGAATGTGACTATTTCAGTGAGGAAGGCCTTTCGGCGAAGGAAGGCTTGCTACTTTGGGCTCAACGCAAAACTGCGCCGTACAAAGAAGTTGATGTACAAGACTTCTCCATAAGTTGGTCGGATGGGCTGGCGCTGTTAGTACACTCCCTGACTGCAATCTGCCTCTGACTTACTCTTACTCGTTCAGCTGTGCATTAATTCATTGCCATCGCCCCGAGCTCCTGGATTACGACAAACTTGACAAGGCATGTAGCAGTAGAAGCATTCGTAAATATCGTAGCTAACTGCGTTGTTCAGTCCGATCGACACGGTAACACTCGCCTGGCATTCCAAGTGGCCGCAGACCATCTTGATGTTCCAGTAAGCTCACATTAGGCAACACTTGCGGAGGTGCTTACTTTGCCTATGCAGCAACTTCTTGAGGTAGAGGACCTGTGTGATTCGATGCGTCCAGACGAACGCAGTGTCATGACCTATATTGCAAGCTATTTCCACGCCTTCTCAACGATGGGTACGTTAGAAATTAAAATTGCTGTCACATCATATACAACTAACTGCCTGGCTAGATCAAGCCGAAACTGTTTCCAGACGCGTCGAAAAATTTGCTGAACTGATGCAATCCGTTTGGATGAGCAAAAACGACTACGAGCGTCGAGCTCGCGCTGTGCGTCTACTTACATCGCTTACTTCTCATAGCTCACGCCTTCTTTGATTTCAATAGCTCCTACATGCACTTTCTGAGGTCCAAAAAACATGGTCAACTAGCCGTTTCACCGGCTCATATACGGATGCGAAAGAACAATCTGCTACTTTTACAACTTACAAACACACAACCAAACGTACATGGGTCATAGAGCGACAGGATGTCACTACACTCCTTGGCAACATACAAACGAAGCTTCGGACTTACGGGTTGAGAGAATACATTCCTCCTCTCGGTCTCGCGCTTTCGGTGGGTATTCGAGATGCAGTGTATTAATTTTGTGCCTGATTATATACATCGAGTTCTAGGACCTCGACGATGCTTGGAATGACCTGCTTCAATCTGAAGCGAAAAGGTCACGATTAATCAATGCACAGATACGACAGTCAGTCACACGTTTTACATCGCTCGTTATTGATGTTCAATGAGTTCAGGATAAAAGAGTCGTTGCGGAAAGAATTTGCGGATCTAGCTAATGATTTCTCGCAACGTCTACACACCATATCATTGGAACTCTCGGGTGTCGCGGGGCCGCTAGAGGTCTGTATCCAACTTGTACATAGACAAAGGCTTACGTATGATGATATAGACCCAGCAAGACCAGGTTAAAGAAATTCAAACCCGCCTGCCGACGTTATCGGAAGCCCTGACGCGCGTGGCAAAGGCAGAGCAAGACTGCGTCGTAGCAAACGTAGAAGAGAACGACTACACAGTGTTCACATGTCAAGACCTTGAGTTTGAACTAGGACTTGTGGCGCAAAGCCTTACGAAGAAGATATCTTTTATTGACAATCAGGTCAGCATCTCTTTGAGCACATCCTACTTGACTAAATGCAGTGCAGATTGTCTCCCGAAACATGACTAACCTAACACCTGCACAACTGGAGCAATTTGAGAGCACTTTCCGGTATTTCGACCGCGACGAGACCAACACGTTGAGCTTGACAGAGACGAGCGCAGCTCTCGCTAGCCAGGGTCTTGTGTACTCGGTGAGTGGATCATACACTGCATAGCTACGCTGCTCATCAAGCCATTGAACGATTAGGATGAAGACATGACTTATATTTACGACCAGCTGTTACAAGACTATGGCGCGGTCACTTTTGAAGCCTTCATCAATCTCTTGGTGAGCTGATTCTCCTTCGACATCAATGGCATTCTGACAGATGACTTGTAAAAGGTCGACATAACAGAGGATCAAACGTCACCAGAGCAACTGCGCGAATCATTCCGTGGAATCGCGGGTGACAAAGTGCGTGACTTTCACTTGGTGACTTGTGCGCTGATGAGATTCCTTTCTGCAGCCTTTTGTGACTGAACTCGATTTGCGCCTGGCTCAGTTACCCGTAAGTGCAGTCGACTACTTGAGTCAGGTGATACCGTCGACAAACAATGAGGTGGGAGAACCTGAGTATGACTATGAGACTTGGCTCCAGGACGTCTTTGCATAGTGTGAAACAATCCACCCCCGACTCTAGGGAGTGGAGAGAGCTTTGTGGAGTCACGAGGTTGGGCGGTGTTGGGCGTTTGAACTTTGAGCTTCCCTAACATTGTAGTTACTGTCAGCACACGAATTTAGAATCACGCAATACATCTGAACTCCACAGCATTGTAATCGTAGATCATTCCTGCTACTGACGTGCTGACGTGTCTTGTCTGGGTTAAGATGGCAGCTGAATCCTGAAATGCACAAGCCGTTCGCTGTTTTCACCATGTAGCCAAGGCAGTAGGACCCATATTAACCCGGTTTGATGTAGATCCAACGAAGAAAAGACAGCATTGTCAGTTAAAAGGAGACAGCGCATGCATTGCGTTACAGTGATATTGTATGCATTCAACGCAGTAGCGTAGGCCAAAAATGTTCATCTCGAACCAGTCACGGTCCGATTCGTTGGCTCAACTATTGACAGGGATTTATCTGTGACCAAAGACAGACTTTGGTTGATAAGGTTCCTCAAATACTTGCGCTCTTCCGGGGTCAGAGTGATACTGATGGCACCTTAATAAGACTCAGTTCAGACGTCTGCTCTTTGCTTACGAGACACATACCAAGGAGATCCTGCAGGTGCTTCAAAGACGTGGTCCCGACGATCGGCGCCGTGGCGATGTCTTGTGCCATCGACCAAGCAACGCATCCAACGCCGAACATCTACCATAATAATCAGGAGACATGAAGTGACAAAGACATAAATCAAACCTCGAGTGTCGGAAATATCTCTCGTTCCTCTTCGCGATAAACCAAATTGTGGTGGTTCTGCATAGAAATGAAAGTTGTGAGAGGGTTTGTGATCGCGTAGTCTAAACAGATCCGTGCAGTTAGATTTCGACTCGCTCACGCCAAAGATATGGATATGGTGTTACTTTGCATTGCCTGGACTGGAGCTGCATCAAGATCAGAAACATGACAGAATGGCTGTCAGAACGATCTTTAATCGAACACCGGGTCGGGACAAACACGACAGCATCAACATAATCAAGTTGCAAACGCTCTTGATGGATGCGAAAATATGCTATTTGTTGTGTCAGATCAGATAGTGCAACAAACCCACAGGAGCCAACATCCTCACCTTGCGACTCAAACCCCTTTGATTAACTTATCAGGACGTACACCTAGCTTGAAGAGCTTTCACTCGGGGTACGTCCGACGACTCTATAGACCTGAAAGATTATTTATCAAGACCTGCGAACTACCGATACGTCAGAGATATGACCTTTGTCATGACTACAATCTCATCCCGAGGTAAGCTGAGCTTTTTGATCGCATTTCCGAGTATGACATCAGAAAGTCCATTGGAGTATATCTAATCCTATAGATTAATAAATGCCTGAGGCGAAGAGGGGTTTCATCTCACGTCTGCGGCGTCAAAGGTATTGATGCCCACGTCATAACTTCAATATCGACGGTAAAGACACGGTTTGGCATTGAAGTCATGTTACAACAGTACTCACAAAGCTTTGATGTGGATGATGACTTCTTCCTCTCCAAGAACCCAATATTGCCACTCGCTAGTACCTATGTTGAAGACTCAGGTGACTTTAGTCATTCGCGCGAGTAAACGCTCTACACACCGCACTACATTGTTCCCATAAACGAACGACTGATAGTACCATACCATAAGGCATTCCCTTCTGTGTGGTCGACATACTGGCTGGGTTGGGGCAGTGAGGTTGTTCTGAGAGCTTAGAATAGGCTATAAAGACATTAGAACATTATCATCGAGGCGCAAAGGTCCGTTCACGGGATCTGACAGATATGATCGTCTTCAGCCAGTTTGCGGGATATTAAGTTCCATTAAAGTTACTTTGTCTGTGGATCGAATACAGCATCAGATCAATAAAATAATAGAGCATACTGGTCAGGCGATCGGATGCCAGCACAGAGTCTGTGTAGTCGCTGATGAGGCCTAGGAACCACATGCACTGTCAAGTCTGAATCTGTCGGGTCGTGTTGACGTTGAAATGTCACGGTAAGATGTAGCCTCGCCATCTTCCATGAATGATAATATAGTGCTTGATCTATGTATAATTCGATGTGACAAGCAAGGAACAAAATGATTCAACAAAGCCACCACCATAATTACTATTAGCGGAGTGTCAATTAGGTCACGACTGTTTGTTGGACTTGGTAAACAAGATAACCCAAAGGCCTTAAGCTTGTCATGGCACCTCATGCCTCCCCTTCTGTTGCCCCTCCAGATAGCCGACCTCCAAAACGACCTCGTTTATCCAAATCTACTCATCGCGTTCTTAATGTTTGGGCTCAGCTCGCCGAACGCTACAACAAACGTCTTGACGAAGATGATATTGTCGACCTCTACAGCGGCACCATAATCAGCGACAGAGGAGTACTAAAGAATGGAAAGGACTATGATTTTGGTCATTTTGCTTCCGATGATAGTCAGGATGACCCAGATCAGGAGCAGGAGCAGGAGCCCGGCGAGCAGGACCAGGATGATGACGTCGATGAATTGGACACTCTACCCGTTCGGCGCGCGCCCGACGGTACTATGGCATCAACTTCTGAGTTGCTTCGTGCCGTGCCACCTCTTTCAGCAACAACAGACGCTGACGATCTCAATGACTTTTTGGAGGCTGAAAAGAGACGGAGAGAGCTGTTGGGGGATGAGGACGGTGATGATGACTTGTCTGTGGAAGAACTAGCTGCGCTACGAGAGGCTTTACACGAGTCAGAGGAAGATGAAGAACAGCCGAAGACCGTTGATACAGCAGCCATAGAAGACGAGTCCGAGGATGAACTTAATAGCATATGGCAGCACGACGAGGCTAGTGCTGTGTACCACATCCCCCGCAATGAATCTAAACAGGATTCTGCGGAAGGTGAGCAAAAAGTCTTAGAGTTCGCTGATTCTGACGAGGAGTTTGCCGCGCTCCTCGAGCGACCCCCGCAAGCTGGAAAGCGAAAGCGAAACTCTTCACCACCATTTTCTCTACGAGGATCTTCTCCATCTTCACATCGTTATACATCATCTGAAAGCACTCTAGGTAATGTAGCTACCTTCATAGTCTGCACAATCGCTTACCAACGGTCTACTCTGCAGTACCTGATACACCTTCGACTACAGCAAGCACCCGTTTTGCGTCTCGTACGCCGCAGACTCAAGTCTACCCCTTTGCCACCCCCTCCATTGATCTCACCCAACCATCACTGCGGACTCAAATCTACCCTTTCGCCATCCCCTCCATTGATCCCACTCAACCATCACCGCGGACTCAAGTTTATCCTTTTACCACCCCCTCCATCGCTCCCACTCAACCATCACCGCGGACTCAAGTTTACCCTTTTGCCACTCCCTCCATCGATCCCACTCAACCACCACAACTCCTTCTCTACCAGGCGATGCACCAACTATCATATGCTTTGTCCGCCACGATGTCGACATATGGCTCACCTCGAATGCCTCCGCCATCGACAGGTCCGTGGGGTGCGTACCCCCTAGGTTTTGCGCATCCTTGGGGGCCACAAGGGACGTCTGAAGCATCGCACTCTTTTAAGCTGGACGATAATGTACATGACGATGAACGGCCAGACGATGAAAGTACACTCGTGAACCATGATGGTGGTGCACTAGAGAATGGCAGAAGGCGGAGGCGGTCCACAAGTCCTATAGGTTCAAGGAGGGATGCGAGGAAGATTGAGCGCCGGAAGTCTACCCGATTTTATGACGAAAAATATCAGGAACAGCGTATCGTGTCGAAGGGACCAACACCTGGTACTCCATCTCCTACCCGTAGTCTTACGGGGTCCACTAGCACGAACAAGAAGAAGGGGAAGGCAAAACGCAAGTCGTAAGCTGTATGATCTTCATCCCGTTGTGTATTTAAGCAGTATGTATTGGACATCTTGGGTATGAAGAAAAACTATTAAAATCTGTTGTACTATTGGTATCTATTTTTGCTACCTTCATCATATACCCTCATAGATGGTGATCAAGATTGATACAGACTCATGTAGTAGTAGGAGAACCGATGAGGTCTTTAGCGTATCAATACCCACACTTGTCTGTCAAGTGGCATCTAATAGATAGGCGTACACACGTGCGTATGATATGTTTGGCTTACATTGTTTTTGCATTGTTTAGACTTTGGCTTCAAGACAAGATCAGCCTTATCCAACTTCCAATTTTATTCCTTACTCTTACGCCAGATTCCCGGTGTACGATGGTGCAAGGTATAATAGGAAGTGTAAGGGCGCTGAGTTCTTGCCACTATCCGGGGGTGACTTCTGACGAATGAAATTGATCTTTGCAGGAGCTTGTTAAGCTTATCAAGAGCGGCAAAGTCCCAGACAAAGGTGTCGCTGGTTCCAACTACAAGATCAGGGTCATCGTTGACCTGATAGTAACATAGATTACCTTATCGTAGACGTTAGAGACGATGATTGGAAGGGAGGAAATATCAAAGGCTCCCGGAATCATCCATCTCAAAGATTCTTGTTGGAGGTCGATGACCTTATCGAGCGGACGAAGGATGTACCGATTACGATCTTCCATTGTGCACTGAGTCAGGAGCGGTATGGATAGTCCACCTGATCTTCCCAATACTTATTCACCGCCTCTTGGACAGTGGGCCAAAGGCAGCCAGAGTACGTTCATTCCTCGAAGCGATCGCGTCATAAAAATTGAGAACAGAACAGATTTACGAAGAAACTCGCAACGCTTTGCATGATACGGATCACACTGTGTACGTCCTTCAAGGGGGGTTCGTCCAATTCGGGCAGTCGTACAAGGTAACGTTGCATCGTTGATTTCAATCAGAACCCACCACCAATCAGATATTTAAGGACGATCCAGAGTTGGTGGAAAACTGGAGAGAGATCATTTGGTAGAATCAGCTAGGGTCCTGTGTCGAGGAATTCTGTTCCAAAAGGGTTAGTGCTTCCCTTTATTATGCTTCTCAGCTTCCACCGCTTTCGTCTATCGTGTTGTCTTTCTGCTTGATGAAGCGTTTTGGCATCTCTTCAACAACCTTTTGGAGCTTACGTCGCTCTGCTTCAATATTCCTCTGGCAGACAGTCCTTTGCAAGTCGATCAGTGGGAATATTTGGTGCGAATTTACTCAGAGAACATACCACGTGCCCAAGGAGACAACCATAAAAGTCCCTACTGCCCAGTGTGATCCGACGAGAAACCCTGGACGAATGACGTTGATAACAGTCAGTATAAACTAGCAGATAACGCACCAGCACTCATTATACGAATGACTCCTACTCCAACACCACTGGCGATACCACTCATAAGACTGTTCCGAGCACATGGCATCTCTCCAAGACGTTGAAAATCATCAGCTATTGATATGCGCTAGCTTCGCAAAGTGTTCAGTTGCATAAGGGTTGATACCTGGCGAAGGCGCACCTTGAAAGCTTCTCGCGCATCATGCCAAAAGTTACCAGTTGATTCAACCCTGTAGACGGGTCTGCGGGATTCGGAAGGTTGACTTGATGCAACTTGCGTTCCCTCTACAGAGTCAGAAGACATGACGAACGCTAAATATTACTAGGTTATAGGCTTACTATAGCTGCAACTTCGGCTTACAGCCGATTCAGAAGCCGCTGGACTTCTCACGGCTAGTTCCGCCCAGAAAAGCCAGTTCGTTCCGCCTTCTCCCTTTTCCTTCAGTTCACGTCTACATCATGTCTCTCCCTCAACCAGTTCCCCCCTCATGGAAGGTATGATGCATGTCGCGACTGCCTGCGGTATTTTGGAACTTAAAGTGTTTGAATACAGGACCTCGGAAAGTCCTCTAACGACTTGTTGGGGAAGGACTATCCTTTCCATGGCACATCTCTGGAGGTCAAGACCAAAACGCCATCCAATGTCGCGTTTAAAGTTGGTGGAAACAGGGACTCGAAATCTGGCGCCATTGCCGGGGACATCGAGGCCAAGTACACCGACAAGAAGAATGGCCTGGTTTTCACCGAGACGTGGACCACTTCTAACGCTCTCAAATCTCAGCTCGAGCTCGAGAACTACCTTGCCAAAGGCCTCAAGCTTGATATCGCTACGTCATTGACGCCCGACAAGGGCCAAAAATCAGCCTTGCTTAACGTGATCTACAAACAGTCTGGCGTCCACACCCGTGGCGCATTCGACGTGTTCAAGGTTCGGCGACGTTGAATTCCGTTGTTCTCCGTCTAATGTCAAGGAAATATTAGGGCCCCACCTTCACCACTGACACTGTCTTCGGTCGCGACGGCTTCTTGTTTGGCGCTGAGACTGCGTACAACGTCACCGAGGGTAAGATTACTCGGTATGCCGCTGCCATCGGTTATAACGCTCCCGAATACGCTGTGACTGTTCACGGTCTCAACAACCTCAAAACTTTCACTGCGAGCTACTACCACCGTGTCAGCGCTGATGTCGAGGCTGGTGCTAAGGCTGTTTACGACACCAAGGCAACGACTTCAGGTGTTGCTCTTGAGGTGGGCACTAAGGCGTAAGTTTAGGACCACATGGTGTTGGCATGGTTGGTTGGAAATTCGCTGAACCCATTACGTATAGGTACCTTGATTCAGCTGCTTTCGTCAAGGCAAAGATCAACAACTCCGGTGTTCTCGCCCTTGGTAAGCCACTGCAGCTCTAATGATTGAGCGTTCTCTGACGACATTGGCAGGCTACACACAGGCCCTCCGTCCTGGTGTTAAGGCTTCCTTCGGTCTTGCCCTGGACACTCAACGCTTGAACGAAATCAGCCCCACTGGCCCAACTCACAAGGTACGCCCTTCATCATGCTCTAGTCTGAGTATTGATCATGACTGTCCATCTAGGTCGGAGCTAACATCGTGTTTGAGTCGTAAAACTACGGCAATTCTATAGCTAGTTGTGCCATTCCGCATCATTAATGACATTATCGCACTACGTATTGCCAAGTAATGCAATGTATTGCTTAGCCTATACTTACACTCGAACAAAATGATGGTTGCTATTAAATCGAACTTTGCAACCAAGAGTTGATGATGCACCCTGTGCTGGTACCTGGGTGCATAATGTTATGAATTGATGCGAGGGGGTGCTCCTGAAACGGCTGGTCTTAGGATAAGTCTGCAGATGTGCAGATTTCAGGTCTACATCTGGGTATAAGTTACATTTAATAGTGGGACTCAAAGTAGATTTTGAAACTCACTAAAGCTTCAAAAAAACTTGCTAAAGTTTCAGAATACTCAGCCAGAAAGCCACCAAAACACATGGCACACAGCAGCATCAGAGTGAACTTGGAAATGACACTTGTTATTTTTTGAGGCATCTACAACAAAAATATGTAGATATAGCTATGTATTTAATGAGCAAGGGAAATTACATGAGACACAACAAAACAGAAATCCACAGACATGCACATATGTGAAGTGGTTTGTTGTAGGCAACTGCATGGGTATACCCCCAGGTACCAGCAGTCAAACCCGTACCTGTACCCCAACTGTGGGTATGGGTTTTGCAATGGGTATCTGCAAAATGGACCCGGGGTATGACCTGTGGAGGGTATACCTGCAGGTATCAATCAATTATGTACCTACGAGATAACAAAAGTAGTAGTTAGTCAGTCTGCACTATTGATATACTGTCCCATCCATCATCCATAGCTTCGTCTTCTCCCACAACGTCTGGAAGTTTTGATACCTTAATCACATCCTCAGACTCAACAAGGCCCAACTCGCTTCATTGGCCGAGAGTCCTAGGGATCAGCAGGGGTATGGGTAACCCCTGGGGGTCATGGGTAGGGGTACCTAGGGGTATGGGTATGGGTAGGGATCTTGGGACCCATGAACCCGTGGACCAAACATGGTACCCTTGGACCAAATACAGGACCCTCGGACCATGGGTCCATAGATTGTATATATAACTGTACAGTACCACATGATCAATACACATTACAAATTAACAAAGGCTGATAACGAGTCTAATTCAACTATATCCACTCAGTGCCCGCCTATCAACAAATGTTACCTAAACAAACCACCAAGCCCACTGAGAAGGCACTTGCTATGGCCGCAGAAGGCAATCAAGCAAAATGAAAAACTACAGATAAGGCTCCTGCTTCCACGGTCACATCGAAATGGCCTAAGGTGATGGCATCCATGGAGATAGAGCCTAGCAATAGTACATCATCAACACGGAGTTATCGAGCTAGTGTATAGACAGAAGAAGAAGACGAGGCAGCTCACCATGTTGCAGACACCATTGTAATTGAATCTGATGCTGATAATGAAGATGCAGAGAGTTCTAAAGAGGATCCATCAGAATCATCAGACACTGAGCTAGGTATGTACTTATGAAACATGTCATGCAAAATCTAATGATAGATGAATGCAGAGAGACTTATGCAAGATTGGACATCACCAATCTATGCCTTTTTCGAGCCAATACCAGCAATTGAGTACCACGACAGGTGCCGATGCCATGTCTTTAAATGTGCTGCGCATGGCTGCAAACACAAAGTCTGATGATACCTTGATAAAAAAGATGCAAAATCAACTGGCAATATGTGAAAGCATGTCAAGAGTTGTTGGGGAGAACCTGCCTTACAATCAGCAATGGCTTCAGGAAACACCGAGGCTGCATGTGAAGGGCCTATCAAGAGCCTACTTGAAACTGGATCAATCAGAACTTCCTTCACACGAAAAGGAAAGGGAAAGGTTACCTATTCACACCGTCAGCATACATGTGCTGAGACCAGGTACGTCTCGAGCAAGCACAGTAGACACCTCTGATACCATATAACCAGGGCAGAGGTTGTGCGTTGGGTGTCCAAGAGCCTGCGACCGTTCAAAATTGTCAATGATCGTGGTTTCAATGCCCTAATGAAGACTGGGCGTCCAGAGTATTACTTACCATCACCTTCAACTGTCTCACGCGACATCAAACAAGTGTTCATAAAAACACGCAAACATATAGCAAACATGTTACAAGTAAGTTAAACTTAGCACAGGATAAGACAAACTAAAATGCTCACCAGAACTATGATGGCAAGCTTAATTTCGCAACTGATGCCTGGACCTCCCCGAATCATCGTGCATTTGTGGCTATATCAGTCCATCTGGAGCATGAAGGTCAGCCTCTAGCTATGATTCTTGACATTGTTGAAGTTTCAAAGGTAAAAAAACTTACTGTTAATTGAAATCATGCTGACAGGCACACGCAGTCGCACACTGGTGCTAATTTGGCGGAGGCATTCGCAAATGTCCTAGAACAGTTCGGAATCTCAGACAAGGTAAAAAAAAATTCATTATCAGTTCAAGGAATAACTCACCAGTGGCATGGCACACAGATACTCAGTGTGACAGCAGACAACGCATCATCAAATGATACTCTTGTGACAGAACTTGTAGATCTGGTGCCCCACTTTGCGGGTCAGGCAAGTCGCACACAATGTTTCTTGCATATCATCAATCTTGTTGCTAAGTCCCTGTTACGTGAGTTTGACACCTCAAAAAATAAGGCTGGAGAGGGTGGAGAGAGAGACGAAGATTTGGATGGACTTACTAGGAATATTGAACTTGAGGACTTGCAGACACAGGTCGAAGACCCCAACAAAGACACTGAGAATGACGATAATGACAATGGGTGGGTAAATGAAGAGACACTGCTGAATCACAATGAGCGCTTGGAGTTGGCAGCCAATATTTGGCCAATTAGACTGCTACTCGTAAAGGTAACAACAAAATACTCACCTGTGGTGTATACTAATACTCATTGCAGCTCTGAAAACTCGCCTTCAAGATCGTTCACTCAACAACAATCCTCCTTCCTGCGTGGAAAGGCATTCTTGAAGACTTGAAGCTTGCACAGCGAATCATGCCAAGGGATGTTTCAACACATTGGAATTCAACATTTGATATGTTGAACTTTGCGTTGGAGTACCGAAATGCGATCGACGTCATCGTTGACAAGCAAAAGTTGGGTCTCAAGGAATATGCGTTGGAAGATGATGAGTGGATGCTTGTGAAACAACTGCATGATGTGTTGAAGGTATGTGGTCACATGACACTAGTAACACATGCTGACATAACAGTCACAGATACTCAAGGATGCGACACTTTACTTCTCACGAGCGACCCCAAACCTTGCGATGGTCATCCCAGCCATGGATCATATCGACAACGTTTTCACCAACTGCATCGTTCAGAACGACCACCTTGATCCCGCCATCAGCACAGCTCTTGGACTTGCAAAGCGAACTCTAAACCGCTATTACTCATGTTCTGACTCCTCTGAAGTGTATCACATTGCTATGGGTATGTCTTTTGTTTTTATGTTGTTTTCTAGTCTAAATCTAATTATTTTGTAGTCCTCCATCCCTGGCACAAGCTGTCATATTTTCGGTCTGCCGGCTGGCAGCAGGACTGGATCGACACAGCTGAAAACATTGTTCACACAGAATTCAAGCGTTATGCGTCTCACTTGCCGGTCCCTACTAATAACAATGCTAATCCACCACCGGCGGTATCAGAGGTTGATGAGGTGCGTGCTACTAACATAATTTCCATTATCACAACTAACATCAACCCTCAGGACGCAAATATCTTCGACCGTTTACCCACACTTGCCCATCCCAAGTCCACTAGTACATCTGCTGAGGAACTCAATGGTTACCTCAATGCAGACATTGAGGATGTTTCGGATCCGATAGCATGGTGGCGTGGGCACCGAAAGACTTACCCGCGACTCTCTCGAATGGCATTAGACTACCTCACTATCCCTGGTATGTTTTTATTTTAGCACTAGTATATTCTCTGACATTAATGATTCTAGCAACCTCCGTTGACGTCGAGCGTATTTTCAGCCGTGGGCGCTTACTTCTCTCCCATGTCCGAAGCCATCTCTCTGCACAGACTACACATGCGCTCCTTTGCGTTGGGCTATGGAGCCAACTAGGATTGGTGAAGGATCATGACATCCAGTCAACTGCTAGCTTGCCTGATATCGAAGCCGAGGAGGAGCTGCAGGATGGGTGGGATAGTATTATACTAGGGTAATTTACATGATGTATTCTCGTTGCATACAATTTAGTTCCGCGGGTACATGTGTACCCACCATACCCTTGACCCACGCTGTATCCTTCCAGCTACCCATACCCCACGAGAGCCATGGGTATAAGGGTATGGGTATCTTGCAGGTATGGGTATGGGTTGGTGGCTGCACACCTGCGGGTTTACCCCTGCTGATCCCTAGCCGAGACAAAGAAGTGCGCATGATGACTGTGCCGAAGACGACTTCTGACATGCGTCAGGATGAGGCGGCCATGACTGAACAGTTGTTTGACATCCACAGATGTTGCTGTGGCCAAATATAAGCCTACAGCGTGTCAAAAAAATTAGTTACATACCAGGGATGGTTAGGTAGTCAATAGCCATGCATGAAAGCCAGGGGAAAGACTTCTGACGTTCAAGCCACCAACCAATAGGGTCAGTGATGTGTTCAATGTCCATGAGTCTATACTGTCATAATCATACATTAAATATACTGTAGTTATCAGTAAATTGCCATACATCAATCATTGTTGTCACTACTGACAAGCAAGTAATGTATGATGACGTGGATCCCTACTTTGATGACCAGCTGGTGATATATCACTGATGTATTACTCTTCTTAGGACATGGGCAGTAATGTATCACTCTCATTACCCTCAAAAATAGGACAGGGTTATATTTGGTAATTGTTGTTATGATTGTTGTTACCACTGACAAGCAAGTAATGTATGATGATGTGGATCCCTACTTTGATGACCAGCTGGTGTTATATCACTAATATATTACTCTTCTTAGGACATGGGCAGTAATGTATCACTCTCATTACCCTCAAAAATAGGACAGGGTTATATTTGGTACCCTTTGATGCTTGTCACATAGCTTCCTCGTGCCTACATTGCCTTCCTGTGCCTTTTGTTACCTTCTATTACCTACTTTGAAAGAAGCAGAAAGCATGGAAGTGTCATGCTTGGGCTAAATATATAAACTTAAAGTAAATTAATGACTAAGTCCAACCAACCATCACGTGACAATCAATAGTCCCGCCACCAAGTTCTGAATCCAACCAGCCATCACGTGACATACAATCATTTTTTACCAAGTCCCAT
The DNA here is from genome assembly GCF_016647745.1 of Suillus plorans. Lineage (NCBI taxonomy): Eukaryota > Fungi > Basidiomycota > Agaricomycetes > Boletales > Suillaceae > Suillus > Suillus plorans. The sequence continues at coordinate 278,353 of NW_024537417.1, forward strand.
TATCTGTCACTCCTCGAGCTCATCTGTTTCCGAGTCATGCGACCGATTGCACCATTGGATAGTTCTCAAGTATCACTATCCTCTTAATTTTCACAAGATTTTAGTATTAAGTAATTAGCACGTATTATGACATTCTATCAATTTAAATTGAGAGTGATAGGGCTGCAACAAGAGATGAGGGAAATGATGTTAACAAGACTCACAAGGATAGAAACAGTGGGAATGGTAAGGATCAAGACTCAAGAGGTAGTGTATTGCAAGAATGGGGTCACAAGGATAGAAACAATGGGAATGGTAAGGATCATGAGGTACATGTATCGCAAGAATGGGCTCAGAGAGTGGCAGGGACAAGTCAAACACATTGCTTTCTAATGGTTGTTATTAAGTACAGCACTGATATATCACTCACTTTGCAGGTGCTCCATGTGCGAGAGACTTTGGCTGCTTCTTCGATGTTGAGTTCTCTTTCCCAATGTTCCTGCTGCCGATGGAGTTGGCAACCTCATTGTGGGTTGACTCCTTGTGCTCTCATTTTGATCGTCCGAGTACAAGGGACTTGTGTTGTTGACAGTTTACCTGTGGGCCTTCCACAGCTCCCTTGGAGGCAGCATGTTCTTCTGAAGGCTGCATAAGATTTTGAGGTGGCTGGACACTAGGAAGTACAGGCATGGGGTGTGGGAGAAGTAGAGGCTGATTGACAGTAGGAAGTGCAGATGGCGTAGATGTAGCATCAACCAGCTCGACAATAGGAAGTGCAGGTGTCTTGGATGTGACAGGTTCTGCTGTTGCCACGGAAATGGGAGTTACTGCTGGTGTCTTGACGACAGGAAGTGCAGACGTCTCGGACATGGTATGTTGAATGGGAGTTAATGCTGGTGTATTGATGACAGGAAGCACAGACAATGTAGATGTTGCATTACCCAGCACAACAATAGCAAGTGCAGGAGTCTTGGATGTGATATGTAATGCTGGTGCCACAGAAGTGGGAAGTGGCGCTGGTGTCTCGGATGCAAGAGTTCCTGCTGGTGTGATGGATGGGTGAAGTGAGACGCTGCTGGTAGGTATGACTGGCTGGTTAGAAGGCAGACCTGGCCAATTTGGATATAATGGCGCATCCAACAAGTCTGTTAACCCCAAAGTGGATGAGGAATTTGCTGTGGGAGTATATCCCTGTGACAAGGGAAGGATGAGTCTGTTATGGAACAACACAGAGTCGAATAACTCCAAGCTTGGTGAATTTGCTGTGGGAGGTGTATATCCCTCTGGCATAGGAAGGATGGGTCCATTATTCTTGAACAACGGTGCTGGACCAGAGGTTTCAAGAGTAGAGAAGACATCATATGGCTGGTCATTGAATAGTCTCGGCAGAGGGAGTGATGTATCATTGGTTGTGATGAAGTCAATTGGCGTTAAGGTGGTGATAGTGGTGTCTTTGAAAGATTGATGAGCGGGCTTGGACAGTGAGGGTCCTGGACTTGGAGTTCCCTTCCATGCTGCATCAGCTGCACAGAACAATCAATTGTCATGTGTTACAAGTTGTGAACTCGGTACTCACAAAAGGCATGCTTTGTGAATTCTGCATATGTGTCATATCCCGTAGTTCCGGACCTACATCCGACAATATTCCCATGCCTCATCCAGACCTTCGGATGCCCTATCCATGTCTCCAGTCCTCTATCCATCCGGATCCCTGCACCTCTGCACATCCACATCCAGATCCCTTTACCTCTGTACATCAGACCTCCATACCTCCGCAGCTAGCCTGCATCATTCATCCTTTGTCCTATCGCCCTAATGTCATATCCCGTATATGCACACTTCTTGTCCGGACCTCCGATCTGATCCGGTCCGATCTGATATCCGATAAGCTTCGTAATTCATTTCCTGTTCATATAACGTTAAACACAGCCTATTCGGTATTTCCTCTTCCCGGTGTCTTGGTTATACTTATTACCGGTATGATTACTGATCCATTAACCTATGCTTCATTTCCGACTCGCGCTTGATAACTTTGCTTATGCTTCATACATAGCCTCGGACTCTTGCTTACTGATCTTTCTGTTATTTCCTTAGTATATAAACTCTTGTATATGCCCTGTAGTTCCTCAGTCTGAATATCATATTAGTCCTCGCACTAGATCTCACTCTAAGTCCTCATATCAGTTCTAGTCTTCCGACTTAGCCAATATCCATCTCAGGCCTAGGGAGAAATTCCCTAGGCCAGAGCTCCGCTTATCTGATCCTCCGAAGTTTCTGGACATTCGTCCAAAACTTTCCCATGGTCCTCCGGACCTATTCTGCTTCGGACTTTGTCCTTGCAGCCTTTCCTCTGTTTGCTTCTACTTAGGACTTGTCCTAAGTAGCCATTACACATATCTGTATCAGGACAAAACCTCATTGTAATTTCCGGAAGTTCCTCCGGAACTTTCCTGCACTCGTCTGGAAGTTACTTGCACTCGTCCGGAAAGTCCTTCCAAACTTTCCCACGCTTCGGATGTCCTTCAGACGTCCTTGGACTTTCTTCAGACATCATTCTGAAATTAAGGGCACATACTCGGGTAAGGGGCGCAGCGCACGAGCTGAAGCCAAGCCCCTCAGAATCAGTCCTACCCTTTGTGCACGGTCTTAACAATATGGCTTCATAATGCATTCATTAAAATCCGAGTAAGCAAGATTGAATGTGTTTCCCATCGCTGTTTGCCCCACATGAAAACTCTCAACCTGAATTTTCCCACCCATACCTGGAGAAGGCCTGCCCATCAACACAGAAAAGGCCCAGCCTGTCTGTTTTGCCAGTTCCGAAAATATATCAGCTAGAACATTGGGTAATTTTTCAATATTCCTGGAAGACAGTAAGTTCTGCAATCAACTAACAACACATAGATGAGACTTACTTGGAGAAAGAAATATCATCATCCTCGCTCAAAGTCTTCTTGTGATTTTCGCGCATTTTGCTCCACTGCTTGACAAAATCAGCTACCTCAGCCTTGATCTTGGGGGTCTCATTTGCAAATAGAGCACGAGTGTGCTTCTTGACAAGAAATAGCCTGGTTTTCTTAGGCAACACCTGTTTCATATCACTTCCAACAGTGCTAGTTTTGTTGTCCTCTTCGTCTGATGTCATTGGACTCAGGCCAGCTTCCTGTTTGAGGACCTTCATCTCTGCATCAATGACAGGTTTGATATGTGTTTTGTAGTATAACTTGGAGTAAGCCTCAGCAGGCTGTAAGGTGTGTGTTCCTTTGAGGCTTGATTGACTTGTTAACATTTTTTCAACAGCACTCGTAGTCTGCACTTTCAGCTTGCACTTGACAGTGTAATTGCCATACACATTATGGAAGCGATGCATTAGTTGCTAAAGGTCAGACAGTTAGTATTTCAATCCATGCTCATGCTTATGGTACATACTTTTTTGCGTGCATCCACCATACTGGCATTGATGACTTTTTGTTCCGGTGTGAGATCTACATTGAGGGGGACATCAAGGAAAAGGTGCTCCCTCTCTGGCCATCTGGCATGATAATCTTCGAAAAAGGAGCCCAGAACAGAGTATAATCTCCTACTGCCTGGCACTCGAGGTATTTTTCTCGATACTCCTGCATCATTTCAACTTGCTTGGCCATGAACTTGGAGCGAGGAGCCATTCTAAATTGTATTCATATTTTCAAAAACAATAGATGCAACAAATTTGTCTCGTACCTTGGTTATCTATCGACTGTTCATGCAGGACAAATAAGTGCAAGGTGTCTTGCAATGTATGAGCCTGACAAGAGATGCGTCTAGCAATGTATGGCCCTTGCAAGAGATGTAGATGGTCATCCACACACAAAAAGGAAGTATAAATCTCACTAGATTGAATCCTAAGGTTAGAGATCTGAGATCACATATTGATGGGCATGAAGGCTAACTACTGCAAAAAGATGGTCAATGTCAATATTAGCCTGCATCATGACAGAAATGGTATGGGCAAATCATGAAGACAGCAGAAGCAGCAATCCCGGCATGTACTTATGTGTCCCAATGCAGCAATCACTTGCGCCAAGGGTCAACATCGACTCAGCAACTCGGAAAAGCAAAGGCTGGCCCACATAATGATTGAGCAAGATGGTGGAGTAAGAAGGGGACAGACAAAGCGACATTCAGACTATGCATGTGTATAATTTTGGAGTTCAACACCGTCACAGTAAATTCAAATCAGTCACATGCTATCACCATGACTGAAATAACAAATCCATCTGATCATACATCACTGCCAGTTCAGCAATACCAGAGAGACTGTAAATGTAAACTTCCTCCAATCCACTCAGGAGATTACTAATGTCCCTGCTTGTGACCTCAGCTTGCACCAGCTTTGGTCCCACACCATGGTACTGCAGGATTCCACCTTCCTCGATACGAGCATCTTTCTCGAGTCTTTGGAGTTTACTGATGGAAGAGCGAATGTCCTCGATATCGGTCGTATTGTCAGTGCGCCCCAGTAATGTGAGGCAGACAGTATCAAGGTAGTCATATATCACTACATCTGGCCCACCAATAAAAGTAGTAAGCTGACTCTTGATACGTGAGGTTGGTGAGATATATCTAGAACAAAATTCAAGCAATTGTCAGTGGAAGACAAGAGAAAACAAGCTACCGTTGTCTCTTTTGGGAGCCATTTGGTAGCCCTGTGTTGGTGTCATTCCCAACAGGAGATTTGGAGATCAATATCTCCGAAGCATTGGTGCCTTCTGAATCACCGTTGAGCAGGTCTTGTGACCTGCTGCATGATATTAAACTCGAAAAAATGATTATTGAGAGCATTTGACTTACCTGCATTTATGTTGAAGATAACACTCTTTGTTTTTGAGGCAGAACTCTTCATGGTTCCTGGAACAGTGGAAGCATGGCAAAAGCAACATAATGAGATGGCATGCATAGACTTGGATGCTGTAGATATCACGTACCTTTGATAATAATTGCATCAGTATGCACGAGCAGCCTCTGCTCCTTGAGACTGTGATACAAATGAGGTCACCCCATGACATTGTGTTTTAGGTGCTAAGTGAGTTATGTGGGGTTAGTCTAACTCGATCGATACATGTGGCATACTTCATTTGGCATGCACACCTTGAAGTAATGCGAGTTTTATGCACCGGTTACCATTAACTATCCATAATCCCTGCAACTACCCACTTGCTATTTGGTCTTATTCTGTCAAGTACCTCTTAAGCACTTTCCCTGAAATATAGTTGATTGTGTTCAATGACTATCACCCTCGCAAATGTGCCAAAGTCAATATTAATATGAGTTTTATATGGTGCTGGATCAGTTCAAATATTATACACACATAAAACTCTCACACACATACATATGACACACACACAGATGCTGAACACACACAAAGGTCTTGTATTGCAGAAAATTCAGTAATCTTTAAGTCTACTATGTTCTAGCTAAGGCATCTTGAATCATTAGGCTGCTGCAGCCCTGGCAAATATCGCACCCTCGATGAGTTTGTAATAGGCAACAGAACTGACAACAGAATTTATATGATTATGTAATATGATGTAGCTACATTACATCATATTACATAATCATATAAATTCTGTTGTCAGTTCTGTGCGATATGTGTCATATGTATGTGTGTGTGAGAGTTGGTGAGAGTTTCGTGTGTGTATAATATTTGAACTGATCCAGCACCATAGTTTTATGTAACGCCACATACACACTTTCAACTACGAAATAGACAACTAACCATTCGCAATGACAATGGACACTCACACTTAGCTATCCTCAAGATCAGTGCGAGATCTCTGCTTGTGTTCAACTTACAGCCTGGCGCGCATGACTTAGGCAATGATTATCATAAACACAGCATCAAGATAATTTCAATGGCTCAGTTCACAACACAACACTACATTGACGTGAGATACTATGGATGCTGAGCAGATACAATACACCCATTTACATCCACATAGCAGTGCCAGCATCAATTGCAGCTATGAGAGCCTCAATGCCCTGATTAATATTCTCTACCTTACCAACAATAGCATGGCTCACACCCAAGACCTTGGGACCAACATTACCCCTGCCGGAGAGCACATAAGTCAAGGTCATTACCCAAACAAAAAACCATACCATCCTGAGAACACACCAATTTTACGGCCCCTTGTGATGTAGTACAGATGGTTCACAGCGTCACTGGAAACAGTGACATTGAAGTATACATGCTTATATGTGTTGAGCATACAACCTTCTGCGATTGCATCATACACCTCATTATTCTCATTCATAACAGTCACAACAGAAGCCACCGTGGGAGGAGCCGCCGCAAGAGTGATAGGCACCATGGGAGGAGCCTCAAGAGTGATAGGTGAGGTTGTGTTGGGAACAGCTGACATGGTGGTGGATAAGCTTAGGTCAGACTCGGACTTAGCATCTGCCGGGTCAGGATCATCGCCCAATGAAGAACAGGTTGGCAAATTGACAGTGTTTGGAGCACAGCCTCCTCCATGAGGTTCTACATATGCACATTAGCAGTCTTCACAAGGTAAATGATTCTAAGGGAGCTTACCGGCGATATCATTGAGAAGGCTAGTCACTAGCACTGCACGATCATCGTCAGTGAGATTGAGTGCCGACAGCAACTTGATGATGGCATCTGGGAGGCAAATAATGAGTGTGATACACGTTGAAAATATAGACCATACTCACCCAAAGCAGGGCTAGTGTCTTTTCTTTCAGTGATAACGCAGGTCATCATGTAGGGTAGCTGAGCAAAAGAGAAAAGTAATGTATGAGTAATGTATGAGACGGACAGATAAACAAAAACTCACCTTTTATCGCATCAAGGGCAGACTTTAATGTTTGTTCCCTGTGTGGTCATCGGTAAACAAGAGGAGGATCAAAAATTGAAAATGTTGTCTTTCATTGAGAATCTTGGTAACGGTGATGCGTAAGATGGTGGACTAAGTGGATCAAATTTCGAAATCCGAGAATCATTGTTGATGGTTGTTTATTCCCAATGGAACAAGCTGTTTGTGGAAACAATCTTGTAGCATTCCAGTTTGTGTACTGTAGTACTAGCAAATACAGGCAACTCCAAGTCTATTTGAAGCTTTTGGGCATACTCATGACTTCTTTGCTCTTCAATCGTGTGTTTCATGGGGTGAGCAACATGAATCCACACAACGTCTATTTGATAACTGGCCTATCATGGTGGGCTGACCAAGCAAGAAAGCCAAATTCTCAAGCTATGTTGACATGAATGAGGCTTGTCCAGTACCTGTGTACGACCGTTTTCATTCCTATGGTATACAGCACAATGGTGACATGTCTGTTAACACTACATTCATGCTTTCTTAACCTACTGATGAAGTACCAACCCCCTCGTCTCCTATTTTACCGAGTGATGATGATTGGAATGAACCTGAATATCAACACCCTGAGCCTCAGGGACAGGAATCAGAACCCATACCCAAGAAAAAAAGGACTGCTGCAGTATGTGTTTTGATACTTAGGCTGATGAAGCACTCACTCCAATGTTTTGAAGGATAATCCGTTGTTACAATGGTTGCCCGAACGCTCTTCTTTCTTGGATGAGCTTATCCATCTTGAAGGCCATGGTAGCGAGGGGACACTTTTGAATTGCTGTTGTGGTACCGACAATGCCATCCATCTTTACTGCTGTAGAGATTGTTTTGGGGTCAAAATTGTCTGCCAGATGTGTGTTGTTCACTGTCACCTCAGCAATCCACTTCACCATATAGACATATGTATTCCTTGTTGTTATTCTCCTTATTTGTTTATCGCAATATTACCAGATGTGGAATGGGAAATTCTTTGAGAGTGTAGCATTAAAAACTCTCGGATTGCGCGTGCAGCTAGGCCATACACCTGGTGAGTGTTGCTACAATGCTCAGCCAGTGTCTTGCGACAAATTCATGGTGATTGATGTGCATGGCATCCACGATGTTGCAGTAGACTTCTGTGGATGCAAAACTGCACAGATTCACTACAAGCAGCTTTTACGAGTTTGGTGGTTTCTGGCTACCACAACTGACCCTTGAATGGCAGCGACCTTCAGCATCCTGGAATTATTTCATTTGCTTTCCTTTGAATCAAAAGTATCTGCATACAAATTTTACCATAGTTTAGCAAGGCGCTCAGACAACACAGGAACTTCACCAATCAAGGTACAGTGATGTAAAACTCCCTCCATTAAATTTAATTGATATGCCCTTTTAGGATCATTATTCGGCATTCTTGTGAATGATGCAAGAATGGCGTCATATAACGCAACTTATGCGTGCTGGCCGTGGCCACGATCCCAATGGTATTGAAGCAACACCAGATGGGGGGTGTGTTGTACATGCCCAGCATGTCCGCATCCAGGAATCAACATTCCTGATGGATGGGAGGATTCGCCACCCAACATTAGGTAAGAAGTGCTTCTTCCTACGTGTGCTTGTCATGGTGCTCAGTTTAAACAGGTGGCAGTATGCATTATTTCTCGCCATCAATTCCAACTTCTGGCTCAAACGCAAGGCTATATCTAGCGATGATCGCGACCCAAGTCTCAATTCAGGATGGGCTTATTTCATGGAAGGGCATGCTTACAAGAAGTTTTTGTTTGAACAAAGTACAGAATGGCAAGAGGTATGTATCCTAGATATTTGTCCTGTTTGGTAGCATGATCTGATGGTTCGGGGGTAGAGAAGCACCTGTGTCAGTCACAACACAGTGAATACTGCTGATACGAAGGCGTCCCGAGGACTTGCAGCGACGGGTGTTGGGTCTGTTGTCTGTGTGCGCCATGAGATGAAACTTCCCAATAGTGTCGGTGACCTGCAGAAGGGAGAAAAGTAGGAGGTCATATATTTTCAAGACTCTATGATACTACGTACTGCACAGGTATATCAACATGGATTACTTTGTCTTTTCGGTCCACATCAGCTTCCACCTTGCTGCATTCAACTTGTCCTATGACATCGCCTATCAGTGGCATAAGAAACTCTGGTCTCACAATAGCACAATGCCACAGCGACTGCAGTTTAACTGTGAAAACAAGACCATCCGCTATTTTGTTCCCAAATTCCACCTCAAAGCTCACATCCAGTCTTGCCAAACAACATTCTTGTTGAATTTCTCCAAAGGGGTGGGTCGGATGGATGGAGAGGCACCTGAATGTGGTTGGGCGGATATTAATTGTGTGGCGATGAGCATGAGGGAGATGGGGCCTGGTAACCATCGTGACATGCTCGACGACCACTTCAGCAATTGGAATTGGAAGAAAACCACAATGTTGGGTATGTTGATTCATTATCATCTGTTGTATTTCATTGAGGTATTTTTAATAGGGCGGACTTTACTGCACAAACTCAAGGAAGCTTCTGCAGCTGCTCGAGCCCATTATGAAGAACTTGCCGAACTCGAGGGTGCGATCAACCCATCAACATTAGCATTGTGGCATGCGGATGTAGAGGCATGGGAGAAAGACAATACCCAGCCAAACCCTTTCGAAAGTCGAGTCGTTCGTGCATCGCCTTCTTGTTTTCTATCTTTCAATACTGATGAACTGGTTGCCATGGTTCTAGCAATGACACAAGCTATGGTTCACTTGGAATTTGCAGAATGTGAAAGACGTGATCTGCAAGATGGTATTGACTCGTCCCTACATGCCAAGATTTCACCCAGTGTGCTCATAGCAAATGGACTCGAACTTGAAGATCAGCAGTATGTCTTTGGGACTCATTCATGTTTGTCTGTTGCTTAACAATCTATTACAGGCATCGCCTATGTTCTGACAGGAAAACATCAAGCCAAAATCCTACTGACAACCAAAAAGCCAAAAATCAAATGCATTCAAATGCGCTGCAGCGCAAACTTGATGCCTGGGTTCAAATTCAAACACTGTATATGCCTGCAGTTGCTTCACTTCACCTTTGTGCCCAGCATGATGACAGCCCGCACAATGAAGTGCCTGAGGACTTCATTCTTTTCCTTCCATCACAGCTTGATGCTGCAACTCCCTGCAATCCCTTACTACATCAAATCGTGTGGCGGCTTAGATATGCACAGGTCGATGATGCTCTGAATGACATTTGGCAGAATGTCCGCCTGCACACCTATCTCAATACCTTCAAGACTCTGCACATCCATGGTTAGTGAGCGAGTACACGTGCACGCAGTGCTCTTGACCTTGCAGAGGCCAAAAAATGTGCCAGTCGCCTCAAATATGAGGCTGCTCATATGGCACTTGATAACCTTGGGGATCATCTGGGTATGGTAGGCTGGTGAGATATATTTCAGCCGCTAAACGTGTTGGATATGAGACCTATGGGTGATGCAGGGTCTGTGGGGCAATCAGAGGGGAGACACGACATCCCGTGGATATGGAAGGCACCTGGTGTTTTGCACAACAATGATGTGGGTCTTCAAGATTGTAAGTTGCTCCTTGTGCGATCCTTGGAGTTATTCTCATTATGGCACTGTCAGGCTTATGTGTCAAATGATGTAAGGCCAGAGCGCGAGCATCCCGATGGTCTGAAGAGTTTTCTTTGCTTATCAGGGAGATGCAAAGAGTACTGGCTTTTTTCCACTGGGAAATGACTCAATGGAATGAACGGGGTACTGTGCGGACATTTACTAAAGATGCTGACCATGAGGGGAGCGTTGCTTATGCACAGCGCCAAGTATCTGTTCGGGAGGGTCTGGTGATGCATTTCTCCATGCTTTGGGGCGGCACTCTCTCCGCTGTGATCTCCAAGCTTGACCCGGTCCCTGAAATCAACACTGAAATGGCCGATGATCGAATGCCATCATTGGAAGGTCCTCCATTACAGGGTGATGATGAGTAATCAAATGATCTGTGCCTTCTGATGTCTTCAAAAAAGTTAGTGAGAGCCTATGTGATAAGAGGGAGGTTAATTGATAATGTATGACTGGAGGGATAAGGGCTTTAATGTATGACTCAAGGTATGGGGGGACAAGGGCCCTAATGTATGACCAAAAGTACTGGGAGGGAGAATGGTCTTAATGTATGACTCGAAGTACTAGGCCTTGTTATGACAATGTTTCATGTATGAGAATTTTCATTGTGCTACAGTATATAATATATCAGTACTACAAGAACAGGTGTGTCCATATGGAGGTACCGGTCGAGCTCAGAGCCTTGGTTAGCAGGTTTGGGGGGTGCGAGCACTGGGAGATTGTCAAAAATATTATCACTCTAAGAATTGTTCAGTACAGATCGGAAACAAAACAAATAAAACTCACCATCTGCACATCATTGTCTGACTCAAAGACATCATCCTTGCACCCAGCATCAGAGTCATCGTTGATTGATAAGTATGAATGTTCAAATTCCTTGCGGACAAGTTGCTCTGCAGTTTTGATCCAGCCATCTTCCCATTGTGTGGCCTGAAAGTAGGCTAGTTTGTGCTGTGGATGTAGGACTAGAAGTATACAAATGTTGGTTTATAAAAATCAGTAAAGATTCAAGACATACCCATTGATATGTGATACATCTGAGATCTGTCTGTGAGCTGGTAATAGCAGTTGAGAGTGTTATTGGCCAGCCAGACTGCAGAACGAATTGAGGGTAGGTATTTCTTGTTGTAGGAGTATGATACAAGCATCTTGTCAACATGATCCATTGCTGGGATCACTGTTGCAAAGTTGGGTGTTGCGCGTGAAAAGTACAATGTTGTGTCCTTGAGAATCTAACAGATACAAACAATGTGAGCGCAGGTTGTGACAAACAAGGAATACACGGACCTTAAGTACATCATGCAGCTGTTCCAGTATTACCTACTCATGATCCTCCAACTTGAACTTCCGCAAACCCAAGTCCTGCCGTTGGGTAATGGCATCTATAGCATCTTGATGTTCAACAGCGTAACTCAACATATCAAAGGTCGAATTCCATCGAGTTGCCACATCTCATGGCATCAGTGTTTGCAGCCGAGCCAAGTCTTGGAGGATGCTGTGCCATGCAGGAAGGATGATGGTGGTCGAATGGATGATTTTGTATGCAAGCTTTCGCAACTGGGATGTAGATTAGGATCAATGATGGTGAGTTTTATTAGTTTGATTGGACTTACTTTTGCAAGCGCTAATTTGACTGGTCAAATGTCTTTGTCTAGTGTTACTCGTTCCTCAACATCCAACAGCTCGGCCTCATCAATAAATCTGTCATCGTTATCTACTTCACACCCAATGCTCTCAATTTCTCCATCTTCCTCAATATCAGCACTCAAGTCTTGAAGCTCATGGTTGATGTCTTGTTTCTTCACGTCAAACTCTCAGATCAGCGATTTTGCCACAAGATTTATGGTGTGGAGGAAACACCTGGTGTGAGTCGCTGCTCCACCAAATCCAGGTACCTTACGACTCAGTTCATGGATCATCATGTCGTTGTTGGATGCATTATCACAAGTCACACTCAGGATCTGTGCATGATACATTTAGCTGCAGGTACATTTTTTTTTGTTTAAACATTACCTTTTCTGATATGTCAAATTTTTCTAGCAGTTTTGCAAATGTCTCTGCAAGTTCTTGGCCAGTGTGGGACTGTTGTCTCATTAGTTCATATGTACATGTTCGATCGGTAAGTTTTACCTTCCTGACTTCAATCACATCTAACAGAATATGTAGCGGCTCCCCTTTGTGCTCAAAGTGGGCCAAAAATGCAATCAGTGCACAATGGTTGGATGATGTCCAACCATTGGTGGTGAAGTTAATTTTGCCTTTGTGTTCCTGGTACATTTTTAATACTTGATTGTTCTCTGACAAAATAACACTAACATGCAACATTCTAGCAACCTGTTTTTGAGTCCGCGCAAAGACGAGTCGCACATCACGAGAAACTGTGGATGGGGAAAGTATGTAGTATTCGGGTCTCCCTGTTTTCATCAGCAACTGAAATGCACGGTCCTTGACAATATCGAATGGGCGTAGGCTCTCGGACACCCAACACACAATTTCTGCCCTGAATGCATTGTTAGACTTAGACTCCCAGGACCATCAGAATACTTGGACCATACCTTGTTTCTGCGCAAGTATGTTGACGGTGCAAGTACGTGATTTTCCCTTTGCCCTTGCATTCAAAGGATGCAGTAATGGATCCATTTTGCAGAATGCTACTGACAATCTTGAGGCGCACTTCATCTGCATCCTTCGCACTATCTGCAGCTTTCAAGACTTCGTCTCCCCAGCACAAGTGCACATGCTTCCACATATTACCTGTGGATCGTGCATCACCCTTATCAAGGAACCATCACACTTTGACCTTGCAACCCCTTGCTTGGCACTTGAACTCATGCGCACGGCAGTCAGCAATCTCAATGATGTGTGGTGTTGGATCAAAAAATGCATAAACAGGTGAGTTCCATTCTTTCATTAGCTGCTCTGTGTATAATCAATTAATCTGATATTAATGTATAGGTTGCTGGACTCACTCAGCTCATCTTCAGGATCCTCATCAGCATCATTGACCTCATCAGCATTTGTGGGCTCGTTATTGTCCAGGTCGATATATTCATGCAATGCTTCCTCCTCCTTCTCTGTGCGCACAATGGCGCGCCTACTCACGACTGGTGGTGGAGTTGGAGTCATGCTCCCCACTGGTACATTTTTTTTGGCTTTCTTGGGTAGTGGTGGATTCACACTATCTCCACCATCAGGTTTATGCTTCTTTGAAGAAGCTTTATCTTCCAGCATGGCTTTTGCTTTACCAGTCATCTTGATGACGTGTTTTGCTGGAGCTGCAAGAGCTTTATTGAGCTGCATGGTGGGCAGTGGTTGGGTGATAAAAATTTGCAAGGCTGGAGCCATCACACTGGTAATGTATTATAGCAGCATATATTTGATTGTTTAAAGTTTGACTATTTGTAGTTAGGTTGATATGATATTATTTGTTGCAAGGCACTCTGTTTTGATTGAAACCTGGCGCAAGGGTATGGGTACGGGTATGGGTATTGCAATACCAAACCCATACCCATACCCCAGAGGTACCCGCACCCCGCTGTAGAGACTCATGCCTCTCATGGTGTGATATGGCACTTTTCACTAGAGAGTTCATTGCACGAACTTGCAGCACCATTCTGTGTGCTATCTGCAGCTATCCCTATATGAGGCGCAGCTTTCCCGCGCAACGCGCGCCATGCGCGCACCATTCCCGCGCTTTGCGATGTATATACGCGCGCTTTCCCGCGCTTGAGTGCCCTATAGCGCCAGCCATCCGGAAGCATCCATCCACTGTCCACCAAGTTCTCTAGTGCGTATGTTTCTATTTCTCTTATCTGTGTATCGTTCCACCTTTATTTTTATCATGGACCCTTACTTACATACATATATCTTTGCATACCTTACTCGGTAGCGATTCGGCTCCGCATGACAGCGCTTAGGCGCCATATAAGCACCAGCATTACATACTGAACTCACTTTCCAACAATTACTTTACCTCCCACTTACCCACTTACTACCTAGCAGAATATAGTTAAAATCTATTCCTTGACACCTCGCGCTCGTATCTCTTGTCTAGTATCTAATCACCACTTAAGCAAACTCACACTTACTCTCTCTCATTACCGCTCACGTGCGCGCACGCTTCCCGTGCCTCCCGCGCACCTGCGCGCTTTCTCGCGCTTCGCATTGGCCGACCAGTAGCGCCTTCAGCGCCTACTACCAGATCCTTGCTGCACTTGCTTCCCCTTTAGGGTCGAACGCACTTGTCGTCTCAGGTATAGCAGACTAGGCAACGCGCGACCTCACAACATTACAGATACAGTCAGGAGCATCATTTGTTCCTCTCAGTATTGTTGTTTCTACACTACACCTGCACGGGCATACCCATACCCGTGCAGTTTCCTAGTTTGTTGGTGATTTTGCTGCACATGTGACAGTGAGGGAGGGGGGATTCTGAAGCATCAAGCAAGAGTCAGTGGACTGTGGGGTCATGCATATAACAGTCCATGTCCGCATCTGTGTCATTATTGGTATTACTAGTGTCGTTATGAGGAAAGGAGGGAGAAGCTTACAGAAGATGCAGATAAATAGGAGGATCATTGTTAGGAGAGCTGTTAGAGGGTTGGGGCTGGGGGGAGAATGTACTGTGGGGCTGCAGGCTGCAGCTGAGCAGAGGATGTGCTGTGTGATGGCAGATGGGGCTGCGGTTGGGAGAAGGACATCAGGAAATCGGCCCTAACTTGATATGACCAGATAGAATTGGTAAAATCATCCACTAAATTATATAAGATTATATACAAAGATAAAGCTTGATATAAGCACAAAAAATAGCTATTGAATGAACAAGGATTGTAAGAAAACTGACATTCTAGTGTAGATATATCATGTCTTACAATTGATTGCAAGAAAACCAACATTCTGATATATATACCCCAATACCAATCAAAATTTGATTTAATTTATGAAATGATAAAATGAGTGTCAATATTGAGACTTTTTAGTAAATTCTTGTCAATTTTATTTGAAGTTGTCTGGCATTATAAAACTTTGTCAAGGATGGCAGATATTTGCAATATGTGTCATAATTGTGTCATTGGTGGGTTTCCCCAGTGTAGTCTAACTATTTAAAGCTTTGTAAAACTGAGTGCCATTATGATGGATATTATATCAATTTATGCTAGATAAAGCTTTATAATGCTATATCATTCTCAGGTCAATTGCCTGATGGATGTGCTGTGAGATAGCCAATATTACAAACTAGGATGATTTTAACAACAGATGTGTAAGTCGACTGTCACAGCCAATCAAGCTCATCCAGTGTAATGCAAATATGAAAGAGGAGGATGTGATTGATGCATCAATTATAGTAACAACTTTTGGGAATGTCTCACTAGTCAATGAAAGCAGCGACACTGATTGTCCATGTCAATCAGATGTGTTGATAAGAAGAAAAAAATGCACTAGAGTTCATATTGAATACAAAGAAATCAGCAAGCAGATCCTCTGATGCTAACCTCAGTTCTTTCAAGTTAAGCTTCTTGCTGAGCACTAATGAGCTTGTCTCGGTCTTTTCATGGGCAATAATAATGACAGGGATGTTATAAATTAGCATGGGGGTGTGGTTGGTTGAGTGCAGCCACCATCAGGATGTTATGAGTTGGTGTAGAGGCATGATTGAGTGCAGCCGCCATCAGAGTTGGTGTGGGGGTATAGTTGAGTGCAGTTGCCATCAATAAGCTTGCTAGAGGTCGACAATATCAGCAATGCTAATGGTGGCAGAAATTTAAACTCTGATTTAAACTCTGCTGAATTAATTGGAGATCAGATAGCTGATAAGATAATACCCCTCCCCACTGTGATCATTCCTCATCTAGCCCTACATGAAGACCTCCTCAATTCTATTGATAAAGCTACTTTATTATTAGCCAATTTGCAATACCAGAATGCACTCCTGTCATATTCCATTCTGGACCCTTCACTCTGAACCTGCTTCTTTAGCACTCCGGATCCAAGATCTGGATCTCTTGATTTCAAAGTCTGATCCACTTATCATTTCGAGAATCCAAACCTTAAATCAGTGCCCAAATCCATTTAGGAATCCTCTGACTCTAGACTCTGGTTATTTATGTTTTCATCTTGATTACTGATCTATTACCTATGTTTCATTTCTGATATGGATTCTTTGTGATCTATTATACTTACTAATAGGCTTTCCATATGCTTCATACATAGCCTTGTATTCTGCTGACTGATACCTATAGTATATAAACCCCTATAACTTGTAGAGACACCTCAGTTTAAATATCATCTTAGTTTCTGCTCGTTTCTCTGTCTTCCAGACTCAAGCTAGTTTTCTTGTCATCTCTGAGTCTTAAGATCCTATCCTAGACTATATATCTAACTCTACCTTAGGATAGTCTTACCTCTGTTAGTTTCTAGCTCAGACTTCATCTAGATTAGCCTTATCTGCTTACATATCTAACTTTCAGACATCCGCTGGATTTATCTCATGTTTCACATCCAGGCATCTGAATTTCCGCCTTGTCCTATTTCAAAAACTCTAGATAACATTTCTAGCACTCAGAAATGAAGGGCACTTACTTGGGAAAGGAGCACAGTGCATGAACTGAGGCAAAGCCCTTCTGATCTAATTCTCTTGAGCATGCAACCTTAATAACTCTTAGATGACTGGTCTGACTCCAAGTCTGATATGAACTGGGACACAGATTTAGACTTGGATGATGATGAAGATAGTATTAATATGTCTTTAGCTCAATGTCCCCCCTATTTCTACTGTCTCCACTGTTCCCATTGTCACCTTTTGCCAGCACTGCAACTTTTTATGTTTCCTCCGAGTCCAGTGATTACTAATGAATCCAGTGCTGATGTTGCTGTATATTATAATAGGCTCTAAGACACCACCACTGCACTTCATGATGAAATTGAAAGAACATGGGTACTCCACAAGCCAAATAAACTCTTTTCATGAGCACCTCAGCTTTATATACTGGTTCATCATGAGGAACACCACTCTCATTTGTTTGAGCAGAAACTTTGTGTGAATTCAGAGATTTTTGATGATATCCTTAATTAGATCTCTAATCACCCTATCTTCCACAACCAGTCCAATAATCCTCAGCTTTCTGTTTCCATCCAGCTTGCCATTTTTCTCAATCATGCAGGCCACTATAGAAATGCCATCACTTTTAAGGATGTCGCTCAATGGGCAGGTGTAAGCATTGGGTCAGTTGTCAATTACTCTTATCGTATAATGGTTGTAGTACTTAATGTACATGATCAGTTTATCAGCTTCCCAGCAGCTGACTCTGAGAATGCTCACTTGGCTTAGGCATTTGCTGAGTCTTAAACCTGTCTAGAGTGGTGTGGAGGCTTTCTAGCTATTGATGGCTCAACTATAGATCTTTATGTTAAACCTAGCTTTTATGGTGAGGCATTTTATGATAGGAAATCAAAGTATTACCTTGATTGTCAAGTAATATATTTTTCTCTATTATCATCAATAAAAAAATTAATTTAATTCTAGGCAGTCATTCTGCCCCACAACCTTTTGATTGTTGATTATTTCCTTGGTTAATCTGGGAGTGTTTATGATACCTTTGCTTTTTGATCCACTCACCTATATAAAGAGTATACTGATCTTCTGTCTGATGATCACTGGGTTTGGGAAGACAGTGCATATCCATCGGAGCCATGGTGTATAGCCTTTTTCAAGAAGCTCTACAATGAATGATTGACAAAGAACCAGAAGACATTCAATTATTACCTTTCTAAAGTATAATTTTTGCTTAGATGGTTTTTCAGTGAATTTAAATTTATTTAGGTCTATGTGTATGTTGAACACACATTTGCTGTGCAGTGGATTAAGTGTTGTATCATCCTGCACAACATGATTATCCACTTTGAAACCCATCATCTCCAGCAGGATGGATTATACAAGAATTCTCTGAAGTGGGCTTGTATAGAGGGTGAAGATTTCATACTTCAAGAGCATGAAGATGCAGATGGTGATAAAATAATTGGTGACAGATCTTATGAGGAAACTCTAGGCCAGGCTACTTGTTTAAAGCTGATGGATCAGCTCTTTGATAGTCCCCATTCAAGGGCTCAACATAGGAGGGGATGAGGACTAAGAAAGCTCATATTGACCATGAATGTGTCCTACTAGTAAAATACTTGTACAACATGTTACTGCAGGCATTTTCACATTTTCCTTCACCAAACATCCAAAAAACATTGAATGAGAAGGTAGAAATTTCCCCTCATTTTTCCTGTCAAAATATTAAAAAAAGTGATTTATGTTTCAATAATGTTCAGTGTATGGAACATGATATAAAAATTAGACATGTTCCTTTAAGGATACTATGTGAGGCAGGTGGTTTGCTACTCTGCATCATCTGATGGAACTGGATCTTGAGGCACAAGGTTTCTTTTTCCTTGTCAAGGACTAAGAAATGTGCCTTGTGCACTCAAATATTTATCTTATGAAGGCAGATTTCAGCATCCTTACTCTTTTGATGGCATTGGTGATTGATAGTAGCTTGTGAGGACTCATGCACATGTATATCACAAAGCCACTCATACTTCATTACAATGATAGTCAGTCTTTGCATTAAGCTTTGCAAGGAAGCATTGATGCTTCACCTCATGGTGCAATATGGCACTGGACTGGATGCTCTTGATCTTGTCATTTACCTTGGCAACCTGTTCCTGAACGTCCGACTTGGCTTTCTTCTTTTTTGAGCCTTTGGTGCTGGTCGGCAATGATGTCTAGGAATGGGACTTATCAAACTATTGGATAATGTGTTATAAGTTGTTGAGGAAGAGGTTGATATGCTATAGAATATTCCTAATAATGCAATAGAGAGTGTTTTTTGTGTCACCCCCTATAACTGGAGGGTTGCTGCGTACTGAATGCCACATGCCTATTATAAAAGGGTGTCGGTGATTTTTGTGGCACTTCAAAAGTATTGGGAATGTTGGAAGAAAAAAAGGATGATGCTACAAGTTGATTCTTTTCCCCAGTGGCTCTAGCATGGCTGTTGAGAGTCATGGGGTCATCTTTCAAGTGGTGTAGTGTATCCCTAAGAAGGGCAGACAAAGGATCACACAGATCCTAGGTCATTATTATCGTTATTAGGGTCATACATATTACAGTCTGCCTACATCCGCATTATTATTGATATTGCTTACTTGAGAGTTAGAAGAGGAAGGAGGGTACTCTGGACAAGTTTAAAAGAGATAGGTAATGTCAATGAACCGTTATTACTAATGTAACTGTAGTGAATGTACAGTACGAAGAAACATGTCAGTATCCACAGTATCCACAAGAAAATAATCTCCATCATGAGCAAAATCTGGAACAAGAAGAGCACCACGAATGATGGAATGAAGCGTAATAAACTCAGATGAAGAAGCGGGCCGTGCGCGAAGTCGAGTTAGTCGCAGTTCTCGATCCATACGCCGACGTGGGCCAATTAAGGCATCCATAGGTAGAACGAGTGCGAGATCTAAGGTACAGCTGCCAACAGTGTGCTTAAACATGCATAATATCTTCACAAATATATTTTTGTCGCGGCCGTCCTTGTCCAGTGTGCGTATTAGAGCGCAGTCACGCCGTTCTTTGCCATGGAAGCTTGGGTTGCATCGCAGGTAGTCAGTAGCTAGCTTCCAGTCAGCGGTAGACTCATAATGCACTCTCAAGTATCGATATTCATGGATCTTTCGACATACAAAGTCAGATTCGAGTAAAAGCGAGGAAAGTCAATTTACCTGGTCTTGTGCTGAAAGTTTCAACCACATTGTTCCTTCCGGCAGCGGTATGTTGTGAGAGGGAAGGAAATGGTTGAGAAATGTTGCGAGTTTCTTCCGGAACTGGTGAAATGCACAAATGGACTTGTTTTCTTCCTCCACTTGCGAAAGGGTTGTTTGATTCTTGAGGGGTGAACCGATATGAAAATGTTCTTCAAATTTCTCATCATCCAAGTCCGTGTCCTCCAGTTCTTCCTGCGAAAGCATGAGTTTGCATCGTTCCTCATCAAGGCACTCAATACGACTGCGAATAAATTCAGAGACGACACTCTTATGGTCGAGCTCAAGGATCTATGTTACACGAAATGAGTGGTATGGAGCGACTCATTGAGAGTTAGAATTAAAAAGCATGAACGTACCTGATCAGCAATATCCTTACGATTGGTCTGCCGTAGATACCACTGTTTGATCGGTCCATGTTGCTTCTCATTTGGTCGAGTGCTGAAGTTCTGAGCGGCACCTTTCGCCATGATGTCATCGAATATATGCTTTCCAGAGTGAATCTTTGGAAAGTTCCAGTTCTTGATCGTGTCCGGATCAGTCTCCTCGACGATTTTGATGTAGTCCTGAGATATCAATGATAAGTGAATTAATACTAACGACAATTTGCAGAACTGCTATGACGTACCTCTAAGCGCTTCTGAAACTCTAACACCTCTGCCCTTCCCGCAGCAATCGTGCTTTCAGTCTGCACGTCAAGTGAAATATACATGTCGATATGTAGGTAGCTCGCTATACACCGTAGTAGTGCATAGCCAGCTTCATCCGCTGCGCGTGTGAGTATGTTCTGTGTGGCATACAAAACTTGCTATGAGAAGAGTAATTCGTTAACATGAGAACTGGTAGCCGCGAAGTCATATCATACCCTGGAGATATCCCGAAGTTTGTTACCGTCGCTGTAAGTAATATTAGTAACCCGATCAAAGTGATTAAGATTGCGCCATCGCGGGAAGGTATCGAACCTGCGAGCAATTAAATAGGGTTGCTAACATGTAGTCTGAACAATTACAACTCACTGATCATCCAGTTTCTTCTCATTGCTGCGTCCAAGGGCTGCAATGCGTTGTTTGAGCTTGCCGAAGAGATGTTTCCACTGACCCATATGATATACATGCAAATGGTCCTGCGAAATCGTGTCATGAGGATCAGAATTTGGGACTTTCCAGAAGACGTTCTGTAAGACATGATTAATGGGGGACAATAATTGGTACATTTGATTGCAAGTGCTGACCTTAATAGGCCGTAGGCCCTGTTTTTTGAGTGCGCTTTCTCCAGCTACACGGTCCCTAGTCCATAGCTCCACCAAAGCTTTCGTGTCATCAGATGATCGAGTCGGATAAGTGGAAGCGTTATCGTAGAGCTTGTCTGAAGGGACGAGGCAGATAGGACAGGGACAGTGACAATTGGTTCCCCGTATCAGTGCCATCACGCACCTAAGATTAGATTAGAAAACCATCAGAAAAAAGTATGAAACGACATTACTGCTCCTCATAATCAGCCGATAAGAGCAAGATGAATGCATACAACCATCTCATGACGCCGTCATAGCATGTATATGCATACCCTGCCTTGGCATAGATGATGATGGTTTCGAGCAGCTTGAAGAATGCCTTGTGCCATACGACACGTTTGAGATTGACATATGAGAGCTTTCCGTCTTCCTCAGAATCGTCAGGAACCTGCGCAAAAGAACTGTTTCGCGCAAAACTCAGAACTAACACTAATTTCACTTACTATTGGTAGCCAGCCAACCATTCGCCCACCGCCAAGTCCATCTGTGTTCCTGATATTGACAGGCAAGTTTCCGCATCGCACGAAGACAGGGTAGGCTTTGACTGTACCGGCAGAAGATAGATGAGTTTTGTCCGCATACAATATAAATGCGAATGGGACACCATTTTCAGGTAAAGACGACTGTGAATTCAATATATAAAGGGTATCACTTAGTAGAATCACAAATGAACAATAATACAAAAAATATAGCATACTTGAATGTTCCACCAACGGTCTCCAGTCCAAGGTTCATGTACAAAGTGCTCGTAACGCATCCCATTGTGCTTGTACAATCGCTGTGCATCCCAAACAAAATGGGGTGCCAGTAGCGGGTCCTGTAGCAAGTCCAAGGCCCAGTCCCACAATGGCCGTGTGTATACGTTGTACTTGAGGTCCTCCCGCTTGTGCTCAACAGTAATGGTATGCTTCTCGAACTATCAAAGGAATGTCTAATACGACTGTAAAAAAAGAAAATCGGGTTCTTCTCTCACAGGTGACATTTGACTGGCAGCCCTGTCCCAGGCTTTTGAAACATCACCATGGGACTTGAACGTGAATTTCACTTGGCCGTCAGCAATTCTCCAGATGAGCCGCAACAGCTCGTCTGTTTGATTCTTGTTCAAGGCAGCCTGGTGTGCGAGTTTGGCGAACTCAAAGTCCGCACGACAAGCAAAAGGCTGCCAGGGTTCGTTGTCGACGATAGGCGGCAGCTGATGCTCCTTGCATCCAAAAGTGGAGAACGACTCTACAGAAGTCGCACGGCCGCTGTGTGGGTGGTATTCCATCTTGAAAGTATCGAGATTAGGAGGAGCTGAAGGCATGATTGGGAGCGATGATAGGGTGGTACACGCGGGGATGCCCATGCTTGTATCTGATTCTGAACCTGTAATTAAGATTTCAGAAAGGGAGCGCATCACGAGCCAAAATAATACATACGTTGACGTGCATCTGAATCTCTACTGATGCTCATTGCATTGGCAACATCTGAATTCCCTTCAAACAATGGACCTGCAGTGAAGTCGTCAGGCTGTTGATCTTGCTCAGGCGACGAGTTCTTTGTGCCATCCGGGACCATTCTCAAAGGGACCGACGGCGCTGCAGCAGCGACAACAGCAGAAGCCATTGTTTGCTCCTTACGATGCTGTCTTTTCTCTCGACGTGCTTCTAAAAATGATGCAAAAAGTATTATTAATTAGTACACTGATATCAACAAGATGATATGTCAATGAAGACAGAATTTAATCGACACTTACCTTTCCTTTGCAGCTCCTCCTCTACTGCACGCGCTGCAAGTGCTGCGAAATCCTTGTCATCATTCTTCTTATCCCGTCTTCTCAGACACCCTTGTTCGTGAGATTTGATCCCGCACGCCGAGTATGACTTGTTACAGTACTGACAATCCACTTGGTTGTTGGATGATGTTGAAGCAATATATTTACGTCCCCGGTTCGTCATGTTTTGGTTGGGGGCCATGCCACAAGAGTAGTACAAATTAAAGATATACAGCCTAAGAGACACAGCTAAAGATTCAAACACGATGATGGGAGGAGTCGGATCAATGAGAAGCAACGACGTCGACGAAAGATTATCATAATAATCTGACATAATGAATTGCGGTTGCAATTATCAATAATCACCCGGCACCATTAGAATCGCTTGTAAGTACTAAGAGCATGCTTGCAAGTGAGTAAAATAAGTCACGCTCCCTGGGAATTTAGTTCCAATGTGGTCCAAATAGCGTCCCAATATGGAACGCTTGCAAGGCACCCCTGGAAATTTCCGACATCAGTCCAATATATATGTAAGTACATAGAAATTTAGAACCTGTAGGCAAAAGTAGTGGCAGAATATTTCAGGTCCAAAGTACATGTAAACAAACATGAGGCGCTGCAGATGATGGGAAAACATGTAATAACGCTGGCTGCAATGTGAGTAATGTGCAAAATAATCAACTGCACATCTGGTGGGGCTAGCAAGACAGGATGGGACATGGAGAGGACAAGTACATGGGAAAATATTGGGTCTAATGTGGCCAAAATGTTGGGTCCACTAGTCAAAGTGATGGGTCTGATGTCAAAGCATCAGGTTACGTCAGGAAGTAATTATCATGCAATAGGCATTTGACACAAATCATGAAATAACTGAATACGAGCCTAGCACAAGCTCGAGTGCTACACTGTCCTGTTCAAAGTCAATGTGAAGACACACATGCTCTCGAAGCCAGATGGCTCAGTAGCTACGAAAATGGAGATAGAAGAGCTAGATAAAAAGATCAATGAGTACTTCCAGAAAGACTCACTCACAGCAGATGTTCAGCATAATCAGTGATCAGGTGTTACTGCGTGTGCAGAAGCTTGAGGGCTCTGCTGCAATGTAGAAGGAGATCCATGATATACATGAAGGCAAGACAGAACTTATCCAAATTAACCTCCATAGGCATCTACAGGACCTCAGATGTAAAGAGAATGGCAATTCTAAAACTCACTCAGGAGAACTACTCCATCTACAGGAGTCTCTAGCAGGCATGAGCACTGATGTCAAGAACTGTGACAGCAATACTGCACTCATAGCATCCAAGGGCAGATCTTTAAGGGGTTGTATGTTGAATATACTGAGTATAATAAACCCAGATATTACTTACTTTAACTGCCAGTGAAAGGGCCACTATAAAAGTGACTACTGGAGGCTAGGGGAAGGGAAAGAAAAATAGGGTTCCAATTAGAAACAGAAGCAAGAAGCCAATAAGAAACAGACAGCTAACACTACAACTGAGACTAAGGTACAAGATTAGTATGCCTTTATCACCTCAGACTTGGCCTCTATCACAAAAGATCTGAATGTACCAGCAGAGTGCAAAGGCACTATCATGGACTCTAGTGTGACATCCCACTTCTGCTCCGATAAAGCAAAATTTACCAACTTTGTCCCAATTGATCTTCAAGATGTCCACACTGCTGATGGTTCTACCTTAAGTGCTATAGGAAGGGAAGATGTTAAGATAGACTTATCCCTAGGTCTAGGAGAGAAAAGGACCAGTGTTACCCTAAAGAACACATTATATGCTTCTAAGATGGTGTTTATATTCATCTCAACCAACTGAATCACAGTGTCCAGCCTTGCTGTCTTTTTCAAAAGACAAATATACAAAATCCTTTTGAAGGGTCCAAAACACCATATTATTGTAGAGATCCTTCAGCTTGAAGGACTACATGCTGTCAATCAGCATTAGAAGCACTATGTCAATATAGTCAGGACAAAACTCATTATTTGCCAACTTTACTGGGTCCTGGGACATATCTCCCAGTCTGCCATCAAGCATATGGTAGAGAATAGGCTGGTCAGAGGAGTTGAGCTTAATACCTCCTCCCCCCTGGAATTCTGTGGAGCCTACACAAAAGCAAAGGCAACATGTCAGTCTTTCCCTATCAAGAGGTTTAATAAGAAAGATTTCCTGGTGGATATTTTTTAGTTAGATATTAAGTATGCAAAGAATCTTTTGTTTTATTCATTCTTTATTAGAAAATTCTTCAATTTCTTGATCTCTTTAGTTAGCTTAACTTACTTATCTACATATAACTTCATACTAGTTGCCTCATTGATATAGTGCTATATATTGAATCAATAAGACACTAAGCAAAGTGCAATAAATTTATTTGACTTGGACTATGCAAGTTCAAAATCTGCAAAATGATATTTTTTGTTTAATTGAAATATTGAATGTTTGCTTATGAATAAGTCTCTCAAAAGCTAATTACAAGTAGTCTTAGTTAAGTGGTTATTACAACAGAATAAAAATCTGTATCTCTTCTATTGTATAGGTTTGAAATCTGCTAAATAATATATGTTTTGTTTTTCTATTAGAATATATCTTAACATTGAGTTATGCATGCTTTTCTTAGACATTCATATCACTGGTTTGGTCAAATAGTTATCATAATAGACTCAAAATCTGCTGACAAGATTTTTGCAGTATATGAATTCTCAAGACCTCAGAAAAGAGAGAATCATATAACAAAAAACACTAGTGACTCAGACTAATGCTGATAACTTTATTATATAAACATAAGACTAAGTTCTAGTAGCTCCGATAAGGCTATAGCAAGTAAAATTCCTATAGCATACTTGCAAGACTAGAGTGCAGTAATTTATAGTTGATCTAAGGTGAGATTGATAAGTTTTAGTGGTTTTTTTTTTCTTTCACATGTGCACACACGCACATAGATGGAAATATGTGATGGCAACAGATCAGTGCTTACCTTGATCATAAACAATCACACCCCATTGTCTGATGTTCTTGAGAGTCCACCGTAAGTCTTCCTGCAATGCATGGTACTCATTGTGCTGCTGAACGTAATTAAGCAATGGTTTGGACATCCTGATGATCTTCATTTGCTTCTTGTCAAGCGAATTGTATTCGTCTTGCAAGGACCGCACATATTGTCTCAAGGCCAAAAGATGATGCTGACCAGACACCACCACGATAGGATTGCTATCCTTCATTTTCAGTTCGCATACCTCTTTCAGCTCATCAAACATTTTCAACAGTGAGTCCTTGTTCGCAACACGTTTGAGATCGACAATGATTGGTATTGCAGATGTGTCCTTCATCGGGGTGATACCAGACTTGAATGATCCTACCAGTTTGTTCGTTTCCCCGTCATTTTCAGCTCGATCGTTGTACACCCCGAATGTCAGGGTGTCTCCGATCTCTAACAAATTGATCCACACAATGCCAGCCCTACATTTTGCAACTTGTGAGTCTAACTTTTGTGTCTCCTTTCCAAGGTCTATCTTCAGAGGTGCCGGTTCTATCGGCCATTGATTCAGCAGTAGGTGCGATCCACCTTCATCCTGATTCATGTTAGTATCTTATTGGTGAGTCTGTCCTTCCTCTTTTTCAATTTTGAATATTCACTCCTCCTGATGCTCCCTTCTTTCCTCCTCCTTGGGCTTTCTTGGGGAACATTTAGATTAACAAAATGGTGATGTTGTAGGGCAACACAATGGTAGGTAACTAACAGTTAAATTTTATGCTATCCGGCTCCTGTATTTTGTTTACTCTAGACCTCTGCCCTCTGCCTCTGCCTCATGTTCTCTAGAGGTCCGTAAGCATCACGTGACATAGAAAACATATAAGTACTGAAAATATAAACATAAGACTAAGTTATAGTAGCTCCCATAAGGCTATAGCAAGTAAAATTCCTATAGCATACTTGCAAGACTAGAGTGCAGTAATTTATAGTTGATCTAAGGTGAGATTGATAAGTTTTAGTGGTTAAGTACAAAGTTAAAATGCAAATTTTGCTAATTTAAATGCTAAATATAAATGTGCACTATATAGTGAGATGGTAGTAGAATTTTGAGTTATAAAAACCAACATAATATCATGTAATTAAACTCTTAGAGTATATATGTATAAGTATATTATAATAAAGCTAGTATAGACAGCATATTTTATATTAGCTAGATGAGGGTGATGTATTATAGTGTATAGATGTCATCAGCTAGTACTAGCTTTCATTTATTATATTGCAAAGGGGGTGGAGAACTAAAAGATAAATCAGAATGTCTAAAAGAATCTATAGAACTAGAAATTAGATCATGTCCTATTTTAGTATTAGGATTGTCTGATTCATTACTATTTGAAGGGTCACCTATCATGAAGTTAAATAATTCTGACTACTCTTAGATATCAGGTGATAAAACTATTTGATGTTTTTTGGTAGTAGTTATTGTATTTGAACTTGTCTGTCTGTTAGCTAAATAAAAAACAAGTGAATATTGGTTAATATACTATTTTTCATGTTTTGAGGAAGGTTTAGCCTAAGGAACAGGGGCCTGCTAAATAATATATGTTTTTTTATTAGAACATATCTTGACATTAAATTATACATGTTTTTCTCAAATGTTTATACTAATAGTCTTAGTCAAGTGTTTATTAAAGTATGGTATATGTAGCTGTGCCACTGTCATCCTATGAACTATCTAACAAAGATTATTCTAAGCTAGACTTACTGTTTTCTGATTTTTTATCTATCATTATGTATAGACAATGACTCCAGCAGAAGTGATGCAAAGGGTTATTAATCTCTACACTATAAAAATCAGCTTAAATAAATGAAGGTGAGGTATGTGAGGACTCCTGGCTCCAGAAGCTTCTTATATTATAATCTGCAAGCACTAGCATAGGATGTACTCTGAGGTGTATCATACTACACTTCACTCATTCACTGGCCTATATAATAGTTTGTTTTCCCTTAAAACTAGCATTGGCACTATTCTACAGAATCTTCATATAGTTTTCACACCATATGAGTTTACATGCTATATTTATCATTGTATACTAATTCTTCCCTCCTTATTACACTGTCATATTATATGTCACATGATCTCTTAGAATCATTCTACCTAAAAGGAACTTATAGCCCACTTCCTCAGCAGCCACTATATCACAGCAGCAATGAATTCTTATGAACCTGTTGGTAATCTTGTTAAATTAATTTTTAGACTAAAGACACAGGAGGCAGTCAAATGCCCTACTAAAGACTGTTCAGGATGATGTACTACTTGAGTATCACTATCATACTACTTCAATAAGAATCATCCTAGTATAGAAGCCTAGCATTTCAAATTCCTAACAAAACACTATATTATGCATTCATATTACTATATCATTAATTAGAATAATAGTCTAAGTCATCAAGTCATTCTCTTACACCTATAGTAGATATCCAGTGTGTCCTCTGCAGGTCTATCTGACCTATCTCCTACAGATCCATTCACTCTATCATTCACCAGTTCAACTCCACAGGCTGTCTATCATTAGAGTACTATAGCTGTACTTTTCTTATTGAGCTAGACTGGCTTTTAATACATGTCAAAATTTAACCAGCTCAGCTACTTGCCCTTTTGCCAACTTGTCCAAGTATGTTCATTAGCTGAGGTTAATGTCATGCTGCCAGGAGATCAAAAGCATATAGAGAAGGGTTTACCAATTCTCAGAAAACTTTTTATGTAGTATATGCTAGACTGTTATAGCTGGTGGTGCAATTGAAACTAACTCTGAATAATAGAATCTGGACTTACTTTAACTCTTTTACTCATGTATTCTTATATAGGGCCTATATAATTCTGGTAATACAGTGTCTTTCAATGATAATATTATATACACATAAAGCCCATACTGGTATATTAATTAATTAATATATACCTTTATAATGTAATTTCTCATTTGAATTTGATCAGATAAAGGCAAGATTCTATTATCTGCCATTCCATCTACCAGAGGGGAAGTAGCTGCAGCTACTGTGCTGTATGATTATGTTATTGTGAAAAAAGACATAATCATAGAATCCTAATTCAGCTGCTTTATAACTTTGTTGTACTTCTAGTGTGACACAAAATTACAAGTATTAAGGTTATGATCTGTTCCTTAGATATATCACTCTATTTGGAGTCTCTAGTAGATAATGATCACTTCTGGTTAGGGAATATTATCATAGTGAGATACACTATGCTTCAACACAGTTAGTTTGCAATTATGCTCCAGTGAGGCTGCATCAAAGCCTCCAGTAAGACTTTTTCCCTTGTAGCCTTAACTATTTTAAGCAAACACCTTCTGATGTCACCCTTCCATAAAGAAATAGTATGCCTGCTGTGGCATCCTCTCCTGATAGTGATGTCATAATGAGTTTGGATGCAATGAGAGATAAAGTGGGAGAGAATATAGTAGAAAATAGAGTGAATAGGAAAGAACAAGAGAATAAGGAGGAGATCAAAGAGGATAAGGAAGAAGAGTATGCAATGCAAAATATATAGTTTCAGGAGAGTCTTCTAGGATTAGTGAGCCATGATCTGAATGATGGTCATGTAGAAGAACTTATTTCAGATAGTTTCTTTGCTATAGAGAATGCAGAATAGTGCCTTAATAAAGATATGTCAGTTTTAGGGTATGTTTTTTTTCTGAACTTTTGAACATCTGTTTAGAATCTAATGCCATGATTTACTCTGTCACTAGTTTGCTATCAGAAAACAGAGCATTTGTTCATCCTCCTGACAACACCAACTTGGGTTTTATAATACTGTTAAGACCATGCACAAAGGGTAGGACTGATTCCAAGGGGCTTGGCTTCAGCTCGTGCGCTGCGCCCCTTACCCGAGTATGTGCCCTTAACTTCAGAATGAAGTCCGGAGAAAGTCCAGTGAAGTCCGAAGGACTTCCGGAGGAGCGTGGGAAACTTCGGAAGGACTTTCCGGACGAGTGCGAGAAACTTCCGGATGAGTGCGGGAAAGTTCCGGAGGAACTTCCGGAAATTACGATGGAGTTTCGTCCTGACGGGGATATGTATAATGGCTACTCAGGACTCGTCCTGAGTAGAAGGAAACAGAGGAAAGGCTGCAAGGACAAAGTCCGAAGCAGAATAGGTCCGGAGGACCGCGGGAAAGTTCCGGAGGAACTTCCGGAAACTCGGAGGAATGGAGGATCGGATGAGTGGATGAGTGGATGAGTGGATGAGTGGAGGATCGGAGGAGCGGAGGAGCGGAGGAGCGGAGGAGCGGAGGAGCGGAGCTCCGGCCTAGGGAATTCCTCCCTAGGCCTGAGATGGATGATTACTAAGTCGGAGGAATAGAACTGTTACGAGGACTTAGTGTGAAGACTAGTGCGAGGACTAATATGTGTATGATATTCAGACTGAGGAAATACAGGAGTATCTACTGGGGTTTATATACTAGAGGCAAGTCTGTGCAGATCAGTAAGCAGAGGGGTAAGGCTATGTACGAGCATGTGGAAATGTATTAGAAAATAAGACGGATCATAGGAAATGAACTCGGAGATGAAATGAGGTACGGAAAATGAGGAAGTCTAACTCAAGAAGGAACATACAAAGGGATAAGGCACGGAAGATAGACGTGGGTCGGATCCGGATGTCCGGAGATGAATGCGTGATAGGTCTGGGTCCGGAACGCAAGGAAGATAGACGTGGGTCGGGTCCGGATGTTCGGAAGTCCGGAGACAGGTGATTACCATAAGGGGATGGGCGCTGATTTAAGGTTTGGGTTCGGACATGACAGATAGGTCGGATCCGGAGATCCGGAGATGTGGATATCAGATCTGGCGTCCGGATATCAGATGCAGGAGTACAGGGATCCGGACGGATAGAGGATTGGGTCTGGAGACATGGACAGGAGGTCCGGAGGTCCGGATGAGGCGTGGGAACGTCGTCAGATGTTGGTCCGGAATGCGGGATATGACAGTATCCCCCCTTTAAGGCCGAGCCCTCGAGGCTGAAGACTCAGGATGTCTGGAACGGAGATTGCTGGTATATGGCAGAGGACAATGATGGATGGATTCCGGAGGATTGGTTCCTATGAGCTGAAAATCTCCGGAGGTTTCGGAAATGTTCCTGACACACACATGGTTCATTATGATGCCTAGTACTTCATCTGGAAACTGGACATCATAGACGGTGGTGAAGAATGGTGATGTGATGTGAGGACAAATAGGTTTCCGGAGTGGAAGTCTGGAACACTTTGAGGATAATTCCGAAGGTGACTGGAAGTCCGGAAAATGCGTGGGAAAATCGGAGGAAGCTTTCAGAGCGGAGGAGGTTGTATCAGGGCAGTGGAAATGCAGCGAGTGCAGGACAAGAGGGCAAGAGTGGATGCGATGCAGGCCTCTTTCTGATGTGACGGAGGAGTCCTGTGAGACATATCTTTCTCCATGAAGCAGAGCTTGTACTGAGGTACAGCTAAGGATAAGTGCATCATCAGAAATCCGGAAATTAGCCCCTATGACCGGAAAATGATCGGAGATGTAATCGCATGATGACTGATGAACTTCTGGAGTGCAGGAAGTGAGAAAGGAGTGCTATGAGGCGTGATTTCCTTTGTACGGAGGTCTGAGGTTGAATGGATTTCGATCAGCGATGTGTGCTATCACTCGAGCCGGAAGTGCGTCAGAGGAATCTGCTGGATATGACTGTGAGCTTCCGGAAATTAGCCCCTAAGACCGGAAATGTTCCGGAGCTTTGGTTGCACACTGCGAGAGGTCATGGGCGGAGTTTCCAGGTGCACTGAAAGTTAATGCAAATAGCAGGATTTTGCACCCGGTGCGAGGCTTTTTGATAAACACGCATGGTGGATGGAAATCCTGATGATGGGGCGGATGGATCCAAATGGTCCGGAGTAGGGCTATGGCGTGGGAACCAACAGGAGTCGGACGGAAGGATGATGATAGCGGAGGAATGGGTCGGAAACATGGAGATCAGAAACACAAAGGGTCAAAAACACGGAGGGTCGGAAATGCAGAGGAAGGATGGGAGTACAGAGAGGATGTCTTTCCGGAATATTCGATATCCATTGGTACAGCTGCTAGAGCAAAAGGATAGCTAGTGTATAGGCTCATAAAGGACGGAGCAAGCTGTTTGATGGGCTGGAGATTGCGTGGATTGACAACATCTGCAAAGACACGATTTTCCGATGGAACTCCGGAAATGCTTTCCAGGAGGTTTCGGAAGGGATGCAACAGACTGGAAATCAATGGTCCGGAGGTCAACACTGGTCAGGTGGAGGTGGATATTGAAATGGACCGGCTTCTTCTAGCTCGCAAGTCCTGCAACAGGCGACTGCGTTAACTAGGGATATATAGTCGGTTTTATCAATGGAGGTGACACAGTGGACTTGGAAGTGGGTTTGTCAGATTAGGGTTGGATGTGGTCGGAAAACATGATAGGAGGTCCGGACGTAAGTGTTTGGCAATGCCAGGGTCTATGGTGAAATATCCGATGGGAGTCAGAACGGATATTGAGTCGGAAAAGCGGATCATCGGACAAGACATATGCGATAGGACAGAGGTGTTTGCAAGTGGTTCGGAATTCCGGAGTTCCGGATGATAGGGGCTATGGCGTGGAAACCCATAGGAGGTGGATCGGAACATAGAGGAAGTGAGGTGGAAGTGCAGTCAAACACGATGGAACACTAGGCAGTGAAGTCAAATGCATCGGATGACTATCAATGGCCTAGAAAGATCATGGATGAATAGTTCCGGATGTTTTCGAATGATATGCAATGTAATGTGCGCTTTTCCCGCGGTTTTCCGGAGCTGATCCGGCCGGAAATACAACTGAATGGTCCGGATAGGTTATGGGTCGGATAGGGAAGCTGCACATGCATGAATGACTGTGCAGGACAGTGGAAATTGTTCTTTTATGGGACGGAGCAAGTAAATTCCGGATGGAATACAAGCTGAAGAGGGTGAAGTGAATACTCAAGCGGAGTCCCTATCCCCCCTTTTGGAAGATGTTTCCAAACATCAATGGAGGAAAAATGGGCACAGGGTTCCGGCAGGAGCTTCGGATTTTCGGAGGAAACTGGACGTGAGTCACAAGAGGGAACAGAATGGAACGGAAGATACAATGCAACGCAGGACTGTAGTGCTAAAAACTTCGGAGGTATCACCAGTGCTTTTCCGGATCCGAAACAGATTCCAGAGAAGACACTTTTGAATGGTGAGGGATTTTAAGACAGGAGCGGAAGCGGGTCCGAAGCAACTCCAAGCTATTGCAAAGTATATCCATTCCAAATGGAGGCGGTCCAGAGACAAGGGGTGCATTGGAGGTAGGAGTAGGAGCTTCCATGAAGAAAGCCACCGGAAATCCGGAGTATTGAGCTCCGGAAATAGGGGTAAAGGTCGGACATTGGTATCCGGAGAAAAAAGGACGGGAGGACGGATGGAAGGATTGCAGAGTGGAAAAGTGAGGACGGAGGATGGACAATTATATAAAACATGTCCGGGCTATGGCATGGAATACCCATAGGAGTGTTTCGGATCCGGAGCAGGTGTAACTTGTCCTGGAGTGGAGGAGTGAACAGATCTTTCGGAAACATGGAGATTTGACAACGGAATGGACGGATGAGCTATAATGCGAAGAAATACTTTGGTACTGAAAGGTCCGGATGTCCGAAGCTATCCGAAGCTATTCGAAGCTATCCGGAGCTATAACACAAAGGAATTCTTTGGTACTGAAGAAGTCTGGACATCCAAAGCTATCCGAAGTTATCCGAAGCTATCCAGAGCTATAATGCAAAAGAATACTTTGGTACTGAAAAGTCCGGACATCCGAAGATATCCGAAGATATCCGGAGCTTATCCGAAGCTATCCGATGCTTATCCGAAGCTATCTGGAGCTATCTTCAACAATTTCCTGGACCCGGAGGAAAATGGGCAGGAACTGGAGTGGACGTGGTACCAGTAACAGTAAAGATCAATCGCAAAGCATGTTCATTCTGATCCGGAAAAGTTCAGAGATGACAAGGAGGAAACCAGAGGTATGGATCCGAGGGGTGGGGACCTTCACCAAGAAAGCCAATAGAAATCCAGAGTTACAAACTCCGGAAAATAGGGGTAAAACGCGAAGACGTTCGGAAAGTTGTTGATTCGGACGGGATGTCGGATGTAAGAACTGACAGGCTTCTGGAGAGGAACAGATGGTTTTCCAGGACCTACTTCTGGAGAATGAATCGGAGGAGCTCCGGAGTTTTGGTTCGAAGGTCCAGAGGTGGATAATGAAGCCAGGAAATGGTCAGGAATTTGCATAGGATGTAACGGAAGCAAAATTCCTATTTTCCCTTTCAGGAGACATTCCCAATGTCGGAGGAGAATCAACAAAGAATTTCCGGGCGGTGGAAGGGAAAATAGGGGCTAGAGCGGAGGAAAGAGTGCCATCCGGATTCGGAGGCAGGAACCCGAGCGGGCCTTTGTCAGAGGAATCAAAACCCGAACACTTGGCAGGAAAATCATCATGAAAGACGGAGTTCCTCTACAAGGAGGGTAGTGGAGACCAATACAAGGTGAATGCTAATCAGGTTGCGGATAG
Source organism: Suillus plorans (assembly GCF_016647745.1). NCBI lineage: Eukaryota > Fungi > Basidiomycota > Agaricomycetes > Boletales > Suillaceae > Suillus > Suillus plorans. The sequence goes on from NW_024537417.1 coordinate 313,278, forward strand.
GAATGGTAGATAGGGGTCCGGACTTTGACCGGAGGAGGTGCCATCCAACATGGAGGCAGACTGGAAATAAACCAGTGGAAGGAACATGGCTAGTCCGAAGATAGGGGTTCCGCAAAAAAGCGGATTTGATGTCGGAGGTCTAAGGCATTTCCTGTAGTACCAATCGGAAAGGAGGTCTGCAAAATACCCTATTGATCAACGGATCATGGTGGGTGAGCAAGTATATTCTAGGTGGTACAAGGAGAATCCAAATGAGTTGAATGTTTGAGACATTCCGGAGTTGACTTTTGCCAGTTCATGAAATAGTTCGGAAACGGAAAACGTCGGAGTTACAGGGAACTGTGGGGCGTCGGAAAGATAGGATCGGATCAGGGAATTACAGGACATCAAGTCCGAAAACCTATTTGTTCTGCCACAGAGGTGGCAATCCTGTTTGGCTTCAGGACCGGAGTTTCATGATAATGAGGTGGAAACGACAGCAGAGCATGAAGGATGGAAATTGAGCATTCCGGCGGAAGTGTTACAGATGTAGGGAATGGAGAAATGAGCTCCGGAAAATCCGGAGGTTTCATCGGAAATAGGAAACAGGGAAATGGAGGGTTCGGAGGAGGAATACACAGTTTCCAAGGGACGGTGTCGGATCCGATTTCAGGTATGATCTAAGGATTCAGTATACTCGGTAAGGTGTGAGTCTGAATATACTGTTAAGACCATGCACAAAGGGTAGGACTGATTCCAAGGGGCTTGGCTTCAGCTCGTGCGCTGCGCCCCTTACCCGAGTATGTGCCCTTAACTTCAGAATGAAGTCCGGAGAAAGTCCAGTGAAGTCCGAAGGACTTCCGGAGGAGCGTGGGAAACTTCGGAAGGACTTTCCGGACGAGTGCGAGAAACTTCCGGATGAGTGCGGGAAAGTTCCGGAGGAACTTCCGGAAATTACGATGGAGTTTCGTCCTGACGGGGATATGTATAATGGCTACTCAGGACTCGTCCTGAGTAGAAGGAAACAGAGGAAAGGCTGCAAGGACAAAGTCCGAAGCAGAATAGGTCCGGAGGACCGCGGGAAAGTTCCGGAGGAACTTCCGGAAACTCGGAGGAATGGAGGATCGGATGAGTGGATGAGTGGATGAGTGGATGAGTGGAGGATCGGAGGAGCGGAGGAGCGGAGGAGCGGAGGAGCGGAGGAGCGGAGCTCCGGCCTAGGGAATTCCTCCCTAGGCCTGAGATGGATGATTACTAAGTCGGAGGAATAGAACTGTTACGAGGACTTAGTGTGAAGACTAGTGCGAGGACTAATATGTGTATGATATTCAGACTGAGGAAATACAGGAGTATCTACTGGGGTTTATATACTAGAGGCAAGTCTGTGCAGATCAGTAAGCAGAGGGGTAAGGCTATGTACGAGCATGTGGAAATGTATTAGAAAATAAGACGGATCATAGGAAATGAACTCGGAGATGAAATGAGGTACGGAAAATGAGGAAGTCTAACTCAAGAAGGAACATACAAAGGGATAAGGCACGGAAGATAGACGTGGGTCGGATCCGGATGTCCGGAGATGAATGCGTGATAGGTCTGGGTCCGGAACGCAAGGAAGATAGACGTGGGTCGGGTCCGGATGTTCGGAAGTCCGGAGACAGGTGATTACCATAAGGGGATGGGCGCTGATTTAAGGTTTGGGTTCGGACATGACAGATAGGTCGGATCCGGAGATCCGGAGATGTGGATATCAGATCTGGCGTCCGGATATCAGATGCAGGAGTACAGGGATCCGGACGGATAGAGGATTGGGTCTGGAGACATGGACAGGAGGTCCGGAGGTCCGGATGAGGCGTGGGAACGTCGTCAGATGTTGGTCCGGAATGCGGGATATGACAAATACCATACATCTATTTTAAAACTGTATGGGCCAAGGTTGCACTAGCAGCAAGAATTAAGTGTACCAAATATGGTTTCAACTTTTCTGACCTTAGCCAGGTAGTAAATATTTCAGACACCCATGATGTCTTTCATCCTGTTGAATTCTCTCAGTTAGAGTCACTTACTAGGATGCTTATTTATAAATTCTCCATTGCTATCCAAGATATTTTCCCTAAAATGTATCGGTCACTATATTAAGACTTTTCCTAGCACTAACTCACCAATAATCTTGGCTGCTAGGAATCTATCTTTACCAACCAGTTAATAAGCTCTGGCAACTTCCTACTGATCTTTGCAACTTAGTTCTCAATAGAAAGAGATCAGTCAATTTGGGACTCTATTATGTAACAAGGCACGAGTGAAAGATTAGAGTAAAGTCTTCAAGCGAACAAGAGATGTGGCATCAAACCTCTTGTTTCCATGCTGCAGTCATCATTTGTCTTTGCACAGCTCCCGCTGCTCAATTTGTTTTTCTCTCAGAACATTCATATAACAAACACCTCTGACCAAAACTATACAAGTATATTCTATTAACAAGCCAAGAATGCCACCAGGCACAGACCCAACACTTGAGGTGATGCCAGACTTTGTTGGTGCATTAGACACAGGCATCCGCGCTGTAACAATATAACAATTGCTGGACACTACATGAAGTAAGTAACCAGCAATATAAAATGTTGTGGTCTTGCACGGCCTAGTCTGCTATACTTGAAAGACAAGTGCATTCGGCCCAAGGGGTTTGGTGTAAGGTATTAGAATAATCAGTTATACGAAAAGAAAGATAGTCCGAGCACAGGAAACAAAGTCCGAAAGTATAATTACAAGTCTGAAGGCAAAAACATTGGGTCCGATGTTTTCGGGTTTCGTCGGGTTACATTGGATTAGCATTGGGAATGTAGTGAATGTCGGGGATAGTGAATGTCGAGTTACTGTCAGGTGTTTCAGAGTGTTTCAGATAATGAAAGGATGATATTTGTGGAATTCAGCAAAGAACTACAAATATCAGATGACCTCCTCCTACTTGGAGGTAGAAAGGTAGATAAGTAAGTAGGAGGTATGCGAAATATATAGTGTCTATGTAGAATTTTGGAGTGCTATAGGTGAAAGTAGTAGCAGTAATTTTTGGGTCCAATGTCCTATGTAATAAGATAAGTGGTACTGTGGACATGTAATAACACGGTGTAGAGACTGACATCTCTGTGGCCTCATAGAGGTCTAATTTCCAATGCATGTAACAATGCTAATCATGATCCGAATCATCCCCTATCATATCTGACTCAATATGCATTGAATCCAAAAACATCAGACATCGGACTTTGCACTTTGCACTTCGGACATCGGACATCAGACATCGGACATTGGACATCGGACTTCACATCAGACTATTGGATATCACGTGTACTCATCCTACCTATGTCCTGTCTCATTGCGCTAGCCCCACTAGGTGCATAGTTACTTGTTTTTACATCGCTAACATTGTAGACCGCATTATTACATGTCCGCAGCACCTCATGTCTTATTACATAGGAAAGCGGACCCGAAAATATTGCGCTACTACTTTCGCCTATAGGGTTCTTGATTTCTACATATCTACATAAATATTGGACTCCCCATATCATCATCATCATCCAAGTAGAGGAGAGATGTTCTCTGATGCTTAGGGGTCAAACCTGATATTTCATAGTTCTTAGTTGACATTGCGAATATCATCGTTCCTTCACTGCCCATTATTATTGTGCATACCACTCGCTTTCCCGATGCACACTACCGCGTCACTATTAGTTTCTGATACCCCAAACCTGAACCTGATAACCTGAAACCCCAAAACATCGGACCCGATGCTTTTGCATCGGACATCGTAATTATACCTTCAGACATTGTTTCCTGTGCTCAGACTATTGACCCCACATCACTCACTGACCCCCAAAACTATTCCCAGACCGCAGACCCCTGGGTCGAGCGCACTTGTCACCAAGTATAGCAGACTAGGCAGTGCAAGACCACAACATAAAGATATCAGTTTGGAGCCATCTTTGTATAGCCCCTGTTAAGACCGTGCACAAAGGGTAGGACTGATTCCAAGGGGCTTGGCTTCAGCTCGTGCGCTGCGCCCCTTACCCGAGTATGTGCCCTTAACTTCAGAATGAAGTCCGGAGAAAGTCCAGTGAAGTCCGAAGGACTTCCGGAGAAGCGTGGGAAACTTCGGAAGGACTTTCCGGACGAGTGCGAGAAACTTCCGGATGAGTGCGGGAAAGTTCCGGAGGAACTTCCGGAAATTATGATGGAGTTTCGTCCTGATGGGGATATGTGTAATGGCTACTCAGGACAAGTCCTGAGTAGAAGCAAACAGAGGAAAGGCTGCAAGGACAAAGTCCAAAGCAGAATAGGTCCAGAGGACCGCGGGAAAGTTCCAGAGGAACTTCCGGAAACTCGGAGGAATGGAGGATCGGATGAGTGGAGGATCGGAAGAGCGGAGGAGCGGGGGAGCGGAGCTCCGGCCTAGGGAATTTCTCCCTAGGCCTGAGATGGATAATGACTAAGTCGGAGGACTAGAACTGTTACGAGGACTTAGGGTGAAGGCTAGTGCGAGGACTAATATGTGTATGATATTCAGACTGAGGAAGTACAAAGATTCTACAGAGTTTTATATACTACAGAGGACTTAACGGAGAGTCAGTCAGCGCAGTCCGAAGCTATGCGAGGCTGTGGATGGAGGATGTAGAAAAGTCAAACACTAGTCTATCGGAAAATAGTAAATGAAGACGGAGATGAAGACATAGGAAAATAAAGCCGGAAATGAAACGAGGTACGGAAAATGAGGAAGTCTAACTCAAGAAGGAACATACAAAGGGATAAGGCACGGAAGATAGACGCAGGTCGGATCCGGAAGATAGATGTGGGTCGGATCCGGATGTTTGGAAGTCCGGAGACAGGTGATTACCATAAGGGGATGGGCGCTGATTTAAGGTTTGGGTTCGGACATGACAGATAGGTCGGATCCGGAGATCCGGAGATGTGGATATCAGATCTGGTGTCTGGATATCAGATGCAGGAGTACAGGGATCCGGACGGATAGAGGATTGGGTCTGGAGACATGGACAGGAGGTCCGGAGGTCCGGATGAGGCGTGGGAACGTCGTCGGATGTTGGTCCGGAATGCGGGATATGACAGCCCCACTCTGTATTGTATTCCTACAATGGTCTACAGTGTTAGTGATGTGAAAACAGATAACTGCGCACCTAGTGGGGATAGATATGACAGGACAGGACATAGAGAGGACAAGTGAACGGGAAAATATCGGGTCCGATGCATGGAAAACATCGGGTTCGTCGGATTAGCATTGGATTACATCGGGTTAGCGGATAAACATTGGATTGAGTGGGTAAGTGTTGGATAACATTGGGAAGTGATTTGTGTGTGATGGGTGTTTAACATGCATTGGGAATTAGCTGAATACGTGCTCCACATGAGGCTGAGTGCTACAGCGTGGACCTCTCTGCAGCAGCAAACCAGACTGAAGAGCAAGTCATAGCACACCTCAAGCAGGCATGGACAGAAGGAAACAATGTGAGAGTAGCCAAATAGAACCAAATCCAGGATCATGAAGCCCATGCTGTAGTGGAGATGGCAAGAGCACAAGCTGCCCAAGACGAAGCTGAACATGCACAATACAAAGCCAAGGTTGAGAAAGAGAGGCTGGAAGTGGAAAAGAAGAAGCCCAAGATGAACGGTGTCATGCATGGTATGTGATTCATACCATGTCAGATATATAGAGAGTGATAAGGAAGATATGAGAGACTGTCTAGCCCTCTGTCACTGAGTTACCTTTCTATTTTTCCTTTATTTCATTGTCTTGTATTTTATTTCTCACTTTTCAGATTTATTTTACCTTGTATTTTTATGAGCATGTGACCTTCTGTTTATTTCTCATTATTTATTTTTATTTGGCTACTTTCAGCCACAGATTTGTTTGTCAAAGTTTTGTATCTCTATTTATTTCTGACTGTTTATTTTTATTTGGCTTCTTTCAGCCACCAGATTTTATTTGTCAGCACATCATGTGACTGGGGAATATTCTGGTTTGTAACATTATTTAAGCTGACTCAACATGTTTAGTCATGATTGGTCATGCTTTGTAACAATATTTAAACATGACTCAACATGTTCAGTCATGGTTGATCATGCTTTGTAAGTTCTTTGTAAGACACTGAACTTTGTTTGTAATGTACTTAGTAAGAAGGATGATTCAGCTCACCCAAAGGCTTGGTTTGTCAGCTTCTGCATGACCAATCCCTGAGAAGAGTCAGCACCTTTCTGTCATGCTTTGTAATTTCTTTGTAAGATTACACAGTATTTATAATGTATATTAGTAAAAGCTGATTCATCACCTGGTTTGTAAGCCACATTCTTACCAATCCATCTGACAGAATCATGCTTAGTAAGGGGATTCCAAAAGGTATAAAAGGACCCCATTTTCACCCATGAAATATAACTTCTCATTTTTCATTCTTCTCTCAAACCGTGTGAGAGTACGTAAGAATAAAAGTGCAGGCAACGTGCCTTGAAGTAAGACTAAGACACATCGTTATTCTATTCTAAAGTTATATACTACCTTACAGGGGTTGACTATATAACTTTCGTTATCGTTATTCTACTCTAGGTTATACACTGCCTTACAGGGGTTGACTATATAACCATCGAACAGCTCTCATTCTAAGCTTTATGTGTATACATAAGACTCTCTCTTTCAACGGAAAGTGAGACACATATCTAAGGACAACAAAGTTGAAACAGACTTTCATAGGTTGAAACACGACCTACTAGGCTGAAACAAACCTAACGAATTTATCCAGAACACAGAACATTCCACAACACTTCATATCAGACTACACAAGAAGAGGACAACAAACTAAATCCTCCCAAGAACTCACCACGTTACCTCCCACGAAGTAGAAAAGTCAGAGACTGTGGACTTAAGGACTGGCAAGAAGTCTTCCCTGTGTATAATTGTGTTGTCATTATACACAACTTTTATATAAGACCCTTAAGTAACAAGACAACGGGTTTGATGAAGCATCATCTGTAGGAGACTTCTTAACCCCACACCTTGCCCAATACGCAATACAGAAGCTCACCAATTTTGAATGCATAGAAACTATGGTACTTCTCCCCAGACAGATGCAAGGAAGCTCTCAAGTTGTTACAATAACATGCCACCTTCACTCTATGTTCCCTCTTCACGACTTACTGACATGGCAGAACACCGCCAGAAGCCTAGAGCGGCCTGGATGCCATTAGATACCTAGAGCAGCCTGGGCTGCTATGACATCACCCATGGCCCGGAAGGCCTCCTGATCTCATCATGATGGCTGACCGCCTCATGTAGAACTAGACCGACGCATACCACCTCATGCGTTGATGGACTCAGAGGCCGGAGCACCTCATGTACTTATCTTAACACAGAAGACCTGCTTCATGGCATCTTATCTCTGACTCAGATAGATCCATAGATACAGACTCCTCCTGAACCTTATAGGATAGACCTATATAGCTTAGACATATATCATTGTATTCCTTACTTTGATATACTTGGTAAATCCCTAGAACTAGTACAATCCCAGTACTTGGTTTTCCCTTGAACTCCTTTCTGTGTGACTCCTAGTCCCACTGTCTTGACTGCACTTCTAAGGTAAGCCAACACTACCTTAGCCGTACATCTGTTAACCCTACAGCTTGATGAGCCACTGTGCTTACCAAGCTTGTCGGAGGATACCTCAGGCTTCATCCAAGCTTAGAACCTATCCTTCTGTCTGCTAGACGATTGGCCATTTGGCCAGAGAAGGCTTGACCTATCCAAGTTGTAACATAAGTCCTCCCACTCCATAGTAGAGAATGACTTAAGCATCATGAGGATAGACGACCAACTCACTCTACACCCATCCTCAGCATTCAAAGCTTCCAAGGCAGCATTAGTGGACCATAAACTATCATTCTCAATTTTCCTGCGAGCAAAGGATCTGTTCCTCATTCAAATCAGCAAGGCCAAATGGCCCCAGTCACACATCGACACACTGTCTCTGTTTTTCTGGCACCTCAAAAACCATTCAATCCAGAACAATAGCAACATCGGAGACATAGTCATTCTAACATACATATCACAAGTACGCCAAGACTAATATGATCAACTCAAGCATGATGAAGGTTTCAACATAGGCAACATCAATGAGAACCTCCTTCGGACAATCAATGAAGAGATGTGGGACAAAGTTCAGTCTTGTACTTGGAACAGTGTGCATCTCCAAACTTCCAACTAACATGAAGCAGATGATGACAATCCCATGGATGTATGTGATTCATCACACGGATGCCTGTGGTACTCTCTCCATGGATGCCTATGCTAAAACATTGCATGGTTGCCCATGACACATATCCCACAGATGCCCATGTCCATGTCCACATGGATGCCTGCAAACACAACATGGACACCCACAACAACCATGCACAATTCCGCTGAACCAACACACCATAATGCAGTCCACAAGCAGAGACACCATGGTAAACCAATACCAACAATCTAGCTACTGCAATTCACAAGGAGACTCCCATGATTACCCAAGCTGAAACTCCTGTTCTCGTTCTCCTGCATGTGGAGCAAAGACCCCAAAGGAAAAGAAAAATGCATTGCCTGACAAGAATTGCAATCACCACCAATGGCAAAGGGGTTTTTCTTGGGGCACAGGCTCACACAGCCTATCTGCCTGCGCCCTCTGTCTCAGCTGATTCTCTCATGATATCCACCATTGTGGATCTCGCTGTGAAGACAATAACCTTGCTGGGTGGCAAGAAAATGTCGAGTCAAGCTATGCCTAGCTGCTATGTCTAAATAGACATGTTCAACCCTAAAGGGAATTGCTACTAGAATGATGATGGATATGTACGACCCAAGAGTGCACTAAGTGCGGGAAAGTAGTGGACAGGTATGCACGAGGTATAGGAATGTATCCAAGGCTATCCAAAGCGCAGGAACGTGCGGCCAAAGGTGCGGAAAGTGTGGGAAAGTGCAGACAAGGTATTGGGAAGTCAAGGAATGAGGTTTTAAGAGAGCGAGGGCAAAGGTATATTGTGAAGTAAGGAATGTCTAGATATAGAGAAGTATAAGGAACCTAATAGGGGCTAAAAAGTGTGCACTACAAGGGACTACTTCGAAGGTAAACCTAAAGGGTGAGGTATACAGTACGAGGAAAGTGTGGTAAGTAGTCCAAAGTATAGGCAACTTATACTGTCTAGAACCCCACTCGGAATAGGAAGGGATAGGAAATATAGTAAATATGTAAGGACATGCAATAAGGCTGCAACACATTTTACAAGCCTTGAGGTAAGGAAATTCACATACCAATGGGGTTTGGACAGACTATGGATGGATGAGGGACTTTCCTAATGCATTTCCAAGGTATCTGAAGTGTGGGAATGCGCGTCCAATGCGGCCGATGTGCGGGAAAGTGCAGGTTCAGCTTCACACAAAGGTTACTTGCTGGACAAATGATGGACAATGATAAGGAAACCTATACTCCACTATACTCCTTAACACATATATGAAAATACCCTATTTGCTGCCCAGTGCAGGTCCAAGTGTCACATCACAACCTTTGGGATGGCTCCAAGACTCACTGCCGCAGGGTGGAAGATGGACATCTTATCAACCCACAAGGTCTACTCATCTGCCACAAATGGCAATGACCAGGAAGCTGCCAAGAGTCAAACTATGAATCCTCACACGAGTGTTCTGGCTGTGGAAGCAAAGAGCATGGAGCTCAATTGTGTCCTCACAGCAAGAAGGCTTAAGAGCCTCACACTGTACAAACCAGAGGCATGGCTCCACCTATTAAAAAAATCAAACCTTTTCTCCAGGTACCCATCCATTCCAGATGGGCTCTCACAGGGCTTCTCTAGGGGAATACCCCCAATCACATGCACATATTTGCCTCCTAACAGTAACACCATCACTGAGCATAGAGAAGTGTTTCAGAACATTGTCAAGAGCGAGTACTCGAAAGGTTGTTTTGTCGGACCTTTCACAGCAAAAGAACTCAAATGCACCATCGGCGACTTCCAAACAGCCTCACTGTCCCTCATACTGAAACCTGGCAAACCAGGAGAATTCAGGATGGTACAAAACCTATCTCATCCCCCGCACCCTCCCATCAGCTCCATCAATTTTCAAGTCCATTCTGACCTCTTCCCGTGCACATACAGAACCTTCACCACCATCTGCAAAACAATATGGCACATTTCCCCTGGATCACAAGGTGCCATGTGTGATGTTGCAGAGGCATACAGAACAATCAAGCAACACTACATCATTCACAGTGGCCAAGCTTGGCAATATGTCTTGATGGAGATGTGTTCACTATTGACACCTCATTCTGTTTCGGCTTCGGCCCATCAGCAGGAATTTATGGTAATGTGGCTGATACAGGTGTGGACATTTTTAGATCCAAAGGAATCAGACCTCTATTGAAATGGGTCGACGACCACCTATTCTTTCGCATCAAGAAAGTGTACATGGAGGAATACAACAGACAATGTCAAAAGTCAGCTGACAGGATCACAGAGAATGGAGGAGTCATCACAGACAGAGCTGCAAATGGTACAAAGGAGAGACCCTATCAGACAGATCAGTCAAAGAATTCGACAAAGATGCTAAATTCTCCATCCAAGACCTATCAGCACAATCCCCACGCTCTACAGAAGACACTCAGTTCGTATACTTTATGGAGGACATCGATGCCACATCAACCAGCATAAGCATTGTATGGGAGACATCAAAAGACAAGCTCTTTAGCAACAAGCCCCTATACAGTGACTTCAACTGGGACATCGCCGAATGGACAGTTGCATTATTCAAAGAGAAGTGGTGTGGGTCCAACAATTCCGATGATGGTGATTCAGAACAATATGTTGGGTCTTGTAGAAGCTAGCTGCTATTCGACTCTAAAGGGTTTCTGGACCAGGCTTAAGGCTCAGAGAAGAGGAAATATAATAGAAACTTGCTGAAGACTCAGACTCATAGTGGATACTGGTGAAAAGGTTGCTTGATTATGTAAGCTACAAAAGTGCAAACATAACACTAAGGTAAAAACAGTCTCTGCAAGGCTAGCCAGGAATCATTCCCTACAGCGGGTTAAGTACCTCAAAGCTGTCAGGTCATAGCAGTCAAGCAGAACTCACATGTTACAGGAGGTCCAGAAACTTTATGGCAAGCTCCTTCACACATGCCATATCAAACCAACTGGACGCGCTTACCTCACGATCCTAGAAAAGATGCTGGGCATTTTTGAAGACCACCCACACATGGCCAGGACTCCCCCCCCCCCCATGAAGTACCACAAGTGACATTAAATGGTGGGAGGAGCTTCTTACCTTCCCCCATGTTGTCTCCCAGATACCTGGCCCTTGCATCATCTACAACTTTCTTGCCTGCTTGGACACTAGTTCTGGTCATGGGATTAGAATCATCATCAATGGCAAATGGCGCACATGAAAGCTCTCACCTGAATGGAAGAAAGATGGGCAGAAAGCATTGGATTCAAGCTCCTTGTGTGAACTATCACGAGTGCATGCCCCTCCAGAACTTACTTCAAGGTATACGGCAATAACTGCAGTATCATTGAAGGATGGTGGAAGGGATGCAGCAAGAACCAAGCCTGCAACAAAGTATTCAAGCAAGTTCATCTGATTGCAGCTGATACTAAATGCCGAATTCTTACTAGGTACATACCAAGCAAGGAGAACCCCACAGATGGCCCATCTTGCGGAATATACCCCGGCATCTGACTAGCTCCCTCTCATCCCAATCCCACCAGAGCTCAAGCCCTTCCTCACAGGAGCCTCTGAGCATCAAGTTCATTGCTCAAACAACCCAGCCACGCATCCTGTCAAATGCACCATTACCCCAGATGCTACCTCCAACAAACCACTTCACTGAGTGGGCCAAAAGTACAGAGAAGAAGAGTTCAAGTGACACGCCCACATCAACCGCAGATTTGAAGTCAGAGGACCAAGGCTCTTCGAAGTGGTGGAAAGCTAGTAAGTACCACAATATCAAGCATGGACAGGTAACCTTATGACAGAACACAGCATATTGCATCAGTCTGACCCCCATCTCATCTCACCTGTGTCCATGCTGCCCAGCGAAAGACAGACTCTACCTATGGTACCCAATAGCAGCACAATCCATGAGAGATGCCCAAGGCAAACCTCTCCCACTGACAGTCACAGACATCCAATGCATCCGGGATGTGATGGTCCACACATACTCAGAGAGCACGCGCAAAATGTATGAATCAGGTTTGCTTATATTCCATGTCTTCTGTGATAGCAAAGCCATACCCAAAGTCCAAAGAGCGCCAGCAAGCAACATGCTCATCAAAACCTTCATATCATGCATGTCCAGTCATTTACTTGGGGAAGACAGTATCCAACTACCTTAATGGAGTGTGCACTTGGCACATAGTCCACAGCATACCATGGTCACTCAATGACATTGAAATAGAAGCCATGCTCAAAGCGGCTATGTTGCTCACGCCCACCTCCACAAAATGTGATAAATGGGACCCTTACACCATCGACCTCATCATCACCAATTGCAAGAAGCTCAATCTCGAAGAGCCATTAGATGTGGCAGTTTTTGCTTGCTTAACAACCATCTTCTATGTGACAGCTAGAGTAGGAGAATTCATCATCCCACGTCTAAATGCTTTCGACCCGAACACTCACATTCCACCAACTTCCTAATTCTTTTCTTGACCAGCAGACACAGCATCATCAGCAAACTGGTGATACTCATTATAGACAAGACTTTGATTTTCCATAGTCCCTTTCAATGACTATAGATTGTACTTGTAGTTATATTGTAACCAGCCAGACACTCTAAGCCATATATGGTCTTAGTACACTGGTGAGGTGAGCCACCATACACTATCTAACTCCCACTTTTTCATGTCTTGAGTGTATAAGCTGGTTGCTTTTAAAGAGGCTAAGTTTTAGGTTCTGTCTGTCTACTTAGGCAAGGTGGATCATTGTTCTCTAGTCCAAGATACATTGAATAAGACACTATATATAGCATTTATAGAGGTAAGAGTTGTACTATTGTTAAGACCGTGCACAAAGGGTAGGACTGATTCCAAGGGGCTTGGCTTCAGCTCGTGCGCTGCGCCCCTTACCCGAGTATGTGCCCTTAACTTCAGAATGAAGTCCGGAGAAAGTCCAGTGAAGTCCGAAGGACTTCCAGAGGAGTGTGGGAAACTTTGGAAGGACTTTCCGGACGAGTGCGAGAAACTTCCGGATGAGTGCGGGAAAGTTCCGGAAATTATGATGGAGTTTCGTCCTGATGGGGATATGTGTAATGGCTACTCAGGACAAGTCCTGAGTAGAAGGAAACAGAGGAAAGGCTGCAAGGACAAAGTCCAAAGCAGAATAGGTCCGGAGGACCGCGGGAAAGTTCCGGAGGAACTTCCGGAAACTCGGAGGAATGGAGGATCGGATGAGTGGATGAGTGGATGAGCGGAGGATCGGAGCGGAGGAGCGGAGCTCCGGCCCAGGGAATTCCTCCCTAGGCCTGAGATGGATAATTACTAAGTTGGAGGACTAGAACTGTTACGAGGACTTAGGGTGAAGGCTAGTGCGAGGACTAATATGTGTATGATATTCAGACTGAGGAAGTACAAAGATTCTACAGAGTTTATATACTACAGAGGACTTAACGGAGAGTCAGTCAGCGCAGTCCGAAGCTATGTGAGGCTGTGGACGGAGGATGTAGAAAAGTCAAACACTAGTCTATCGGAAAATAGTAAATGAAGACGGAGATGAAGACATAGGAAAATAAAGCCAGAAATGAAACGAGGTACGGAAAATGAGGAAGTCTAACTCAAGGAGGAACATATAAAGGGATAAGGCACGGAAGATAGACGCGGTGAAGGTACAACAATTCAGAGAGTGAGTCTGAACAATGTTGGGTCTTGCAGAACCTAGCTGCTATTCGACCCTAAAGGGTTTCTGGACCAGGCTCAAGGCTCAGAGGAGAGGAAATATCATGAAAAACTGCTTAGTACTCTGACTCCTACTGGTAACTGGTGAAAAGATAACTTCTTATGTAAGCTACAAAAGTGCCAACATAAGGTAAGGTAAAAACAGTCTCTACAAGCCCAGCCAGAAATGAATCCCTACAGCGGGTCAGATCCGGATGTCCGGAGATGAATGCGTGATAGGTCCGGGTCCGGAACGCGGGATATGACACTAACTTGAGAAGGAACATACAAAGGGAAAAGGCAAGGAAGATAGACGTGGGTTGGATCCGGATGTTCGGAAGTCCGGAGACAGGTGATTACCATAAGGGGATGGGCACTGATTCAAGGTTTGGGTTCGGACATGACAGATAGGTCGGATCCGGAGATCCGGAGATGTGGATATCAGATCTGGCATCCGGATATCAGATGCAGGAGTACAGGGATCCGGACGGATAGAGGATTGGGTCTGGAGACATGGACAGGAGGTCCGGAGGTCCGGATGAGGCGTGGGAACGTCGTCGGATGTTGGTCCGGAATGTGGGATATGACAACTATTCAATATTATATATGCTAACTCTGGAAATTTTAGGGGGTAATTGAAGATGATGTATTATGCATGTTGTACTATTGAAACATTATCACTCTCTGTTGGTAGTATCCTACCTCCTGTAGGATATCTAGCTGAAGTAGCTGGCTATACTATAGCACTAGTGAGTTACTTCATGCTCAAAACCTTACATTATCATTGACCCTCAGGTAGACAACACAAGTAATCCATGGATATTCCAGCCTATATGCATACACATACTTGTACCATACTATATCAGTTATGTAGAGAGAGTGATAAGAAAGATATAAGAGACTATCTAGTTCTCTGTCACTGAGTTATCTCTCTATTTTGTTGAGTTCTGAGAGTTCCAAGCTGTCGAAGGCCAATGGATCTGAGATGTGAGGTATAAGCACTGTAGGTTTACAACTCAGAGTGGTGCTATAGGCTCCAAACTGATATCTTTATGTTGTAGGTCATCCAACACCTAGTCTGCTATACTTGTAGGACAAATGTGTTCGATCCTAAAGGAGAAGCTAGTGCAGCAAAGGTCTAGAAATGAGCACAGAAGGTGCCACTTAGTGGCCGATGCGAAGCGTGGGAAAGCGCACTGCGGGTGATTCAGATGATAATAGAGATAATAGATAATAGAAATAGACGTAAAGCAGAAAAATAACGGATGCAGTGTGGGTTGTAAACGGATATGGATTGCCAATAGCTACCAACTGTAGGCTAATGGGAGTTGCTACTGGAATGTCCAGAAAACAAGCTACTGAATGATATGCACTGCTAGTACTTAAGTATTGCACTAAGTGCTGTCATGCGGAACCAAGCTGACACATGACTGAGTTAGGTATGTAAAGCTATATGTAAATAAGGGTCTATGATGAAATAAAGGTCGTGCGATGCAGAAATGGTCTGATATGTAAATATAATCATGGAATAATGTACTATTGGGTTGGTTTTGGACTATGAATGGATGTGAAATGTTGGCCAATGAAGCGTGAGAACAGTGTGGCTCACAGTAAAGCTGCGCTTCATATAGTAAAGCAATAGGATGCTGAGGGACACTGCAAAAATAGCCTCTACGAGGCTGTAAGGACTTCCAGTCCTACAGCGCACACTAAAATGGAAACGAACAAGTGTGCATTGACAGTGGCTTGTGTCCTCCTTTATGTTTCCTGTCTTTGATTAATATACCAGTCTCTGTGTTCCTATTCCATTTACCTTATGGTTACAGGCAGACCCATAGAGGTATCTCAGTTAGGGATCAGCAGGGGTAAACCCGCAGGTGTGCAGCCACCAACCCATACCCGTACCTGCAAGATACCCGTACCCTTATACCCATGGCTCTCGTGGGGTATGGGTAGCTGGAAGGGTACAGCGTGGGTCAAGGGTATGGTGGGTACACATGTACCCGCGGAACTAAATTGTATGCAACGAGAATACATCATGTAAATTACCCTAGTATAATACTATCCCACCCATCCTGCAGCTCCTCGGCTTCGATATCAGGCAAGCTAGCAGTTGACTGGATGTCATGATCCTTCACCAATCCTAGTTGGCTCCATAGCCCAACGCAAAGGAGCGCATGTGTAGTCTGTGCAGAGAGATGGCTTCGGACATGGGAGAGAAGTAAGCGCCCACGGCTGAAAATACGCTCGACGTCAACGGAGGTTGCTAGAATCATTAATGTCAGAGAATATACTAGTGCTAAAATAAAAACATACCAGGGATAGTGAGGTAGTCTAATGCCATTCGAGAGAGTCGCGGGTAAGTCTTTCGGTGCCCACGCCACCATGCTATCGGATCCGAAACATCCTCAATGTCTGCATTGAGGTAACCATTGAGTTCCTCAGCAGATGTACTAGTGGACTTGGGATGGGCAAGTGTGGGTAAACGGTCGAAGATATTTGCGTCCTGAGGGTTGATGTTAGTTGTGATAATGGAAATTATGTTAGTAGCACGCACCTCATCAACCTCTGATACCGCCGGTGGTGGATTAGCATTGTTATTAGTAGGGACCGGCAAGTGAGACGCATAACGCTTGAATTCTGTGTGAACAATGTTTTCAGCTGTGTCGATCCAGTCCTGCTGCCAGCCGGCAGACCGAAAATATGACAGCTTGTGCCAGGGATGGAGGACTACAAAATAATTAGATTTAGACTAGAAAACAACATAAAAACAAAAGACATACCCATAGCAATGTGATACACTTCAGAGGAGTCAGAACATGAGTAATAGCGGTTTAGAGTTCGCTTTGCAAGTCCAAGAGCTGTGCTGATGGCGGGATCAAGGTGGTCGTTCTGAACGATGCAGTTGGTGAAAACGTTGTCGATATGATCCATGGCTGGGATGACCATCGCAAGGTTTGGGGTCGCTCGTGAGAAGTAAAGTGTCGCATCCTTGAGTATCTGTGACTGTTATGTCAGCATGTGTTACTAGTGTCATGTGACCACATACCTTCAACACATCATGCAGTTGTTTCACAAGCATCCACTCATCATCTTCCAACGCATATTCCTTGAGACCCAACTTTTGCTTGTCAACGATGACGTCGATCGCATTTCGGTACTCCAACGCAAAGTTCAACATATCAAATGTTGAATTCCAATGTGTTGAAACATCCCTTGGCATGATTCGCTGTGCAAGCTTCAAGTCTTCAAGAATGCCTTTCCACGCAGGAAGGAGGATTGTTGTTGAGTGAACGATCTTGAAGGCGAGTTTTCAGAGCTGCAATGAGTATTAGTATACACCACAGGTGAGTATTTTGTTGTTACCTTTACGAGTAGCAGTCTAATTGGCCAAATATTGGCTGCCAACTCCAAGCGCTCATTGTGATTCAGCAGTGTCTCTTCATTTACCCACCCATTGTCATTATCGTCATTCTCAGTGTCTTTGTTGGGGTCTTCGACCTGTGTCTGCAAGTCCTCAAGTTCAATATTCCTAGTAAGTCCATCCAAATCTTCGTCTCTCTCTCCACCCTCTCCAGCCTTATTTTTTGAGGTGTCAAACTCACGTAACAGGGACTTAGCAACAAGATTGATGATATGCAAGAAACATTGTGTGCGACTTGCCTGACCCGCAAAGTGGGGCACCAGATCTACAAGTTCTGTCACAAGAGTATCATTTGATGATGCGTTGTCTGCTGTCACACTGAGTATCTGTGTGCCATGCCACTGGTGAGTTATTCCTTGAACTGATAATGAATTTTTTTTTACCTTGTCTGAGATTCCGAACTGTTCTAGGACATTTGCGAATGCCTCCGCCAAATTAGCACCAGTGTGCGACTGCGTGTGCCTGTCAGCATGATTTCAATTAACAGTAAGTTTTTTTACCTTTGAAACTTCAACAATGTCAAGAATCATAGCTAGAGGCTGACCTTCATGCTCCAGATGGACTGATATAGCCACAAATGCACGATGATTCGGGGAGGTCCAGGCATCAGTTGCGAAATTAAGCTTGCCATCATAGTTCTGGTGAGCATTTTAGTTTGTCTTATCCTGTGCTAAGTTTAACTTACTTGTAACATGTTTGCTATATGTTTGCGTGTTTTTATGAACACTTGTTTGATGTCGCGTGAGACAGTTGAAGGTGATGGTAAGTAATACTCTGGACGCCCAGTCTTCATTAGGGCATTGAAACCACGATCATTGACAATTTTGAACGGTCGCAGGCTCTTGGACACCCAACGCACAACCTCTGCCCTGGTTATATGGTATCAGAGGTGTCTACTGTGCTTGCTCGAGACGTACCTGGTCTCAGCACATGTATGCTGACGGTGTGAATAGGTAACCTTTCCCTTTCCTTTTCGTGTGAAGGAAGTTCTGATTGATCCAGTTTCAAGTAGGCTCTTGATAGGCCCTTCACATGCAGCCTCGGTGTTTCCTGAAGCCATTGCTGATTGTAAGGCAGGTTCTCCCCAACAACTCTTGACATGCTTTCACATATTGCCAGTTGATTTTGCATCTTTTTTATCAAGGTATCATCAGACTTTGTGTTTGCAGCCATGCGCAGCACATTTAAAGACATGGCATCGGCACCTGTCGTGGTACTCAATTGCTGGTATTGGCTCGAAAAAGGCATAGATTGGTGATGTCCAATCTTGCATAAGTCTCTCTGCATTCATCTATCATTAGATTTTGCATGACATGTTTCATAAGTACATACCTAGCTCAGTGTCTGATGATTCTGATGGATCCTCTTTAGAACTCTCTGCATCTTCATTATCAGCATCAGATTCAATTACAATGGTGTCTGCAACATGGTGAGCTGCCTCGTCTTCTTCTTCTGTCTATACACTAGCTCGATAACTCCGTGTTGATGATGTACTATTGCTAGGCTCTATCTCCATGGATGCCATCACCTTAGGCCATTTCGATGTGACCGTGGAAGCAGGAGCCTTATCTGTAGTTTTTCATTTTGCTTGATTGCCTTCTGCGGCCATAGCAAGTGCCTTCTCAGTGGGCTTGGTGGTCCGTTTAGGTAACATTTGTTGATAGGCGGGCACTGAGTGGATATAGTTGAATTAGACTCGTTATCAGCCTTTGTTAATTTGTAATGTGTATTGATCATGTGGTACTGTACAGTTATATATACAATCTATGGACCCATGGTCCGAGGGTCCTGTATTTGGTCCAAGGGTACCATGTTTGGTCCACGGGTTCATGGGTCCCAAGATCCCTACCCATACCCATACCCCTAGGTACCCCTACCCATGACCCCCAGGGGTTACCCATACCCCTGCTGATCCCTAATCTCAGTTCTGTCTAAGATACTGAGATATGAGTACCAGCACTTAGTCACACATTACACAATAGCTAATGTTCTCGTAGTGATTCTATTTGTTAGCTCTCTCCGACTCATCCACTCACCTCTATCTCTAGATATTTGTCCTTTAATGAACATGTGACCCTCTGTTTGTTTCTGATTGTTTATTTTTGGCTTTTTTCAGCCACTAGATTTATTTATCAAAGTTTTGTATCTCTCTATTTATTTCTGACTATTTACTTGTATTTGGCTTTTTTCAGCCACCAGATTTGTTTGTCAGAACATCATGTGACTGGGAAATATTTTGATTTGTAACAACATTCACATGACTCATCATGTTTTATCATGATTCATTATGCTTTATAATTTCTTTGTAAGATTATACTGTATTTGTAATGTACTTAGTAAAAAGCTAATTCATTACATCACATGGTCTGGTTTATATGTCACATTTTTACCAATTTATCTGATATATCATGCTTAGTAAGGGGGTTTCCAAAAGGTATAAAAGAATCACATTTTCACTATGTAATAATAATCCTCCTACTTGACTCTTGTCTCAAACTATGTGAGATCAGTAAGACATAAAGTATAGGTCAATACAGTGCCTTAAGGTAACATCTAAGACAACATTATCTACTCTAAATTATATACTACCTCCTAGGGGTTGACTATATAACTATCAAACACCTTACTAACTAAGCTTTATGTATACATAGAACTCTCTCTCTTAATAAAAGGAGAGACATGAACCAGGAGAACATCACAAAATTGAAACAAACTTTCATAGGGTGAACTTCCATTGCAGCATCTACTACTACTTGTGTTAAGAACGTGCTCAAGGGTCGGATCCGAAGGGCTTGGCTTCAGCTTGTGCGCTGCACCCCTTACCCGAGTACATGCCCCTAACTTCCGAGGGCTGTCGAACGATGTCCGGAGGGTGTCGGGCAATGTCCGGAGTCCAATGTCCAATGTGCAGGAATTCCGGCGGACGTTCGGGAACAAGAGATAAGACTAATCCGGACGAAGTCCGAACTAGAAAGGAAACAGTGGAGGACTACCAGAGGTAGAGGCGGAGGTGACGAGTCTATAGGAATCAATCCTAAGACGAGTGGAGGTCGACGAGAGAGAAACTCAAGTCGGACGGAGGAGAGAATGAGCAGAGTCTAAGATGATATTCGAACTGAGGAAACTACAGAGACTGTACAGGGTTTATATACTACTGAGGACATAACGGAGAACAGTAAGTGCAGTGCGAGGCTATGTAAAGCTATGGAGAAAACATATGGGATGACTATCACTAGTCTATCGGAACTTAGTAAAATGAAGACGGAAATGAATAAGGGACGGAAAATAAAGCGTACTAACTGATAAGGGAAATACCAAAGGGATAAGGCACGGAAGTTAGACGCAGGTCGGATCCGGATGATACATAGAAGTCGGCCGGATCTGGAAATCCGGAAATGATGAGTGTGATAGGTCCGGACCCGGAACGCGGGATATGACAACTTGTCACAAACCTACATCATGCTTACTTTTTCTATGCTCTCTAGAGTATGATTTTTCCCTATGTATATAGTACACTTTGAAAACATTAAGTTTTTGAATGTCCGACTTCGTGCCAATGTGTGCTGAGCATCATTTAAGTGTTCTTAAGTGAATTCTTTCAGACTTTAGCTGGGAGTCTGAAGCATTTAGCCAGCATTTAATCAAGTTTTAAAAGGTTTCAAAAGTTATATTGAGTACCACTAATAATGAGGAATGTATTGATTACTTACCCATTACAATTCAATACAAGGAAGAAAGATCAGTCATCAAATAGTAGTGGTTAATCTTCTTGTGTACAAGCTTCATAGGGGCCTTGATGGCTGGATGGTATGGGTTCTTGGTATGAGGGTTGAGATGGTAGTTGAGCTTGTCCATTGCAGGTATAACATTTGTGATGCTCACTGAATCTCAAGAGAAGAAGAGAGTTGTTTTTTGTATGTCTATACATGAGAAAGAATTAGTAGCAGAATATAATCCAAAATAAACATGCACCTCAAGAACAGCAACAAGATCTTTGAGGATGACCCAGTCGTGATTGTCAAGCTTGTATTTGCACAATTTCAATGACTTGTCAGCAGTGACCCTATCAATTGCAGTCCTATAAGCAAGCACAAACTTCATCATATTGTACATTGAGTTCCAGCATGTGACAACATCACATGGCAGCAAACCTTCCACTGTGCTGGAAGGGTAATTGTTGTTAAATGTATGATTGTGAATGAGAGTCTTTGTATCTGCAGTGAATAGTTAGTATATGACAGAGTCAGCAGAGAGGCAATATATCACCTTGGTAACAGTGTCATGAATAGTGGCAGTGTCTTCCAGTAGTCTGGCCTGCTCAACTTGGCCCAACTCCTGCAGCTCATCAATATCATCATCCTGATCTTCACTCTCATCATCACCCTGCTCATCTTCTTTGCCCTTGCCTTTGTCATTGTCATCTTCAAGCATTGTATATTCTTTGACCTCACCTTTTGAGGTTCTCTGGCGTGTTGTCATTGTCATCCTTGCCAGAGAGTGCTGTATTGAATAATCATAGGAGTATTGGCAAAAGGTTGGAGTACGTGATTGAGATAGTGGACACAATTTTCTTTGCTGAACAAGTTAGACAATTGATTGATGTAGGAATACAACACAGAGTGGGGCTATACAAAGATGGCTCCAAACTGATATCTTTATGTTGTGGTCTTGCACTGCCTAGTCTGCTATACTTGGTGACAAGTGCGTTCGACCCAGGGGTCTGCGGTCTGGGAATAGTTTTGGGGGTCAGTGAGTGATGTGGGGTCAATAGTCTGAGCACAGGAAACAATGTCCGAAGGTATAATTACGATGTCCGATGCAAAAGCATCGGGTCCGATGTTTTGGGGTTTCAGGTTATCAGGTTCAGGTTTGGGGTATTGGAAACTAATAGTGACGCGGTAGTGTGCATCAGGAAAGTGAGTGGTATGCACAATAATAATGGGCGGTGAAGGAACGATGATATTCGCAATGTCAACTAAGAACTACGAAATATCAGGTTTGACCCCTAAGCATCAGAGAACATCTCTCCTCTACTTGGATGATGATGATGATATGGGGAGTCCAATATTTATGTAGATATGTAGAAATCAAGAACCCTATAGGCGAAAGTAGTAGCGCAATATTTTCAGGTCCGATGTCCTATGTAATAAGACATGAGGTGCTGCGGACATGTAATAATGCGGTCTACAATGTTAGCGATGTGAAAACAAGTAACTATGCACCTAGTGGGGCTAGCGCAATGAGACAGGACATAGGTAGGATGAGTACATGTGATATCCAATAGTCCGATGTGAAGTCCGATGTCCGATGTCTGATGTCCGAAGTGCAAAGTGCAAAGTCCGATGTCTGATGTTTTCGGGTTCAATGCATATTGAGTCAGATATGATAGGGGATGATTCAGGTCATGATTAGCATTGTCACATGCATTGGAAATTAGACCTCTATGAGGCCACAGAGATGTCAGTCTCTACATCGAGCTTTGTTGTCTGTATCATTGGATGCAGTGTTGTCAGCATTAAAAGCAAGGATCTTCTGAGTCAGTCCAAAATCTTCAAGCATCTTTTAAAATTCATGTGCCAATATAGCACCTGTGCATAACTGACACAACAAGGGTAAGTCAAGACAATGGGTATATGTTACAAGTAACATTGGTCATGTGGCCCTCCTATCATTTTCCCTTCATCCTCGCCCTCACCATCTACCGGCTCGCACTCCTTTACCGAATATCTGTTGACCGGATCCTCGGGACCATTCCCATCCCTCATCTCCATCCTTTCCTCGGCCTTATCATAGATAATGCACCAATGTGTGCACGTGCCTTGGCACTATGACTCATCTCGACTCATGCCACCAATATGGCTTTCCTTATCTGTTTCCTCTGACTCGCGCCTGCTGTGCATTGTATCCTAATTGTTGGTTTGTTCCAACATTTCTCAGTCTCATTCCACATTCAACCTCCCATCACTAATCAGGCTGTGTTGCCAGCATACCGATACCCTTTCTGTTTCCCCTTTACCCTTATGTACAGTATGGTAACCCAGCCCTCAACCCTTCCCCTTTAGTATAAGTAGTCGGTCATCCTGTACTAGATTCTCTAACTTGAATCTACTCAATCTTCCCTCGAACATACTTCTCTCTGAAGCCTCCTCAGCTTCAGTCTCTAGTATCTTTTCTTAGGTGCTCGTTGCGCCTAAGTCTACCTCGATTGATAGCCTCATTGTCAGACAAGACAGCCCACACTTTGAGCCTAGTGACTTCAAAGACCGTCATCTTAGAAGTCACGTGACACGCGCATCTGTGATATCTGCCAACTCGATGTTGCCAGTCTCACTCACTACACCAGATCCTTCTGGTTACATCATGAACATTAGCGGACGACACCCCTCTTAGGGCTCCACATAACAGACCTATTTGAGTGCATAACAATATATATTATTAACACACTTCAGGAACCTCAACTATATCACGTAGAAATGCAATGTCATATCCCATATATCCACGCTTCTCTTCCGGACTTCGGACCCTTAGATCCGGTCCGGTCCGATGCATAGATCCGCGTCCGGTCCGATATCCGATAAGCTTCTTAATTCATTTCCTGTTCATATAACGTTAAACACAGCCTATTCGGTATTTCCTCTTCCCGGTGTCTCGGTTATACTTATTACCGGTATGATTACTGATCCGTTATCCTATGCTTCATTTCCGACTCGCGTTTGATAAGCTTTGCATATGCTTCGTACATAGCCTCGGACCTTTGCTTATTGATCCTTCCGTTATCCTCTTAGTATATAAACCCGTGTATATTTCCTGTAGTACCTCAGTTCGAATATCATCTTAGTTTGTCCTCTTTCTGTCCTCCGGACTTGAGTCTAAACAACTCTTGTCGATCTCTGAGACTTCGGATCGATTCCGATAGTCTACGTCTCCGCCTCTATCTTCGGATAGTCTATACTCTGTTTGTTTCTAGTCCGGATCCGTCCGGATTAGTCTTAATACGTGTTTCCGATATCCGGAAGTCATCCGGATATAACTACGAGACCCGTCCGGACCTTCGGACGCGTTATCGTTAGTCTCTGAAATAAGGGACAGTACTTGGGAAAGGGGCACAGCGTACGAGCTGAGGCCGAAGTCCTTCGGATCCGATCCTACGAGAGTACGACCTTAACAGTATATTCGAACTCACACCTTTCCAAGTACACTTACTCATATCATGGCTCCTACTAAAGTAAACCAAGCCGCTCTGCACGCAGTCGGACTCTCATCCAGCCGACGCGATCCAACCTCCATAGTTAACGCCTTCACCAGTTTCTCGCAGCGACGTGTCTCAAGCGTTCCTGCTCAAAGTATTTCTCAACTCTTGAATCGTCCGCATCCGGTGACTCCTACGCCTACGCGTACTGCCGCTGGAGGACCTCCGGATGATGAAGGACCCGACGATGAAGACCCTCCGGATGATTTCGGAGGTAATCCGGATGATGATCCGGACGATGACGACGAAAATGATGGACTAAACCCACAAGACTGCATCATGCTCCGGCTTTCCGAAGCCATTGACAATCTCGCACGCAACAACCGTCGTCCCATCTCGTCCAAAGATTCCAAAGTCAAGATCCGCGAACCCGATACTTTCGATGGCACTGAGCCTCGGAAGCTTCGTGCATTCTTCGTCCAATGCGAGCTTCATTTCCAAAGCAAACCCAAGTCTTTCCGTACCGGACGGGCTAAAGTCAACTTCGCCCAATCCTACCTTAAGGGTATGGCACTCGAGTGGTTCAAACCGGACCTCCTATCCGACGAGGACGATGATCGTCCGGATTGGATGGATGATTACTCCGCGTTCATGTTAGAATTACAAACCAATTTCGGACCTCACGATCCGTCCGGTGATGCGGAACAACAACTCGAACAACTTCACATGCGTGACGGACAACGCATTAATAAATATGTTGTTGAGTTTCAGCGTCTTGCTTCACAAGTCCGTGGCTGGGGTGACGGTGCCCTAAGACGCCAATTCTATAACGGACTTCCGGCTCGTATCAAAGATGAAATCAGTCGCATGGGTAAGCCCTCTACCCTTTCCGAATACAAGACCCTTGCCCAGACTATCGACGCACGATACTGGGAACGGAAGGGAGAAGTTGCCCGCGAAACCAAACCCACCACCTCCAATCCACCTAAGCAACCCACTTCGGACCGGACGAATTCCAACCCGTCCGGATCCGCGAGATTCAAATCCGACAAACCCGCTACTTCCACATCCTCCTCCGCCTCTAAAGCTCCGGACCTTACCTCCAAGTTAGGAAAGGACGGAAAGCTCACGTCCGAAGAACGTAAGAGACGGATGGATAATAAACTCTGTCTATTCTGCGGCGGACCCGGCCATTCGGCTCGGGAATGCACCAAGTCTACTTCGCGCGCTGCCAAAGGCCGTGCTGCAGTAGTCACTCCGGAAGACAAACCGGAGGCTTCGGATGAAGCAAAAAAATAGTCCGCAACCCTCCTGACTCCGCACGGGATGAGGGTTGCGTTGACTCTACCCGTGCAACGGAGCTACGTCTCAACGCTGTTTCTCTTTCCGATCCGAACTCTCTATGTCCATACATTTCTCTTCCTACTTTTCCTGATATTTCCTCGTTTCCTTCTCTAATAGATTGTGGTTCCTCACATTGTTTTATAGACTCTGATTTCGTCCGAAAAAATAAAATCCCTACATATCCGATACCTCCGCTTTCTCTCCGTTTGTTTGATGGTACTTGTAATAATATGATTTCCGAAGCTATAGATTTGCCCTATTCAGTTTTCCGTCCGGTGTAGTCACCTCCGATACGTTTTACGTTACTCCGTTGGATTCTTCTTGTTTTATCAGTTCTAGGATATAGCTGGCTCACCCTACACAATCCGTTGATTGACTGGGTTTCGGGCAGCATCGATTTCCGAACGACTTCTCATGGAATGCCTTCGACACCTCCGACGTCGCTTCCGTCTCCGGATACCCCTCCTCCGATGGAAGATTTACCTCCTCCGACTACATCCGGAACCTCCGCTGATAAAACCATCCCTAATATTTCCTTGATAAATGCTAGTTGCCTTTTGCCATGGCCTGCAAATTGGAAGGATCGGAACAGTTCAGCATCTACCTTCGTCCGACCGGTGTAGACCTCCGGTCCACTACCCTTTCAGTCCGATCCTCCGGACCTATCCGGAATTCCTCCGGAATATCATGAATTTTCGGATGTGTTCAGATAAAGGCAAAGCTAGCCAACTTCCTCCTCATCGTCCCTACGATCTCAAAATCGAGTTAGAAGAAGGAACTAGTCCACCCCTCAGAACCATTTATTCTCTATCTGCAGTTGAGCTTGCAGCCCTCCGGAAGTTTCTTGATGAAAACATTTCCTCCGGACTCCTCCTGTTCCTCATCCTCTCCTCACGGAGCTCCCTGTCCTGTTCAGTCAAGAAAAAGGATGGCTCCCTTCGCCTCTGTGTAGATTTCCATGGACTTAACCAGATTCACCAAGAAAGACCGATATCCGTTACCCCTCATTACCGACCTTCTAGACTCTCCGAGCCGCGCTAAAGTATATACCAAAATCGACCTCCGATCCGCTTATCACCTTGTCCGAGGTAGCGGAAGGAGACGAATGGAAGACTGCTTTCCGAACGCGCTATGGCTCTTATGAATGGTTGGTGATGCCGGAAGGTCTCACTAACTGCTCCGGCCGCATTCCAACTGCTTTGTCAATAGCGTGTTTGCTGATATGCTGGATGTATGCGTTATCGTATATCTGGACGACATCCTCATCTATTCCCAAGACCTTGCATCCCATAAGGAACATGTCCGAGAAGTTCTCCTCCAGTCTCCGAAAACATCGACTCTATGCTAAACCCGAAAAATGCGCATTCCACACCACATCCGTTGAATACCTTGGTTACCTCCTATCTCCGGACGGCTTGACCATGTCGTCCGAGAAGGTCCAGGCCATTGTCGATTGGCCGGAACCTCGGAAAGTTAAGGATATTCAATCCTTCCTCGGATTCGTAAATTTCTACCATCAATTCATTTTCAATTACTCGGATATCGTAGTTCCGCTCACCCGTCTTACCCGCAAGGGGGTTACTTGGGACTTTTCCGATGATTGTTGGAAGTCTTTTGAAACACTCAAGAAAGCTTTCACGTCCGCTCCGGTGCTTACGCACTGGATTCCAATCCGGAACTCAACTACGACACTCACGATGAGGAACTACTAGCCATCCATGAAGCTTTTTGGACGTGGCGACATTACCTTGAAGGCTCTGCCGAGCCGATAGACGTTGTCACGGACCACAAGAACCTTGAGTACTTCTCTACCACAAAACTCCTCTCTCGCCGTCAGGCCCGCTGGTCGGAATTTCTCCATCAGTTTAACCTTGTCATCTGTTTCCGTCCCGGAAAACTCGGAGCTAAACCAGATTCCCTTACTAGACGCTGGGATGTCTATCCTAAAGAGGGGGATAAGGACTACGCTTGAATCAACCCTCATAATTTCCGTCCAGTATTCACTTCGGAACAGTTAGCTTCATCCCTACGAGCCTCAACCTTAGCAACTCCGGTTCTTAGGGCAGCCGTTCTGATAGATATCGACCAGCTCCGGAAAGACATCCTGACCGCACTTCCCAATGACCCTATCACGTCCGATCATCTTCCGGAACCTTCGGATCCGAGATGGACGGTAGACAATAGTGGTTTCCTCCGCTGCGACAACCGTATATATGTTCCGGAATCCAATAACCTCCGACTTTGCGTCCTCCGAAATACTCATGATCACCCCTTGTCCGGACATTTCGGTCAAAATCGGACACTAGACCTCATCTGACGCGAGTATACTTGGCCAGGAATATGTACTTATGTCAAGGACTATGTCAAGTCCTGTACTACCTGTGGCCGAGCTAAGGTTCCGAGACATAAACCATACGGATTGCTAAAGTAGTTACCCATACCGGAAAAGCCTTGGAATTCCATCTCCATGGATTTCATAGAGCATCTTCCGGATTCATCCGGCTTTACAGCCATCCTTGTCGTAATAGACCGTCTATCGAAACAAGCCATATTCATCCCCACCCACGACACCATTACCTCTCCGGACCTCGCTCACCTGTTCGTCCTCCATGTGTTTTCCAAGCACGGAGTTCCATCCCATGTCACTTCGGACCGAGGAACAGAATTCGTATCGCATTTCTTCCGGTCCTTAGGAAAAGCATTAGATATGGTCCTCCACTTCATGTCCGGATATCATCCGGAAGGAGACGGACAAACTGAACGAGCCAACCAAACCCTAGAACAATATCTCCGGATATACTGCAACTATCAGCAGGATAACTGGTCGGAACTACTTCCTTTGGCAGAATTCGCTTATAACAACGCTCCGAGTGCTACTACCGGAGTATCACCCTTCTTTGCCAATAAGGGATATCATCCGAACCTGTCCATTCATCCGGAACGTGATCTCCCCTCCGCCCGCGCACGAGACTATGCAATAGACCTTGACGAACTACATCAGTTCCTCCGAGAAGAAATGGCCCACGCACAAGAAAGATATCAAGGTCCTGCAGACACCAAACGGAAACCCGCTCCGGATCTGAAAATCGGAGATCCAGTCTTCGTCAAAGCAAAATACTTCTGTTCCACCTGTCTGTCCAAGAAACTCTCGGAAAAGAACTTAGGTCCGTTCGAAATCATAGCTTGTCTGGGTATGCACTCCTTCACCATCCGACTTCCGGATTCCATGCATTCCGTACATCCAGTTTTCTATGTCTCGCAATTAGAACCAGCATCCTTGAATACTATTCCTAATCGTATCCAACCACCCCTGCCTCCGATCGAAGTCGACGGAGAACCCGAATATGAGATATCCGAAATCCTAGACTCCAAGTTAGACTGTCGGAGAAGACAATGTCAACTCCTATACCTCGTCCGATGGTCCGGATATGAAGGAACAGACGAGGAAACTTCATGGTTGCTTGCAACAGAGCTCGGAAACGCATCCAAACTAGTATCGGACTTCCACTCAGCATATCCGAACAAACCCGGTCCTATTCAACTTTGAAGTACATTTAAGGAAGAAACAGAAACGGACCAGAAAATCCTACATTTCCATAGACCCATCCACCTCTCCGGATCCGCCATCTTCACTTCCGGACGCCTTATCCATCACTTCATCCTCTGGATCCGGATCCGAAGTCGTCCGAAACCCCTTCCAGATGTGTCCGAATAGCATGGCTTGAAATTCCCTCTGCTGCTGAAGGAACAACTCAATTCCAGAACTCATCCGGTCCGCTGCAGCCCTACTGCCTTCCACTGCCTGAATGTTCCTCTCCAAAAGTGCGTTCATCCGAGCCAGTTCCAACACTATATTGTTGGCTGTGGCCACCCAAGCCTGGTCATCATATTCTTCCTCCATCTCTTCCAGATCTTCTGGAGTTGGAGTCTTCTGGTGTTTCTTACCTTTGCCCTTCGGAGATGGAGATCCGGCAGCATGTTTTCTCTTCTTGCCCTTGGACACCTTGACAGTTCCGGGTTGTCTGGGACATGTAGCCTTGTCCTTCCGGCAGATATCGCAAGACTTGATCTATCCGGACGTCAAAAACCCGGATCCGAAATATCCGGACGACTCACCTGAGCGTTGCCCTCTGCATCCGTCCAAAGACAAGTCCGTCCCCTGTTAGCACAACGCGCGCAGGATCCGTCCATTTCCGCAGACATAGCACGAGTCTTTCCATCCATTAGAGAAATCCACCATATCCATCCGAAACTCACCATTTCCGCTACTATTTCCTTGCGTCTTTTCTCCTCCGCTGCTACAAGACTCTCAGCCTCCTTAATCTTCCTCAATTCCTCCTTGTGTTTCCGTTCCGCCTCCTGATGTTTCTGATTCTCTTCTTCTTCCATCCGAGCCACAATTTCCGCGTCCGCTATTTGCTGTTGAAGCTCCAGAAGTTTCTGCTTAGCAGTTGTCTGAGATCCGGAGGTGTTGCCAGACATATCCGATAGAGCGTTATAGAGGAAAAAGTGGGAAAGGAAGAATCAATCCTGGACATCCTACCTTGTGTATATCTGTCCGATTCCGAACTCAGAAACTCCCCCCATCGACTTCTCCATCATCTCACATTAATTTCGTCCGGTCCAGACCGATGCTTCTTGTGCCTCTAGGGATCGGCCCTAAGGGGGGGATACTGTCATATCCCATATATTCACACTTCTCTTCTGGACTTCGGACTCTTAGATCCGGTCCGGTCCGATGCATAGATCCGCGTCCGATCCGATATCCGATAAGCTTCTTAATTCATTTCCTGTTCATATAATGTTAAACACAGCCTATTCGGTATTTCCTCTTCCCGGTGTCTCGGTTATACTTATTACCGGTATGATTACTGATCCGTTATCCTATGCTTCATTTCCGACTCGTGTTTGATAAGCTTTGCATATGCTTCATACATAGCCTCGGACCTTTGCTTATTGATCCTTCTGTTATCCTCTTAGTATATAAACCCATGTATATTTCCTGTAGTACCTCAGTTCGAATATCATCTTAGTTTGTCCTCTTTCTGTCCTCCGGACTTGAGTCTAAACAACTCTTGTCAATCTCTGAGACTTCGGATCGATTCTGATAGTCTACGTCTCCGCCTCTATCTTCAGATAGTCTATACTCTGTTTGTTTCTAGTCCGGATCCGTCCGGATTAGTCTTATACGCTGTCTTGTTACTTGAGGGTCTTATATGTTTTCGTGTAAAATGCAGTGACACCACAACTACACTTTGATAAGACAAAAGCTGCCAACTCCTCAAGTACACGGTCAACGGATTTTCTACTTCTCGGTTGATAACGTGCTGTTCGTTGGAGGCAAGACTATACAGTCGGTCGTTTGGTTGAAGCGATGGACTGCTGAAATAAGATAGACAATGACTAGTATAGGTAAAATCCTATGAGAGTCACTGAAATATATTGAAGAAGGTAATGGACAGTGATATAAGAAACTATCCTAAATGAGTAGGCTGAACACAAAGATACTTCAAGCTGGAAGGATGTGAGAACCTATGACTAAGCTGGACCTCAGGCTGTGGCTGAAAGGTCTTGCAAACAAAAGATGGGAATGCTGACTAAGCTTTTCCCAGACAAATCCTTGCTGATGTAATCACAACAAGAATACAACAGATCTAGACCACCTAAGGACTAGATAACTAAATACAAGTGATTAGACTAGCTGGAGTCTAACAATAGTGAGTAAATACAAGACTAAGATTACCTAATCTTAGTGTAGACTAACTGAGGGAAATACTGGTCCCTTGCACTTCCTGTGACAGACAGGTGAAGTGGGAATTCTCCTCTGTGAGAGACAGATAAAGTGGAAAATCTCCTTCTATTCAGTGGAGAAGAGGCCCTCCTTTTATACATTTGGCGTGGGAAAGATACCTAGGTGCCAAATGAATATCTGGAATATCCTGCTCCACTTATTTGTAATCAAATATTACATGTATACTATTAAAATAAAAATAGAACTGACTCAGTCCGATCGATCTGATCACCAATATGCAAATAGTGGTGCTAGACGACAAATTGAGCAGAGAAAGAGAGTTCATGAGTCATCAGATTTGACTAAGCTTGATCTTGCCAATTTCTGAATAATCACATGTGAACTCATTATGTAAGTTTTTCCCTAGAAGAGAAAACTAACATGATGAACGTAAACAACTCATAAATATGAAACATGGATAAACAATTGCAATCATAGACCAATGAAAAAGATTATGTAAGAAACACAGTCTTCAGACATTCAGCAAACAAAATTAAACCAGATCCTAATACAAATTACTCAAGTCTTTCTGCTTCTTTTCTTCAACTTCCTATATATCGCCTCTAAGCAAGCCTCCCATGGACAAAGCTAATAGGCTTGATTGCTGTAGGCTTTTATATATATATATATGAATATGTCCATGTATGATATCCATATCATGCATGACAACGCGTTTCCGATATCCGGAAGTCATCCGGATATAACTACGAGACTCGTCCGGACCTTCGGACGCGTTATCGTTAAGTCTTTGAAATAAGGGACAGTACTTGGGAAAGGGGCACAGCATACGAGCTGAGGCCGAAGTCCTTCAGATCCAATCCTACGAGAGTACGACCTTAACATCATCAAGGCACGATCTTCTGCGCAATGAAAACAGCTTTTTAAGGATGTCCAGACCCGTCCTCCGAGTACGAGCCTTGTCACCTCTCAGCTTTTGCTTGATATGCCTGTCCGCTGGTCATCAACCTATGTTATGCTCAACCGTGTGGAGAAGATGAAACCTGTATGTGCTATGAGCTTGACACTGACATGACATTAATGTTTCATCAGTTTGTCAACACTTTTGTATATGAACTTGGTGTTCGAGAGCCTAACCTTGCAAAGCGTGCAAAAATTGACCAGTTGAGGCTCAATAATGATGAGTGGAAATGAGTGGAGCTATTCACATCTCTTCTTGCAGTGTGTTATGTGCTGATATGTCTCTCTTGTCACTGACTGTTTGCTCAGCATGCTGATAATGTACAGCAGAGTTTCTCGTCTGATAAAGGCTCAACCCTTCAGCTTGCATTGCCAGCTCTCAAAGCCTTGCATAAGGCTTGGATGTCTCATTCTGAGAGTTCAAAGTATGAGCCCTTTCATACAGCCTTGAATGCAGCTGTTGAAAAGATCTGTGGGTACTATGAGCGAACTGCAGACAATGATGCATATATCATGGCTATGTGTATGTGCTTGTTAGAACACTATTGCCTTATATTCACTCTTGTTGTTAATAGTGCTTGACCCATCACAGAAGGACTCACATATTAAGCACTTCTGGGGTAAAGAAACACATATTGATGCTCTCCGTGAGGCTGAGAGAATGGTGAGTTTGTCTTCTTGTTGAGAATGAGATGTTTACATAGGTGCAGTTCAAGGAAAGACATATCAGATTGTATGGCGAGCATGGAGCACCAAATTCACCAAGGAAGAAGACTAGTAAGGTACACTCACTCCTTCGGGAACTCTCCAGTGATGATGAGAGTGATGATGGAGAGCTGAAAGAGTCACTTGAAGATCCACAGTCACCATGGTTGAAGGAGTTTCATCTCTATCTTAATTCTGCTACTGCAGTACCTGAGAACATGTCCATCATTCAATGGTGGGGGGTGGGTCCTGTCATTTTGTATGTGTTTGACTCTTGTTAATGTGGGCTTGATGTTACAGGTGAATGCCCAGCAGTACCCTGTCTGGGCATCTCTAGCTCGTGATTACCTGTCAATCATGGCTACATCAGTGTCAAGTGAGCGAGCATTTTCAGCTGCAGCTCTGACCATCACCAAGCGCCGAAACTGTTTGAAGGGTGACATTGTGGAGGCTATTCAAATTCTTCGCATGATGTATCAACGTGACCTGATATTCCGTGAGCCTCCTCCTTCCTCAGCTCTAGAGTTAGCACTAGAGGAACTTGATGATGGAAATGAGGAGATAGATGCTGGTGTTCAAGGGGTTTCTGACTGGGCCTTAGAGATTTCTGATGTATCTGACATTATGTCTGACTCAGAGTTGGAAAAATAGTATCCTACTAAACTATATGGTTGTTTTGTGTTTTCAATATATAGGCCCTGGCCTGAGCCCTAAGCCCGGGCCTAGGCCAAGGCCTAGCTAAGCCCTGGCCTGGGCCCGAGCTAGGCCTGAGCCAAGCCCAGGCCCTTTGATATGGCCTGGCTTGAGTTTTGGCAGGCCTGAGCCCTCAAAAGCCAGGCCCAAGCCAGGGCTTTCAGGCCAAGCCAGGCCTGGCACATCACTAATTATGGCAATAACATGACTAAGACCATTTAAGATGAGTTTTTGAGAGAACTCTTCACTAGGAAATGTCAAGGTGTGATTTCATAGGATAATAATATTATCATTAGCAGGTTTCAAACCAGCACAGCTCAAAGAAAAACAGATTTTGACTCTGGCAACAACTCAGCTAATGTTACGCCCGGCGTTGTTTAGACGTCTTTACGTTTCAACGGTTTCAAGTAAAGCCAATGTTCTGATGAAGATGAAGCTAGATTGCAGGCCCTGGTCTGCGTAGGTCAAGTTAAAGATACAAAGCGTAAAGAGTAAGGTATATATAAGGGTATTGAAGCGGAGCTTGAATATGAATAGCGAATAGGAAAAAGAGTAAAAGAATCGTACGATAGAACGTGATGGAATATCATAGAATGATCAGTGACTATGTGAAGAAGTGAAAAGTGAAACTGTAACAGCTAAGACTGATGAAGATAAGTGTCTGAGATACTATCTATGATTCAATATTCAAGGTATTTTTTTATAGAAAAAAATGTGA
This sequence comes from Suillus plorans, assembly GCF_016647745.1. Taxonomy (NCBI): domain Eukaryota; kingdom Fungi; phylum Basidiomycota; class Agaricomycetes; order Boletales; family Suillaceae; genus Suillus; species Suillus plorans. The sequence goes on from NW_024537417.1 coordinate 348,003, forward strand.
TGTTTCACTGGTTTCAAACCTGTTGCACTCCAATAGAAACAGATTTTGATTCCATTATGACAATCACTTTGCTAAACACTAGTCTCAGCGGCTTTAAAGCAAACTGACCATGAGGATATGTCAAGGTGTGTTTTCATAGAAAATGAAATTTTATCATTTGCAGGTTTCAAACCTGCACGGTCCAAGAGAAACAGATTTTAACTCTGGTGATAACTTGATGATTTCATCTTTGGTGGGTTTTGAACCCACGCAGACAGATTTAGATTCTGTTGCATTAACCGCTTGGCTGAGAGCAGTTGGGTTCAATTCCAATGAACTCATTCAGAAGTGAGTCCTCAAGGCACATTTATCTGCATTTTGTCAGTTCTTTCAATAGCATGGTCACCGTTGATTCTTGTATACTGCTCTTACTGCAAAAGACGCAGACTTCTGCTGGGGCTCTTAACTTCAAGACCTGTTTACCTAACAATTTCCTTGAAAAAGTGCTGATGGCAGACCATCACAGTGGGCTCATGAGTGAAAACTGACAATAAAAAGATCACACAGTTGAATCAGCCAAGTGGTTAATACAGCAGAATCTCAATCTGTCTATGTGGGTTCAAAACCTGCTGAAGATGAATTTGCCAAGTGATCACCAGAGTCAAAATCTGTTTCTCTTGGACTGTGCAGGTTTGAAACCTGCCAGTGATACAATTCATTTTCTATGAAAGCACACCTTGAAATTTGCTCACAGTTGTGTTTAGCCAAGTGGCTGTCATTGCAGAATAAAAATCTGTTTCCATTGGAGTGCAACAAGTTTGAAACTTGTGGGATGTCACATTCATTTTTTCTATAAGAACATGTCTTGAATATTTGCTCATACATAGCATCTCAGATATTATTCATTGGTCTTAGTCAAGTTGTCGCCGGATTCAAAATCAGTTTCTCATTAACGACTGTCTGCCCTCTGGGGGCTTTGACTCAGTCATGCTCATGGTAGACCATGGCCTTATGAAGCAAATAATTATTACTCATTATAACAAGATTTCACATCAGAAGGAGTAGTCAAACTCTTTTTTTAAGAATATCTTCAAACATTTTAGACTCCACAATAAGGTTATCTCAGATCACAGTGTAAAGAGTAGATCCTGTATGGACACTTAGAAAGTGATCACCTCAGAACTCAGAGTGCGAGTATAAGTTGTCCCAAAGAGACTGCCTGTAGAATTACCTCTTAAAATATAAGTGCAGAAGGTCCGTTAAGATTGAGGATGAGAGAAAGGAAAGTCACCCAAGGTGCATTCAAAGTTCTGAAGATGTGTCCATGATAAGGACAGCTCTGATCGTCGTCATGTTGGAGGTGAGTACAAATGTGTCATAATAATTAACACTGAATTTCTGACACTGTTTGTTGGTCACAAGCCTAGCACACAGCTTTGTATTCTTGTTGTTTGGTCCACACTTTGTTGCCAGAACATAGTGGCATGGGATCAGATTTGCACGGTCAGGTGCATCGATGATTTCCCATGTCCCCAACTTCTCCAGCTGACTCAACTCCTATGCTATTGCCTCTCTCCACTCATCTGCATCTGGACCGGATAGGGCTTGTTGAAGAGTTGGTTTGGGCTGAATGGCCACTAGAGCGAGGTAGGTAAGTCTTTATTTGTACTCTTGTGTTGATTGGGTAGCCAGTGCAGCTACCTCCCCCTCATTTAGCGCCATGTAGTAGCCTGGTGGGGGGTGCATCCTAGTTGTTCTAGGAGCAGGGGGTGTTTCCAGTGACTGGGGAGTTCTGGATGGTGTGGTTGGTGGAAGCTAAGGTTGGGCAGGTCTGGATGGTGCTGGTGATGTTGCCTGGCCAGTAAGCTGAGGTTGGGCAGGTCTAGACTCCTCCTCAGCCGGCACATCAGCAGCAACTACCATTGACTGACTTGTTGTGCCTTGGTGTGCATTTGTGAAGTCGGCTGAAAAGTAAAGCTTGAATAAGCCACTAAAAGTCAAATAAGGAATCTTGGATTTTGCTGATGTTTCTGTAGACACCTTACGTTTTGACGGCCAGTAGATGTGATAGCCTTTACTCTGCTCATCCATGCCAATGAACATTGCCTCCTCCGCTCTTGCCTCAAGCTTGCCTGCGTCCTCCAAGTGTACATACACCATCACGCCGAATTCATGGGTGTTTGTAAGGCTTGGCTTTTCCTTGTGGACAAGCTCATAGTGGGTGGTCTTTGGGGTCGCTCTGGATGGTAAACAGTTCTTTAACCACGTAACATAACCCACAGCCTCAGCCCACAGGAACTTGTTGGACTTAATGTTTGGTGACGAGCTTGACTCGGAAGTAGCCGAACGAGTGGCTGAAACCTTAAATCATTGGTAGTACATACAGTAGTTATTTTTACATGTACCCTACGCGTTTGCAATGAGTTCACTGTGCTACGTCCTGTGCAAAATCCTATACAAACACGTCAAACAACCAGGCAGAGCTCCCTGTGGTCATATCTTGGGGCTAATTGGTGATTTTATCACTGGCAGAAGTTTTGGAATCGACAGATCTGGGCTTAACTATTAATACTCGTGCTTCTTTCGCTTCTATTACCTCACGTTCCTGGCGCTATCACCATGACCGACGACTCGGACCGCATTTCACGCTTCCCGCTTCTCAGCAATATTAATTATGGCGAGTGGTCTATCCGAATGGAGGCAGAGCTTATCCGAAAGGGTCTATGGGATATGGTGTTTGTTGAGGTAGATGTGGATGGAAAGACAGACGACGAGGTGAAGGTAGAGTTGCAGAAGTTGCTGGTTAAGAGGTCAGTGAAGAAGATGGCAGAGGCACGGGCGGAAATCATCCTTCACGTCGAGCGCGACCAGCTCGCTCATATGCGTGATCGCAATCCCAAGTTCATCTGGGAGACGCTCGCCCAAGTCCATCGCACACGTGGCCTAGGTACCAGGATGGCATTGCGACGGAAGTTGTTGATGGCGACAAAAGGTACGGCAGAGGCTATGTCTGCCTGGATTAGTCGTGTCAAGGGTATGGCTCTGGATTTGGATGATATTGGTGTTACCGTGGACGATGAAGACCGGATTCTTGCGCTTACGACTGGACTCGACAAATCGTATGATTCATTTGTCATCTCACTCGACTCGATGGTCACTGCAGATCTTACATTTGACCATGTGGTCAACCGCTTACTCAATGAAGATGTTCGGCGAGGCAGCGGCGCTATAGCGGCTAGTGAGGAGATGGTGCACACGGCATTAGTAAGTGCGGCTCAGGGGTGCGGACAAGTCTGTTTTTGGTGCGGGAAAGAAGGACACATTTGGGTGTTCTGCACAGCAACCCCGATTCGTGGGAAAGGTGTTGAGAGGGCTGCAACAGCGGCAGGGGAAAGTTTCGCGTTTTAATTTCAGGGGGTGCATTTTTATTTCTATTTCTATTGTCTTCAAGTCTTCGCTCGAGGGGGTGTGTTGGACTTAATGTTTGGTGACGAGCTTGACTCAGAAGTAGCCGAACAAGTGGCTGAAACCTTAAATCATCGGTAGTACATACAGTAGTTATTTTTACATGTACCCTATGCATTTGCAATGAGTTCACTGTGCTACGTCCTGCGCAAAATCCTATAGAACTTTGGTAAGTCCTTGGCAAGAAGCATAGCCCATGCGTGTGACACCAGTGTCGCATTGAGTCATTCAGCAATGCCGTTCTGTTGGGGGGAGTCATGGATGGTGAGTTGTCTCTCTATGCCTTGGTCCTTCAAATATTTATCGAACTCGGTGTAGAAACAACAATACTGAGTGGGGCTATACAAAGATGGCTCCAAACTGATATATTTGTGTTGTGGTCTTTGCACTGCCTAGTCTGCTATACTTGCCTGACAAGTGCGTTCGACCCAGGGGTCTGCGATTTGGGAATAGTCTTGTGGGTAAGTGAGTGATGTGAGAGCAATAGTTCGAGTGCGGGAAACAATGTCCGAAGGTATAATTACGATGTCCGATGCAAAAGCGTCGGGTCCGATGTTTTCGGGGTTTCGGGTTATCGGGTTCGGGTTCAGGGTGTCGGAAACTAATAGTAACGCTATAGCGAGCGTCGGAAGAGCGAGCGGTGTGCGCAATAATAACAATGACTGATACGGGCAGTGAAGGAACGATGATATTCGCAATGTCAACTAAGAACTACGAAATATCGGGTTTGACCACTAAGCGTCGGGGAACTGCTCCCCTCTACTTGGATGATGGTAATGCTATGGGGAGTCCAATATTTATGTAGATACGTAGAAATGCGGAACCCATAGGCGAAGGTAGCGGCCGATGATTTCAGATCCGAAGTACATGTAAATAAACATGAGGTGCTGCGGACTATGGGAAAACATGTAATAGTGCTTGCTACGATGTGAGTAATGTGTGAAATAATGAACTACACACCTAGTGGGGCTAGCAAGACAGGACGGGACACGGATAGGACAAGTGCGCGGGAAAACATCGGGTCCGATGCGGCCTAAACGTCGGGTTGGCGGGTTAGCATCGGATAACATCGGGAAGTGATTTAGCATGTGACGGGTATTTGACGTATACTGTAAAATAGCTCGATACGAGCCCAGCGCCAGCTCGTGTCCTACATCGGCACTCAGATACTCCCTGTCTCTATCAGAACAGACCTTTCACAACCGAATGCTGGGGTGCTGCCTCACTATATTGGCCTCGTACTGTTTGAACGCTGTAAGTGCTTCACTTTTATGCTTCAGGAATTGGACCTTCATCTCCCAGCTATGGTCATCTGTGAAGCTGATATAATAGGAGCACCCGCCTAGGCTCGCGGTCTGCAAGGGACCCCATATGTACATATGAACTAGCTCAGTGTAGGTATGTGCATGGCTCTTTGCCTCCTCTGGAAATGGCTGACAGATGGCTTTGGCCCTCATGCATGCATCACAGAACTCTGGCACCGAGCTACTATCCAGTGCAAGCCCTTCAACAAGGCCTTTCTCCACCAAGTGTTGTACTGCCTCTTGGAATATGTGGCCCAGGATATGATGGAGTTTGTTAATGGTATGTTTAGCTGTAGCGACATTTGCATGCTCCTTACACTGACCTATCACCATGTAGAGGCCATCAACTTGGGGGATTTCTGCAATTACGGTGTGCTTTGGACCTGGTGAGAGTATTTTGCACATTTTTCCTTCGAAATGCATGGCTAACTCTGCCGCTGTAATGTGATTTGTAGAAATTAGCATGAATACCATTTTTGGAGCATAGAGTGCGCCTTTGAGGGTGACTGTGGTGTGTTTCTCTCCTAGAGGTAGATCCAATCTGACATCGCCATGGCCTATAGCACTTAGGCTAGAACCATCTGCTGTTTGGACGTTCTGAGGTGGAATATTGACGAAGTTAATGAACTTGGAACAATTGGGGCAAAAATAGGAGGTGGCACCAGAGTCCATTATGGCCCCACACTGGTCAAGAGGTATGCTGAGACTCTCTGCAACAGCTGCTAAGTCTGATATGACGAAAGCATACTTGTCTTTGGTCTCATTTTGCATTGCTGCATTCACATTTTGCTTTGAGGCACAGTTACCTCTCCTCTGGTTCTGCTTTGGCCCTTGGCCTTCCTTTCCGCCCCCAGGCCTCCAACAGTCACTTTTATAGTGACCCTTATGGTCACAGTTAAAGCATGTGATGTCATGATCAGCCTTGGTTCATGGAGGTACTGCTCTGCCTTCCTCCCCTAGCACCTGCATTTGCACTTAGTGTGCTCCCAGTGTTTTTCTTGGAGGTATGTTTGTCTGTGAGGAGCCTATGCTCATACTCTTCAGATATGATGTTGACTAGCTCATGGGGACTTAACGGCCTCGACATGATCTTCACAGCAGTGTTGATCGATGATAGGAGTGGCCTATACGATTCTGGGATGGATGTGAGGATCATGGCATGAAAATCCTTGTCGTCTATAGCTGCTCCCATCCCTGCTAGCAACTTGCGGAGCCTCAGCATCTCGCTAAAGTGCGCCTTAACGTCTCTGTGTTCCTCATAGCAGGTTTTCTGAAGACGACAGTGTATATCAATCTGGATGAGCTCTGTTTTACCCTCGTGAATCATACAGATCTTGGACCATATCTTCGAAGTGTCATCGAGCTTTTGGACACGCAGCAGCAACCTATCAGTGATAATGCTGAATATCTGCTGCTTTACAAGTGAGTCCTTTTGGAAAAATTCATCTATCTTTTTGTCCTGAGCTTCTATTTCTGCCTCCGCAGCTACATTGCTGTCAGGTTTGGTGATCGCCTTTGTTTTCGCATCAAGTACGAAAGGTATGGGCTTCACTGCACGACCATCTGCATACTGCATCAAACCTCTCACACCGATTGCCGTTAACATTCTTTCCTTATAGGTTATCCAATTACTACCTTCTTCGGTTAGTTTTGGGATGTTGAACAGGGCTGAGTTGGTGGAGGGGAGCGTGTTTTCCATGGTCTGGTCAGGGCTCATAACCTGTCATTCTAAGTGGTGGGCGAGTGCAGGAGCGAGAGAGCTAGACAATCAAATATATTATCTCAGTATCAGGAAGAGACTCTGGATGTACATAGATAGGCACCTAGACAGTCAAATATATTCTAAGGGTATATTAGCTCATAAGAAAAGGGAGAGAAAATGATATAAGGCTTACATCTCAGTATTGGGAAGAGACTGAGATGTGCACATGGCTAGGACATGGTTTTTAAACTATGAAGACACAGGGAAAATAGGAAAGAAAATAATAATGAGTTTGAGACCTATGGCACTTGGCCGCTGTCATGAACGGCTGCACAACAGATGCACTCATACCTTTCATCCCGACATCTTTGCCTTTACTTCTCCCAACAATTCCTACTTTTCCCATCTTCCCATAGTTAAAAATGATGTCCCAGCTGTCTAGACATCTCAATCTCTTCCCAATACTAAGATGTAAGTGTTATACTTTTCTTCCCTCTGTTCATATGAGCTATATACCTTAGAATATATTTGTCTGTCTAGCTCAGTCTCTGTGTGCCCATTAGCTTCTAGTTGCTACATGTTGGAGTCTGAAGAACCAAAGGCACCAGGTGATGAATGATGTCGGACCAGGTACAAGCACAGCATTTGTCGACAGCCAAGTTTATTTTTTGTTTCACATTCATATGCCAGTTCTCTTCCTATTTTTCCCATCATACATTAAAACGACGAGTCCTCAAGTCCAAACATCTCAGTTTCTTCCAAGACACTGAGATGTAAGCCTTATGTTCATTTTCTGTTATGATACGAGCTAAACGTACCAGTAGAATACATTCTATCGAAAGGTACATACATTGTCTAGGAGTTTCTTCCAAGACACTGAGATAATACATTCTATTGAAAGCTCATCTCTCCTGCGCTCGAGTTCCCCTCATCCCTTTAGGTTATGAGCCCTGACTTTGCCATGGATAACACACTCCCCTCCACAAACTCTGCCCTGTTCAATATCCCGAAGTTAGCCGAAGACGGCAGCAACTGGATAACCTACAAGGAATGAACCTTAATGGCAATCAGTGTGAGAGGCTTGATGCAGTATGCAGATGGTTGAGCCGTGAAGCCTGTCACCTACATCTTCGACAAAAAGACCAGACAGTTCACTAAACAAGATGGGAGCTCAGCCATGGAGGCTGAAATCAAAGCGGCAGACAAGAAGCTCAATGAATATGTCCAGAAGTGTTACAATAACATGTAACCGAGAACCCCTCCTACGGAGGTCGTCATGACCTTAGCCCCTATCCCACCATATGCACCGTCTTGGAAGACTTACCGACTCAACGGAGACTCGTAGAGACGCCTAGAACGGCCTGGATGCCGTTAGATGACCTAGACCAGCCTAGGCTACATCTGATCGGACCTAGATGGTCCTCGACCCGGATCATGAGGAAGCTCTGCCTCATGGTCAGAAGAGAAGCCGCATGCCTTAGCATGCGCAGTTAGACTCAAAGGCATGCTACACCTTGAGGACAGATAAGAGAGGCATGGTAAGCCTCATGTATAGATAATCGACCGCATGGCATCAGATGAGATGCCCTTGTATAGACACACTTACATCTACCTACCGAACGTAGTATTGGTCTGTGCACACGGACGACAGTATATAGAGCAGACTAGAATCATGTATATTCCCTACTTGATTCTACTAGGTTTTATCCAGAACTTCCTCTGAAAGACAGTCCCAGTCCTTCAGTCTAAGCCGCACCTTAAGGAAAGCCGACGCTACCTTAAGTGGAATCCCCGAACCTCTCATTCGAGAGAAGATCCCCGTCTCTCCAATAGCGAGCCCGCTATCAGATTAGGCAATCCGCCTAAGGAGAGCTCGAACTATCCTAGTCCGTAACAAGAAGGACTCACTAGTCAAACAGCAGGTGATCAGCACCATTAGCGATCACTTACTCCTCCAGGTCCAGAAATTAGAATCGGTGTCCAAGATTTGGGCCGAAATCTGTGACATTCATGAGGGAAAGACAGAGTTAGTACAAATTGATCTACGTTGTCGTTTGCAAGAAACTAGGTGCGATGAGAATGGTGACGTCAAGGTCCACTTTGGCGAAATGCTGTGCCTCCGCAAGTCCCTGGCTGGTATGGGTGCCGAGATCAACGACAGAGATTTCTATGCTATCATCCTGGCGTCACTTCCCAAATCATACTGGCCACTCCTTTCGTCGATCAATGCCACGGCCAAAATCACATCCACGCCACTGAGCCCATATGAGCTAGTTAATATAATAACGGAGGAGTATAAGCACAGATTACTCACTGATCGTCGAAGCTCCAAGAAAGGTAGCAACTCCGCACTTTCTGCGAAGGCAAATGGAGGGAAGACGAGGAGTTCTAATCCTACCCCAGCCCAAAGCAACCCTGATGCAGTGTGCTATAACTGTGACCATAAAGGTCATTATAAAAGCAACTATTGGAGGGCAGGAGGAGGAAAAGAAGGTCAGGGACCAAACCAGAGGAAGAGAGGCGGACGCTCACAAAAACACAACACCAATACCACTACCGAGTTGCAGAACCCACCAGATGAATACGCCTTTGTGACGTCAAATCTTGCAAATGTCACCGAGCAGCTTAAGGTACCTGTGGAGCGGAGAGGGGCCATCATTGACTCTGGGGCCAGCGCGCATTTTTGCCCAGATCGCTCAAAGTTCGAAAATTACGTGGCTATAACGCCCCAAGATATCCACACCACAGATGGGACAACCATTAGCGCCATTGGGAGAGGTGATGTCAAGCTAGACTTACCTCTAGGTGACAAAAGAACAAATGTTACCCTCCGAAACACGTTATATGTGCCCCAAATGGTGTTTACCCTCATCTCGATGAACCACATCACGTCCACAGGTATGGCTGTCTACTTTGAGGGAAATATGTGCAAGATCCTCTCAGCAGGACCCAAACATCAAGTCATAGCCAAGATACCACAGCTAGAGGGACTGTATACCATCCTTGCACGTCAGACACATCATGCTAACCTAGCCAAGACGATGCTCACCATATATGACCTCCATAAGGTTCTGGGCCATGTGTCCCAGATGACAGTACTAGACGCTGTAAAAAAGGGCCTCATTGAGGGTGTTGAGCTAGATTCCACCTCTCAGCCTCAGTTCTGTGATGTTTGCATCAAAGCAAAGGCCACACGCTTATCTTTTCCCAAGGAATCCACAACTTGGGCCAAGACCTATGGACAAGTAGTCCATACGGACCTATGGGGTCCTGCACGTGTCCAAAGCCTAGGAGGGTGCTCGTACTATATGTCCTTCACAGACGACTGTGAGCTTCCTCAAAGCTAAGAGCCAAGCTCTCACCTGCTTCAAGCAGTACAAGGCCTGGTTACTCTGCCAGCGTAATGGTGCCCGCATTAAGACATTGTGCATCAGCAAACTAGTGGGGCCTTGTACAAGTTTGTACAAATTTGTACAAACCTCACAAGCCCACAGCTAAGTGTCTGCTGGACAGGCTTGCACAAGCTGTACAAGGTCACCTTGTACTCTTTGTAAAGCTTGTGGGCTTGTGGATTTTTGACCACAACAGCCAAAAGAAGTATCACCAGACTGTGTTAGAAGTCACACCACATGTCACATCAGGTGATATTATCAACACATTATAATTTGCATTTCATAGGAATTGAACCCAAAACCTCAGCAATTAGAAGTGTAGCATAATAACCACTTAGCCACAAGACCATTAGTAAACTCCATTAATAATAGCAATATATACCAAAGAAATGTCACATGACCAAATGCGAAAATTCTACCAAGTCAGTCTAGTCAATTATCACTACAACACTACTATTCTATTTACTACTACATAAATAAGACTACAGTAGCTTCAGATAGTTGCAATAGAATCATACACTAATTTACTCAATATATATCCTATTTAATTTTCACTCAGAGTCAATAGATCTTGTATAGTAAAGATTAATATATATTTCAACTATATTTTCAGTAATTACAACAACATATGGTAGGTTAAGGATAGTAGACACTATCAGTGGTGTGGTATTTGATTATGTGTCTGTGAAGTTTGTAAGACCTGTGATGTCTTGTGGCACCTTGTGAAACCTTGTGAAACCTGGTGACACCTGTGATGAAATTGCTAGTTTGCTGATGTGCTTGGATAGAGGTGGTGAATACCTAAGTGAGGAGTTTGACAGCTATCTGCGCGATCAAGGGATAGAGCGCCAACTAACCATTCATAACACACCTCAGCAAAATGGTGTGGCAGAGCGGTGTAGAGACTTGTGCCTCTCATTGTGTGATATGGCAGTTTTCACTAGGGAGTACATGGCACGAACTTGTAGCATCACTCTGCATGCTATCCGCAGCTATTCCTATATGAGGCGCAGCTTTCCTATGCAACGCGCAACATGCGAGCACATTCCCACGCTTCACAATGTATATGCACACATGCTTTCCCGTGCTTGAGTGCCCTATAGCGCCAGCCATCTGGAAGCATCCATCTACTGTCCACCAAGCTCTCTAGTGCGTATATTTCCATTTCTCTTATTTGCATATTGTTCCACCTTTATTTTTATCATGGACCCTTACTTACATATATCTTTACATACCTTACTCGGTAGCGCTTCGGCTCCACATGACAATGCTTAGGCACCATATATAAGTGCCAGTAGTACATACCAGGAAGGAGTTTAGGAACCCCCATGTTCACAATACACAACTCAGCTTAGTTGGAATCCTGTGCCTTCGCGCCTCACGCCCGCCTGCGCTTTCCCGCGCTTCACATCAGCCAACCAGTAGCACCTTCAGCACCTACTACTAGATCTTTGCTGCACTCACTTCCCCTTCAGGATCAAATGCACTTGTTGTCTCAAGTATAGCAGACTAGGCAATGTGCGACCTTACAACATTTATAGATACAGTCAGGAGCCTTGTTTGTGCCTCACTGTATCGTTGAACCTTCAGCGGCTGAATTGCACACTAGTAGCACACGCTCGCGCGATGATCCTGGCTCGGGAGCTACCCATGTTCCTCTGGGCCAAGGCCATTAGCTATGCTACATGGCTCAAAAATTGCTTACCTTCATGCGCTATCCCAGATCACACTCCCTATGACCTGGTTCACGGTCGCCGTCCCTCCCTAGAGCAAGCGCACGAGTTTGGATGTCCGGTGTATGTCCATGTTGCGGATGGAGGCAAGCTGGATGCTCGAGCCGAGGAGGCCATTTTTGTCGGTGTGGATGACCAAAGCAAGGGGTATAGGATATACTGGCCAGAAAAGAGGAGGATTCCTGTTGAATGCAATGTTAGCTTTGCACCTCAGATGGTGACAGTGGCAGACGTACCGAACGAGGGCGAGACATGCTCATCAGCTCCAGGTAACATTCAGAACATCTTACCAAAGTCCCCCTCTTCCCCACCACAACCACCTCAAGATCCTCCAGTGTCTAGAGTCACCCGCCAGCGCCCACCACCTGGGTACTATACCGCCCTAAACCAGGGGGAGACGGCCAACTTAGTATTCCACCCGGCAGAAGCAGACTTCAAGGATGAGAGCATATCCACTCACCAGTATGCTATGGCCGCTGTAGAGCCAGAGGTAACACTCCAGCAAGCCCTTAATGGTCCTGACATGGCTAAATAGCAAGAAGCCATCAACTACAAAATTAGTCAGCTTGAGAAGCTAGGCATGTGGAAAATTGTAGACTCACCGCCGGGCGCAAACCTTATACCATGCCACTATGTTTTGGCCACGAAACGCGGACCAGATGGTGAGAAGCTCAAGTTATGAGCTCGGCTAGTTGTGAACAGTCAGCATCAAAAGTATGGAATTGATTATTATGACACCTTCACTCCCACGTCCAACATGTCGACTATTTGAATGGTTCTAGCCATGGCAGCTCAGCGTAACTGGCACATACACCAAGTTGATGTCAAAAGCACCTACCTCTACACGGAACTCAAGGAGGATATATTATATTCTACATAAGTTCGAGGAACGAGAACGTGCGTAGAATGAGGTCTACGCGGTGGCACTGCTTTTCGTGACTCATCTTTTCTTCTTTCGTACTACCACCTAGTACGACTCGCAGTCTATCTACTATTTGACTTCACCTTTATTTCGTCGCTTTTATTTAGCACTTTAGCATTTATATCATGCCGAGGATTATCAACGACCCAAACTTAAACGTTTGCCCGGACTATGCCTCACCGCACTATGCTAACGCACGAGCGCAACTGGTAAACGACAATGTAACCGAGGAGCAGTCCATACAGCTCCTCAGGACCATCTGGCGCGCAGCCAACGATGCAGACATTGACCTTTGGGAAGGTCAGGTAGAGGTCAAAAGAGAGCAACGCGAGAACTTACGTCGGATACAAGAGGAGGAGCAAGACAGAATAGAGCAGGAGCGCATCGACGAGGAAGAGTCAGCACGGAAAGAAGAGAAAAAGAAGCACAAACATAAGTTTATGCCAATCCCGGAAGACACTGGCGTTCCAGACGAACCCTCCATAATTCCCTCCTCCTACGCGATTCGCAAGCTCGACAAAGGCGAGTACCTTGAACTGTGGTATTTCACTAACGACGGTCTAGACGAGGCACACTCCAAAAGACCATCAACGATGATGCCATGGTCATGTCCACCCTCCCAGATGGATCCACAGCCTGGGTGTCGGCAGCAGCGGCACGCAACGCCTCGTCCGTCGTAGACGATGAGAACCTCTCCTTCGAGGAATTTTGCATAGCCTGCCCAAGGTTCATAGCGGCCATCGAAGAGGCCGACTGGCCACAAGACCGAGTTCGCATGATGGCCTTTTTCTGGAAGAATATACAGATCCACCCTTATCGTTCCATGCGGGACCCGCTTGCCCAGAAGGCTTTACTAGTTTATCAAGCCGAGCAACGCAAACATTGGCACGTTGTTGCGAAATCGGCAGCAGGTCCATACAATCTGTCCACCATCAATCAAAAGGTGTTAGACGCAACGAGGGAGAGAGTATACTGGCTAGAGCGTACCAAAAAAGACAACCAACGAGATTATAAGGTTAGCAAACTTTCCATTGCGAAATTTCGAACCATTACTAAATGCTTCTCTCGCACCCAATTTTCTTCTTAAAAATTTGCTACATCACTACACCGCTTCGCTTCATGCCACATGCCACATGCTTCATGCCTCACCCTGTAATCAACATCTCTCGTTGTCGCATCACTCGATGCATGGTGGCAAATTGCTTCACTCTTGCGCGTAACCATCGCATGCTTCCGCTTCGTCTCGAATGACAGGCTGATCAACACCTCACGGTCTCAACTGGCTCCTCGTCGAATCATCAACGAAATTATCGGCGAGACTCCAGGGAATCGTGGAAGCGTTCACCGTCGCTTGAGCAGGGAGGAAGACAAAAGAGGAACCGGCAGGATTTTCGAGCGGGCGCAAGCGGAAATGCCCTTTCCACTTGCGCCGTCTGTCTTGGGCAAAACCCGCATCGAATCATCGAATGCAAGGCCACAAAGACGTGGGACAGTGCTTTCGATACCCTATGCACACGCCTCGGAAAGATTCTCACCATGCGAGACGCGCAGCCCATATGCAGCGACTGGCAGCCTGTCTCAGGCTGCAGCGACACTTCCCACGATTGGCGACACTTCTGTTCAGGTTGCGCAGCGTCCACTCATGGAGCTCAAAGCTGCCCTCGAGCACAGAAGGCATAAGGCCATTTCCCCTTACAAAGTCGATGCTTGGAACGCTAAACTTGCGACATCCGGACTCATTAACAGATACCCACATGTACCTAATGGACTTCATTGAGGCTTTCGCCTCGACATTCTGAACATTAAACTCATGCAAATCCCATACAACAAAGACTCCATTATTACATACGAACGAGAATTCTTATCAATCATCCAATCTGAGATCAGCAAGGGTAGATACATTGGGCCGCTCTCGGCCAATGAAGTCAAAGATCTTATTGGCCCCTTTCAGTCATCGCCTTTCTCAATTATACCAAAACCCGGACGCCCCGGGCATTTTCGCATCATTCAGAACTATTCTTTCCCGCACGATACATCGCAGAAGTTTCCTAACCCTTCTATTAATTCATATATCGATCCGGATAATTTTCCCACTACCTGGGGTACATTTCACGTTCTCTCCCCCACTATCAGCCGTCTACCACCAGGTTCCCAACTGGCCACAAGAGACGTCGCAGAGGTGTATCGCACCATTCCCTTACACCCCTCTCAGTGGCCAGGTTCAGTGGTGCGCATATCTGATGAGCACTTTTGTATTGACACCTGTACCTGTTTTGGTTTGCGCCCATCAGCAGGCGCATATGGAGTTGTTGCTGATGCCGGTCTCGACATCTTTCGGCATCAAGGGATTGGTCCCACGTCCAGATGGGTCGACGACCACTTGTTTATTCGCATACTCACAGAACATCTTGCAGCATACAACTTACAGCGCCAAGAGTGGCATAAGGACATTATCGAACGGGGGCAACACCAAGATGGAGGGAGAATATGGTTCGGGGGACACGTCTTCGAGGACGGGACCCTCGAGGAGTTTGATGAAGACTGCCGGTTTCCCATCAGGGACCTCTCAGCATCATCCCCTAGGTCACCCGAAGACCTTTGGTTTTCATTTAATTTTGCCGATATTGATGGCACTTCTGACGAGCTGGGCATCCCTTGGGAGACCTCCAAGGACGCTAATTTTGCTTATGCGAACCCCTACATCGGCTTCATGTGGGACATCACCCAGAATCAAGTGTATCTGCCCGAAGCCAAGAAGGAGAAGTATCTACTCGCCATCGCTGAATGGCAAGGGCGTGAAACTCACGTTCTTCGTGACGTGCAGCGCCTATACGGCAAATTGCTGCACACCTCACTCGTCATTACGCGGGGGCGCGCGTACCTCACCGCACTCGAAGCGATGCTGCGCATCGGATCCGATCGTCCTTTTCTCCCACGTCACCAAGTCAAAAGCCTACCAGACGACCTCAAGTGGTGGATCGCTCTTCTCCGAAGTCAATTCGTCGGTCGCACCATACCCAAGCCCATCACCTCTCTGCATAATCCCGCAGCTTTTTCTGATGCCAGCTCAGGCATTGGAATTGCTGTCGTCATTGGTCGACAATGGCGAGCATGGCATCTTCGCGAAGGATGGAGGACACTCAACGGGGTGAAAGACATCGGATGGGCCGAGGCAGTCGGGTTTGAACTTCTCATTCGACACCTTGTCCAATTGGGAGGCACGGAAAGACACTTTCGTCTCTTCGGAGACAATCAGGGCGTCATTGAGGGATGGCGCAACGGTCGCAGCAGGAACTCAGCTGTCAACACAGTTTTCCGGCGCATCTTCGCCTTCATCCATGACCTCCCAGCTCCATACTCTTTCCACCCGGTCTTCGTTCCAAGCGAACATAACCCAGCCGATAATCCATCCAGAGGCATTTATGCTAGCCCAGAACTCATGCTCCCCGAAGTTCCCATTCACGACGAACTGCAACGGTTTATCTTCGACCCATTCTCCAACCGCGACAGCGCAGGTAACCACTCCAGCTGCAGGAACGAATCCCTCATCATCGCTGAGTCTTCTCGCGACAATACCAGTGTCGATCTTAGTCGGGAGCTCGAACACATTGGCACCATCCCTGATTCCCTCTATCACATCCATGAACGCCAATGGCACAACTAACTCACGCTTTAACGCTCCTCTTCCTGTCGAACCGACAACTAAACCGCAGCCTTATAAGGCGGGTTTAGTTCCTAAGACCTCACCTCTTCATCCACACTGTTCAGCAAGGGACAGACTCAAATGCTGGATACCAGTCCAGACGAGATCGAGTCAAGACGCCAACGGGAGAATCTTGAGCGTGACTGAAGAGGATCTAGAGAGAGTCCTTATGGTCATCAACCAATCATGGGCTCAAGGAACGAGAGAGTGTTATGGAGCAGGATTACTAGTTTTTCACGTTTTTTGCGACGGTCACACCATTCCCGAAGAACAACGCTGTCCAGCGGACACACTTACCATACTCAACTTTATCTCAGGATGTGCTGGCTCTTACTCCGGAAAAACCCTAGCAAACTATGTCTATGCCGTGCGTGCATGGCACACGTTGCATGGCCAACCGTGGCAGGTGCAACCTGACCAATTGAAGGGAGCCTTAGACGGCGCCATCAATTTTGCCCCGCCAACATCCAAGAAACTCAAACGCGAACCATTCACCACGAAGCTCATTCTAGAGATTCACCCCCTTCTAAGACTCTCTTCACCTCTAGATGCGGCTGTGTTTGCGTGCTTGACGTGTGCCTTCTACTCGCTCTGCCGGATCGGAGAACTGACCGTAACCGCCATGAACACGTTTCAAACCACGGCACACGTCACACGTTCGAATGTCCAAATGGACGCGGAGGATCGCAATGGATTGCACGTCACCAAAATCCACTTACCACGCACCAAGACAGCACCTATCACCGGTGAGGACATATATTGGGCCCAACAAGAAGACCAAACTGATCCCAAAGCCGCTCTTTTGAATCACTTCACAGTCAACAACCCTTCTTCAACCGATCATCTCTTCGCCTGGGTACACCCAAAGTACGGCTTAAGGCCGCTGTCTCGCACGGTTTTCTTGAAGAGAATCGGGGAAGTGGCTAAGAGGATCGGAGCTGACAATTTGAAAGGGCATGGGCTAAGGATTGGCGGGACGCTAGAGTACTTGTTGCGGGGTGTTCCTTTCGACGTGGTCAAATCGATGGGAAGGTGGTCAAGCGACGCCTTCACCATCTATCTACGCCAACACGCTATGATAATGGCGCCCTATCTGCAGGAGTCACCTATCCTCGAACCGTTCACACGGTACACCATGCCTCCTCCACGTTGAACAAAGGTACGTGCACATTGCCCTCCTCCTATTTGTTGGGAGTCCATGCTTAGCCTGACGCGTCGCAGGGCTCCTGTTGTTTTTGGGAATCACGGCTTGCCCTGGACTCCGTCCGAAACGATGTTTCAGGTCAAAAAGCCCTGCGGGCTTTTAGCCCAAATAGCGTCATCATACCTCATATTCTCTATTTGTCACACAGTAGATATTATTGAACGTCAATCATATCAATTTTGGCTTTTGAATAGTCACGAGAACAATCAGCAACACATAGATATATGCACACCCCTCCAGGGTATCTCATGGCCAGAGATGAGAGAAAAGTTTTAAAGTTGTTGAGCTTACCGGGTCTGAAACAGGCTGGTTTTGAGTGGGCTGAGGAGTTGGCAGGAGCATTCTCGAAGATGGAGTTCACATGCTCGAAGGTCAATCAGGCGGTCTATTACAAGCAAAAGGACGATGAACACACCATTATCACCATATTGGTCGACGACATGGCTGTCACCTCCCGCCACCTCCACCATATCAAGTGTTTCACAGACAGACTAAGCCAACACTTCGAGATATCGGATCTTGGTGAGCTTACCTGGCTTTTGGGACTTAAGGTAGAATGAGATCGTGCTGCACGCACTATTACTTTGTCCCAGAAGGTGTATGTCAACACAATCCTTGAACACTTCCATCTCACAGACACCAAACCCGTGCAAACCCAAATGGAGGTTGGCACCATGCTGTCAGATGCCCACTCACCTGCTACTCACGCCCAGAGTGAGGCCATGCATGATGTGCCATATCAACACGCCATCAGGTCTCTAATGTATGTGGCAACAAGTACATGGCACGACATCTCATTTGCCATTGCCACACTCTCACAATTCATGCGCAATCCTGGAAGGGAACATTGGGAAGCTGCAAAGCATGTGTTGAGGTACCTAAAAGGTGCAAGCACTTATGGACTGACCTTGGGAGGCACGAAGGGAGGATTGGAGGCGCACGTGGATGCTGACTGGGCCTCGCAGGCTCACAGGCACTCGATGTCCAGATATGTCATTCTGTTGAACAGAGGACCTGTTGCATGGAGCGCGGGGAAGCAACCCCTCATAGCCCTATCTACAGCCAAAGCTGAGTATATCGCGCTTATGACTGTGGCATGAGAGGTGCTCTACTTGCAGCTCCTGTTGGACAAACTCTACAGTGTCAAACAAATCCCTACCCCCATCTATTGCAACAATCAGGCCGCCATTGCCCTTGCCTCGAACGACAAGTTCCACTCCCACACAAAGCACATCAACCTCAGGTATCACTTTGTCCGGTCCCATGTGAAGAACAGCACTTTCACCCTCTCATATTGTCCTAGTGAGGACAATGTTGCAGATGCCTTTACGAAGGCATTACCCCGTCCACACATCCAGAAGCTTCACATGTTGATGAGCTTGGAAGACTGCGCTCGAGGGGGAGTGTTGGAGTCTGAAGAACCGAAGGCACCAGGTGATGAATGATGTCAGACCAGGTACAAGCACAGCATTTGTTGACAGCCAAGTTTATTTTTTGTTTCACATTCATATACCAGTTCTCTTCCTATTTTTCCCGTCATACGTTAAAACGACGAGTCCTCGAGTCCAAACATCTCAGTTTCTTCTAAGACACTGAGATGTAAGCCTTATGTTCAGTTTCTGTTACGATACGAGCTAAATGTACCTGTAGAATCCATTCTATCGAAAGGTACATACATCGTCTAGGAGTTTCTTCCGAGACACTGGGATAATACATTCTATTGAAAGCTCGTCTCTCCCGCGCTCGAGTTCCTCTCATCCCTTTACTACATTACTCTCTTATCTCATGTGTACTGTGTGTGAAACTTAGAGGCGAGTGGACAATTTCGGAGGGAGCTAACGAATAGAGTCAATCTCAGTTTGTAGGACAAAACTCATGTATTAGTTAGTACCTAACGAATAGAGTCACTACGAGAATGTTAGCTATGTGTGACGTGCAACTAAGTGTTGGTACTCACATCTCAGTTTGTAGGACAAAACTGAGATGCATCTACGGCCATGCTTGTAGCTATAAGGCAAATGAGGATATGAAGATATATTAATCACAAACAAGAAAATAAAGGGAGGACACGAGCTGCTGTCAACATGCGCTCGTCCGTTTCCATTTTCAGCATGCGCTCGTACCTTACGTCTCGGATTCGTTGGCTTTCTGCTCGTAACTCAACACTGTGTGCCAGGCCAGGGTTCAGATTTACAAAATCAATGCTGTGACACAGTGTGACATCTACACCAACACACTCATGGGAAATTTTATTGTTTCTAACACCTTGCATTGGCATCCCTCTGGCAGCATCTTTTAAATACCTGTCATTATTCTGTCAACTAGAGCTTTCCTATGATACACATAGCTATAGTTTCATGTCATTATTTTGTCTCAATGTGTGGTAGTTATTGAGATATGAAAATGAGGTCCTCAGATTTTGCAACTCTGGCCCAACAATAGTATTAATGGTGACACACAGAGGCATACTTTATCTATTGGTAATAAGTAAGCAAAACAAAAATTGGTTTGTTGAAATGTAGTGAAAAGTTTGAGTAATCCATGCCCAAATCAAGTGTACACAAAGTCACTAAAAAAAGACTTGACTGCGCACTGGAAATCTCCGCGACCTGTCACGACAGACACGCTGTTTCAAATCAATTATTGCAACAAGGACATCACGACTAGGCGGGCTGCAAAGGACAGAAGGCTGGCGTGCACGAAAGAAAATGAGCAATGAGCGGGAAAGGTGCTGGGCAGGCAAGGTTGATGAGCGGACAGTGAGCAGAACATCCAGTATTCTAATAATGGCGAGCCGCGGTGTGTGTTGACCGATATAACCTTGACTGGCGAGGTTTAAACTCCGGTGGGCGTGCCGCTGGCTGCCGTTGTGACATACTTTGACCTAGAATTCAAATTGGCCTAGACAATGTCCCAGACAAGTGACCCCGGGAGACGTTGCAGGCTAGAGCATCGCTCGAATGGTTGAGGATGGATTTTGTACTAGCTATGGGCTCGAACTCGAAGGATTTATAAACGAATTGACAATGATCGAGAACTTCAAAAAGAACATAATTAGGAACGGAAATTGAAGTGATGGCCGGTGTCCGAGGGCCAAAGCGGGAGGCCACGAAAAAAAAGGGCAACGTTATTTGTAACTTAAGCCACTTCCAAAGGGTCATTTCACCTCACCTCACACTCTTTTTCGCTTGCTGAATTGTCTTCCTTTCGGTCGTATCTTCCATATTCTGTCTTTCAAATCATTTAATCCTTGTAGTACGACCACCCAATCATGTTAACACCCGCTGCTTGGCTGGCCCTCGGGCTTGCAGCATCTTCCAAGCTGGCTGCTGCCCAGCAGGCAGGTTCCTTCGCTCAGGTTGGCAACACACAAGTTAGCGCCATGATGGTACACAATTGTTTGCCTTGTTATGTTCTGTGCTGAGTGCTCGCTCCGAAGATGTTCCTTGGCAATGAGGAGAAGGTCTACATTCTCGACAAAACGGAGGGCAATGCTGCTCAAATAGATGGCCACCCTGCTTGGGGCGCTGCATGGTACGTGCTCTCGCATTCGCTGCACATTAATAGCCCGCTTAACTTTGCGCTCAGGGATGTCAATACTCACTCAGCCCAGGTGATGGAAGTTATGACCAATTCCTTCTGCGCTTCTGGTATGCACCTACCAAATGGTTCGTACGCGACATTCGGTGGCAATAATGCAATTGGCCCCCTTGGTTCCACTGGCAATGTTGGTGCAGGCGCATATGATTCGACCTATGGAGATTATGATGGAAGAAAGTCTATTCGTATCCTCAATCCTTGCACAAGCGCCGATGACATGTCGAGCGCTCAATGCCAATGGTTCGATAACGCCACTGTTCTGTCTATGCAGAAACTACGGTGGTACTCTGCCGCTGAGGCTCTTGGTGATGGTAGTATCGCATTGATCGGCGGTTTCGTCAGTGGTGGTTACATCAACCGGAATTACCCTAACACGGACCCAGAATACGAAGGCGGTGCAGCTGAACCAACGTATGAGTTCTTCCCTTCAAAGGGACCTGCAACTGTCATGAACTTCATGATCACTACTTCCGGTCTTAATTCCTACGCGCATACTTACCTCATGCCTTCTGGCAACATGCTCATCCAGGCCAATATCTCCACTGGTATGTTTTATTTTTATGTTCTTGTCCATCTTTCTTACACCTCCGATCAGTCCTCTGGAATCCTGAGACCAACGTTGAAACACCTCTTCCCAACATGCCAGGCAGTGTCGCTCGTGTTTACCCTGCTTCTGGCGCCGTTGCCATGTTACCCCTCACTCCCGCCAATAACTATACTCCTACTGTCATCTTTTGTGGCGGCTCTGACATGCCTGATGAGTATTGGGGTGACTATTCATACCCCAACTATAACACCTGGACCTACCCTGCTTCCAAGGACTGTCAGCGCCTCACTCCAGAACCCACAGATGGCTCTTCTCCTGTTTATGTCTCAGACGATGACATGCTCGAGGGCCGCACCATGGGTCAGTTCATCATCCTTCCAGACGGTACCCTTTTGGTTATCAATGGTGGTATAAATGGTACTGCTGGCTACGCTCAGGCTACTGGTCAGACCCCTAGCTATAGCCTCATGCCCTACGGCGAGTCGTTGGCCTCTGGCCCTGTCGGAACTCCTGCCATCTACAACCCGAATTTGCCCGCAGGCAGCCGCTGGTCGAACGCCGGTCTGAGTAGCACGAACATTGCACGTCTGTACCACTCCAGTGCCTTGCTCATGCCTGACGCTACCGTCATGATCGCCGGATCCAACCCTAACATCGATGTCAACCTCACCACCGTTTTCCCCACGACCTACACCGCGGAGATTTTCTATCCACCCTACTTTAGCGCCAGTAAACGCCCAACTTTCTCTGGCGCACCGCAAACTCTTTCTTACGGTGGTAGTTCCTTCGACCTCACTGTTCCTTCGAGCGCGTACACTGGCTCGGGCAACGCTGCTGCTGCAAATACGACTGTTGTTTTGTTGCGTGGCGGTTTCACTACGCACGCCATGAACATGGGTCAAAGGTACCTGCAGCTCAACAGCACGTACACCGTCAACAGTAACGATTCAATCACCCTTCACGTGGCCCAAGTTCCGCCAAACCCCAATATCTTCACCCCCGGACCTGCTCTCATGTTCGTGGTGATCAATGGTATTCCCAGTAATGGAACGATGGTTATTGTCGGCAACGGTCAAGTCGGGACGCAACCCACGCAAGCCGCTACTGTTCTCCCTGATTCCGTTCCAAATTCCTCTGCCTCAGGCTCGGGCTCGGGCTCGGGTAGTAGCACTTCGTCAAACAGTGCATCGGGGAGCAGTCACACCGGAGCCATTGTTGGTGCTGTGATTGGAGCGATTGCTGTTATTGGTATTCTCGGTGCGCTCTTTGGTATTTTTGTGGCTCGACGTCGGCGCGCCGCCAGCCGTCAGCATCCTGCGGCTGCGTATGCCATGAAAGCTACAGGTGATGGGTATGGTAGCGGCGCGTCCCGCGGAAGAGCCACCGATGATCGAGCACGTCATTCTGACTCGAGTGCGTTTGTCCCGTTGCAACAGGATAATTCAAGCAACTCGTGGAATGCGAGTAACACCAGTCTTCATTCACCGTATCGGGATGCGTATGGGAGAGAGGGGGCAGATTATGATCCATATAATTCAGATGGCGCAGTGCAACATAGCAGTGAACAGCGGTTATGAACAATGGACATGACAATAGAAACGGACAGACGGTGTTTGTTGTGTGGACTATCTCAGTTTTTTTTTTGTTTCTTTCCTGTTGCTCATTCATTTATAGCTACAATCATATATCGCGTGCGGTCATGTTGAAGCTCTCTATTGTTCCGTGTGCTTCAACGTAGTATCTGTCGTTTCGGGCGTTTTTGGACTTTTGTTATATTAGAGCGACGGGCGCTCTGTTGTCACTCATTAATGTTGTTACTTACGGATAAATTTGCAGTGGGACGTTGAACGTTCCAGTCGAACAAAAGCTGCTGGCGAACGTTGGCGAAAGCTGTAGTGTGTCAGATGCCACAGACAATCTGTGAAGGACATACATATGCATGTGAGCATGCACAGTAGTGCGCAGCAAACTTGGATTGATAACGACTCGGTCGTATTCTGGATAGCTGAGGGGAAAAGGCTAAGTCGAGAACAAGGGACCCTGCAAGAGAGGCGAACTGTGGCGCGGTCGAACTTGTGCTATCGCTGGTGGGTGCTCTCGTCGAAAAGGTCAGTTACGTGCTCACTAGTGTCAGCCTAGCTGACACAAACCTGCTGAAACACTCACTAGCTAGCTAGATGGGAAAAGCTAGTACGAGTGGAGTACTTGCACGCACGCACAAGTCTAACGTTATAAGTAGACAGTGGCTAGAATACCGGGACACAAATCTACGCTCTCGGTAAGTATTACCACAACTCAGTGACACATAAGTTCACATGAACAGAGCTGGTGACAAACAAAAATAAAGGCCTCGAGATGGAAGCACGGTGGGTATGGCATAAGTATGTCCTCTAGATTTGTCCCCAGTTGGGGAATGAGAAGCTCATGACCGAACTCGGGTCGTACTATCCCTAGCCAGACTGAAAAATAGAAGAATGCCGGTTCTTCAATACTTGCGGTTAACTTATTATGGGATAGACTGAAAAATTCGGCCGTCTGTATCCACAACTACTACGACTCGGAAGAGCCCCATCTCCACTCTCAGGCCGTAGCTGCGTCATCGAACGTTGAACGCCCTCGATTCATCCCTCCGAATAGGCCCGTCGGAATTGACTAAGTAGTCGGGATTAAGAGGGTCGTACGATGTATGATACGCTGGAGGTATGTCTTATCGTCTTTTTACAAATTTTGAGTTCTGATGCGACGTCGCGCAGATGGCAATATTGAACAAGTTATCAAGTCGTCTCGCTAGATACATGTCTTGTCTAGTTGCGGTATGGAGAAAGAAGACAAACCAAGATCCAGACAAGTTGTTTCTTTCATTTCTGATACTCGATAGGCACCTGGGAATCGACCCTGATCGGTCCCGGAGACACGAGGCAAAGGTTACATACATGAGGGTCAACCCCTATCGACTCCAGAGTAACGTTTTGCCAAGGCTCGGGTGTCCAATCCGCTTATGCCCCGTCACGACATCCTCATCGCACAGCCTGCATCAGACCTTGATATGATCACCCCCACAGCTTGGGTAAACGGTTCATTGGTGAAATGATGAGGTTTGCTTCGAGGCCTATCAGTCGCTCTGCCAAGCCGGTTAGAAGACCTGCAAAACTTTTCACCCAAAGAAGGATAGATGTCAACGGATGTACATATACCTATTTGGCAATAATAGCTTCTTGAACAACGTGACTATCGTGGACGCTGGTTAAGCGGGTGCAATTCTGTGCTAACCTATTCATCTCATATCGTACGTGCCTATCTAGAATCTCATACATTTCTGTCTTCCCTACTCATCATATATTCTATCAGATTTCTCGGAAATTGATGAAGAAGCTTGATAATCGGTTCAACCTCGTGGCTGCCCAATGCTCCCGCGAAAGATGCTCAACATTGGAGCTGTTCACTCAGCGCTCGTTTTGATCCTATCAGCAACTGTTTTTCAGACGAGGCTATGTAGACACTCTTGGAAATTTGACGCCCAACTGGGTGAGTATATGGTCATGTCACTCCCACAAGCACCTTTGTCTCCCAACAACCGCCTACACCTACAACCGCCCTTGTGCCTCATGCCCACGGAATCTGTCTTTTTATGAAATAGTCAACCGATCGGTGGAATCGGGGTTTCGAAACATGATGACGATCAAACAAACTTTCATCATTGGATTACAAGATTATGATTACAACGCCGTAGGGTATTTATACCCCGTTCACCCACTCCTCAATAGTTATTACAGTCCAGCGGTACGTTACTAAAAGGCCAGGGCCTTTTTCCATTTCCCTCACGATTCGTCATGCTCTACCTCCAAATTCTCTATTCATTCACGAGCGACGACATCACGACTACCATTGTTCCCATTGTATGTACTACTCTTTCGCCGTTCTGTCACCGTACACTGACCATATCAGACGCTATTCGCAGTCGTGGCTGGGCCACTCTGCAATTTCCAACGTTTTTCACACATTGTTTTCTGGATTTGGCTCCATCTACTCCATTTTAATGTCGCCAATCAAATAATCGATCCTCAGGAGGATGGGAAGAACAAGTCTTCTCGACCTATACCTGCAGGACTAATAAGCCTGGAAGACGCTCTTGTGTTACGTTGGGCTCTCATTCCCATATGTCTCGCCCTATCCGCATGCTACAGCTTCCAAGTCTTTGGCTTAAGCCTCGTGTTGACGCTGTTCATAATCTTCTATAATGAGCTTAAAGCCCACGAGCATTGGATCTCGAAGAACTTTATAACGGCAGTGGGTTACGCTTGCTTTGAAATTGGTTCCACTCTTATCGCAGGTTTGTTACCAAACTTCCTATCTCCGAATGAATGTTTTACTGAACTATTGCTTGAACAGGCAAAGATATGTCACGGTTAGAACCCACCGCAATTTCAGCGATTGCCTTGAGCCTCGCCGTGTTCACGAGCACATTGCACGCTCAGGACTTCAAAGACGTGGAAGGAGACCGCCTTATTGGCAGGCGAACATTACCCATAGCATTCCCGAATCTAGCGCGGACATCTATGCTGGTGGCCCTTCCTCTGTGGTCCATCTGCTTGTCTCGTGTTTGGGGAGTGAATACACTCTGCACGCTTGTATTCACAGGATATGCAGCGATGGTGGGGCTCAGATTCATGACCTGCAAGACATCAAAGGCAGCGCGAATGTCTTGCAAATTGTATAGTGTGAGTGGCATTCTCTGACTGACGTGCGTCTTTCCTGATGTGATGTTATAGCTATGGTTTTCTGTCGCACATCTTCTCCCTGCCTATTGGCGATACTTCCACGGAGAACAGAATTATGCCTTTTGAACGTCCTAACTTATTGATAATGCGATACGACTGTTGTATTTGATGTAGTTTTTGGAGGCTGTAGTTTGGTTGTAGTTGTAATCTGTATCACCAAACGGATGCATTTTTTTTCATCAATACTTGTTCGGCAATGACATGTGCCACGGACCCGCTAACTTGTCGGCCGGTATCACACAACTCCACCGAGTCGCATGAAAGTCGCCTGACATATCCACACTCTTATTAATATGTCAGGACAACATCCAAACTTCAGGACTCAGGCACTTGAGAAAGCTGTGAATCTAGATGAGGTTTTATTCTCTCAGGGGTACTAGGTCAGGACGACACACGGAAGATAATCTTAGCTGCCAGCCAGTGCCAGGGTGACTAAGTATAGTCACATCAGTAGCAACTAACCAACACGTGTAGGTTGGCCATGTGGAGCTTGCAGTGCTTCGTGCTTGTCTTGAGCTTGAACGTTTGAACAGCCATCAAAGGTAAAATAACGAATGAATGGGACAATGGAACAAACAACGGTCTACAAGAGTTCATGAGGATCTCCTTCCTGATCGGGAGCAGGCGCTTTTTCGCAGCCTGGGTACGGTGAGTCCGAACGGTCACAGACAGCGATTAGCTGGTGCTTATTCTGAACTCGCAGCAACTTGGGATCTGCTCTAGGTCTGGTGGAAACACTCTGTAAACAACATCGCTCCAACAGTAATAGACTTTCTAACGTCGCAGCCTGAGTGGGCCATTGAATTTTCATTGTCCGTCTCTTTCATCTCAGTGACGATTCATACAATCCTTTTCAACTAATCGTGATCCAACGTATAAAACGTATTTCTGACGGTCTTTTCTCTCACCACATCTGTTTACAACGAACTAGCACTCTGCAATGGACTGGGACGTGGGGCCATCCCCTTCACAATTCTCCTCATCATCCCAATGGGCGCGCGCCAGTACTCGGCCTGCATCTGCAAACATGAGCATCGACGACGATGTCGGCTACGTGACATGGAAGCAATCCCAACCCGACCCCATCATCCGAGAACTCATGCACAACGCAGAGAGCAAAAAGGAGGGAAAACGAGAACAGAAACGTACGTGCTCTCACACGAGAACATTCGAGGTGTTTTTGACTTGCTTTTGTTATGCTTGCAGCCCGTTTGGATGCGTCTGAGCACACGTCCACATGGGCATCAAGCACCAGCACGTCTGTTCCTCACCGCACGGCATCCCTCCCCGGTTTTTCCACACCGTCGACAGGCACACTTGCATCTACGTTTGCGTCTAATTCATCGAGAAAACTACATCCAATGAAACTCATCTCGAAGAAAGTACCCCCGTCGCGTGCGTATTCATCTACCGCACCTGTCAAGGATGGCGTCTCTTCCGAATCAGAACTGGCCGCGAGGTACCTTCATATCATACGTAATGGCACTGCAGAGATGGACGAGAATTCGAGGCGAAAGCAAGCTGCGAAGGCGAAGGTAGAAAAAGAGGCGGCGAGTGGCACGCCGGGGGATATCGCGACCCGGAAGAATACTTGTGCATCTTCGTCTGTGTCGAGGTCCACATCTACCGCGTTAACTGCAAGGCCTTTAAAGAAGACGGCTAGTATCTCGTCTACTTCTTCTGCACCTCTGCGAGGAAATGTGATCAGTAGATCATCGAGCTCTGCAACTATCAAGCCTACAGTTAAACTTTCTAGAGACAGTGGCACATGCGGGGACATCCAGATGACGTTGGACTCAGACCGAGATACGGATCGCGAGGAAAGCACTTTCACCGATTTTGCAGGTGACTTCGCTCCAAACGAGTCTTTCTCGATGCACGTAGATGACGTCCTACCTCCTCCCAAGCGTGCTGTGGGGAGGACCCCCAGTATTGTTATGGACACCAGCCCTACGGCTTCTTCCTCAAACTCTGGGTTTACGCCTCCTTTCAAAATTCTCGCAACTGCATCCACCTCCGCATCTGCAGCAGTTACAGAGAAGATACCCCAGTCGAGACATGTTGTAGCACCCTCAGCAACTCAACGAGGTCCCCCACCGCTGGGCATGCGCCGGCAACACAATCTCCCAAATTCCGGATTCCCTTTGTCGCAATCGCGCTACGCCACTACGCAGTCTCCCTATGCGGCTTCACAAGCAAAGGGACAAAAGCCAGTGACGCTTCCGCCCTTCAAGCCTCCGCTGCTCAAGAAGCCCAACTCGAAACCTACTTCCGCGCCAAAGCAGGTCTTTCAGACTCCTGAAAGCCCGCCGACTTCGACGCCCGAGCTGGTCAAGGACGATAGCAACGATGACGGTGATGATGAAGAGGATAAATTCGGTGCGGCTGGTGCGGATTCGTCGTTTGACGTGTCTTTTGATGTGGATGTGGATGCCCT
This sequence comes from Suillus plorans, assembly GCF_016647745.1. NCBI lineage: Eukaryota > Fungi > Basidiomycota > Agaricomycetes > Boletales > Suillaceae > Suillus > Suillus plorans. The sequence goes on from NW_024537417.1 coordinate 376,769, forward strand.
GGAGGCGACCATGCGGCAGTATGATTGATGGGGTGGACGTATGCGTTTTTGACGCCGGAGACTACGAGGTGGGTGTATGCTATGGAAGGTGAATACTATGTTTCGATCTGTCTTTGATAATCCATCTACTTAGATACATGTACGCGCATTCACATATAATACTCACTTTGTGATTTTGAACTGCATATCTGGACTCTTGACTGCTACGTAGACTACATACCGGCCGGTATACCAGTCACTAAGTATTAGGATACATTTCCAGACATCATCAAATGTGGGCCAGGTAGTGGCGTTGGCACGAGTCGATACGCCAAGTGCAACATCAAAATAGCTAAAGTCTGCTAATGTGTGTCCACTGATGCGCAGGATATCATATCATTATACATGAGATTTAATCATGAGCCAGAACCTTCAAACCAGCTTGTGCGCACGTTGCTGTCTCCCCATATCATGAACTACTGCTGATCACAGTGCACTTCCTCCTGTGGGCATTGATAAGATCTTTGCGCTTGAACCTCTTCCCGCAGTCACAGGAGTACACAACCCGCAAATGAACCTCTTCCATATGCCTCAAGAGGGATTCTTTTTTAAGCACCGTACTGCAACCATCCCAGATGCACATGACGATGAGCTTAGGTGAGCCACGAATTCCATGGACTTCACGTAGGTGAGAAGAGAGATCGTGGCGTTGAATCAAGTTATCGCAAGATAGCCCGTCAGGACCATTACACTTGCACTGAAACACTTCTTCGAGAGAATGGCCCTTGTGCAAGGGTCGATTAATCATAGTGAAGCACGGTCAGAAAGTCGATAACTTACATGTCCTGGTGTAGTGGAGGACTCAGATACTTCATTACTTGAGTCGTTGTGAGAAAAAGACGATACGTGAAATGCAGGAGCAGTCGAGGTGGAAGCAGACAAAGTATCTGCGACCGTGAACAAAGTCTTCAGTTCATCATCAGGGTGGAGTGGGGGACTGTCGGGTGGTTGTTCTGCTGTATCTGAGTCATTGGAACCACCGTGCGGGGAAGTTCCAGGGAAATCATCCGGCGCATCATCGGGATGATCATCAGGCAGTTTACTACAAGAGTCTTGAAGCTCATGTCAGTCGATGGCTGGAAAGCACCACGAATCATGAGGAATTACCTGGAAAGGAAAACCTATGCATGACAAAGTCAAGCACTTCATCTGCTGAAGGACGAAGTTCGGGTTCGGATTGCAAACATTTTTGGATGAATTTCCAATCAGAGTCTATTATTTCTGGATGACCATCTGGACGCTGCGGTCTACAACCTCGGGACATCTGGGTAATAATGCATGCCATGCGGTTTGGAGCTGTAATCTCAGACCAAGGCGGCCGACCCGAGAGAATCTGTTCAATCAGTCCTCAGGGGAACGTTTTGTGACCAAACATCAACCCACTTGAAGCATTACACAACCAAAGGAGTAGATATCGCTTTTTTCCTCCAACCCCGGGTCACATGTAGTTTCTGGTAGAATGAGTTCTGGTGCAGCATAGGGGATTGCTCCGTGATGTATAGATGTCACAGCCAAATGCGACTGGCCAAGAAGGGGTTTTGTAATGGTGGAAAGACCAAAATCGATTAACCTCGCATGACCTCCCTCGTCGATCAGTATATTTGCCTGCATATTCATGAGGTTTCAGGAATGACACAGCAGCTCTAGATTTACCCCTGTTATATCACAGTGCATGACAGGAATCGAGTGCACTTGCATCAACATAAGTTACGACTTGAACGCTTCGAGAAAATAGATGGAAACTAACGGTAACGAAGTCCAGCACTGACATCCTCCAGCTTCCAACTTCGAGTTAGTCTTGAAAAGTGAAAGGGTGTGAGGGTAATGACTCACCATACGCGAACGGTCCAAGACTGTTAGATGGTTGTGGTTAGATACTAGGTATGCATTCAATGTGCCATTTGGCATCCACGGAGAAACTATGCAGCGCAATTCTGGCCTGGATCCAAATCCTGTCGCTATACCCAACAAGGGTACAATGTTGCCATGGTGTAGAATCTTCAATATGCCAATTTCTCGGCTGATTTTCTAGGTGCGTCCAAAATCAGTGTAGGCTGATATGCGGTCTTTGCACAGAGATTACCCTGTTGAGTGTCTCTAAATCATAATGGTCTGGAAGTTTGAAGGCCTTGACCGCAACCTTATCGATCAATGTCCATGTCCCGATCATGATCAGCCAGTTGCATAGTAAATTGAATCCAACACATGGACTAACGAGGGTAGAAATACCATTTGCATTAGTATAATTGCATTTCCAGACATCGCCATATGAACCTGCACCAACGTGGTCCATAGCTATTCGAGTGATAGATGGCGTCAAATCGTCTGGCAAGTCTTCCATGCTGCAGCACGGTCACATCAGAAGTTCAGTAAAACAAATACGGCGACACCAAGCACTATGACAATGTGATCATACCTCACATCGTCGTTCTCCATACTTTCTCGATCAACTTTGGAAGTGATGAAATGTCAAGTGTACAATCCTGTGAATCCACGGCTGGATGTAGCCATAGTATAGGCGTCTAGCTATGCGACTCGTGTTAATTACTTAATAGCAGTACTCACCATTCTTGACCTTGTCCTTAGCGCTAAATGGTGGATATCGATAAAAATTAGCCCGGGTATCCGATATATCAAATTTTTGGTCTTTGAATTCAAAATGGAAACAGATATCAGATCATTAATATTATCCGAGTCGCCGCGTCAAGTGCAGCGTAACTTATAGCTGGTACACATATGAGAATTCGCTCCTCATGGATGGCAACAGAGGCCCGACCCTTTCAATACTGACAAGTCACAGCTTTCGCAATTAAGTAATCTGAAAGTCTGTCTCTTGTACAAAACGTACAGTCTTTTCTCTCACTTTTATTTGTTTACATCAAACTAACACCGTGTTTGCAATGGACTGGGACGTGGGGCCATCCCCCTCATTCCAAATTACAATTCTCCTCTTCATCTCAATGGGCGCGTGCTAGTACTCGGCCTGCATCCGCTAACATGAGCATCAACAACGATGTCGGCTACGTTACATGGAAACAATCCCAACTTGACCCTGTCATCCGAGAACTCATGCAGATGCAGAGAGCAAAATGAGGGAAAGCGAGAACAGAAACGTACGTGCTCTCACACGAGAACATTCGAGGTGTTTTTTACTTGCTTTTTTCTACTTGCAGCTCATTTGGATGCGTCTGAGCACACGTCCACATGGGCATCAAGCACCAGCATGTCTGTCTCCCGCCGCACGGCATCCCTCCTTGGTTTTTCCACACCGTCGACAAGCACACTTTCATCTACATTTGCGTCTAATTCATCGAGGAAGCTACGTCTCATGAAACTCATCTCGAAGAAAGTACCCCCGTCGCGTGCGTATTCACCTACCGCACCTGTGAAGGATGGCGTCTCTTCCGAATCAGAACTGGCCGCGAGATACCTTCATATCATACGTAATGGCACTGCAGAGCTGGGCGAGAATTTGAGGCGAAGACAGAAAAGGAGGCGGCGAGCACTCCGGGGGACATCGCAATCCAGGAGATTACCTGTGCATCTTCGTCTGGGTCGAGGTCCACATCCACCGTAGTATCTCGTCTGCTTCTTATGCACCTCTGCGAGGAAGTGCGATCGGTGGATCATTGAGCTCTGCAACTATCAAACCTACAGTTAAACTTTCTACAGACATTGGCACATCCAGATGACGTTGGACTCAGATCGAGATACGGATCGCAAGGGAAGCACTTTCACCGATTCTACAGATGACTTCGCCTCCAAATGAGTCTTTCTCGATGCACGTGGATGACGTCCTACCACCTCCCAAGTGCGCTGTGGGGAGGACCCCCAGTATTGTTATGGGCGCTAGTCTTGCAGTTTCTTCCTCAAACTCTGGGTTTATGTCTCCTTCCAAAGCTCTCACAACTGCATCCACCTCCGTATCTACAGCAGTTCCAGAGAAGATGCCCCAGTCGAGACATGTTGTAGCACCCTCAGCAACTCAACGAGGTCCCCCACCGCTGGGCATGCGCCGGCAACACAATCTCCCAAATTCCGGATTCCCTTTGTCGCAATCGCGCTATGCCACCACGCAGTCGCCCTATGCGGCTTCACAAGCGAAGGGACAAAAGCCAGTGATGCTTCCGCCCTTCAAGCCTCCACTGCTCAAGAAACCCAACCCAAAAGCCGTTCCCGCACCAAAGCAGGTCTTCCAGACTCCTGAAAGCCCGCCGACTTCGACGCCTGAGCTGGTCAAGGACGATAGCAACGATGATGGTGATGAGGAGGAGGAGGATAAACTCGGTGCGGCTGGTGCGGATTCGTCGTTTGATGTGTCTTTTGATGTGGATGTGGATGCCCTGGAGGCGACCATGCGGCAGTATGATTGATGGGGTGGACTTATGTGTTTTTGACACCAGAGAAGATACGAGGTGGGTATATGCTATGAAAGGTGAACACTATGTTTTCGAATGATCCATCTACAGATACGTGCATATGTACATGCGTTCACATATAATACTCACTTCATGATTTTGTGCATATCTGGACTCTTGACTGCTACCTATACTACATACCGGTATATACCACTTGCTGAGTATTAGAATGCATTCCAAGATGGCACGGATCGTCGACGCACCAAGTGTAACATCAAAATAGCTCAAGTTCGCTAATGTGTGGTTCGCCGATACTAAATAGTACGACGCCCGGCGAGCCCAATCAATGCACTCGCAGCTCAGATTTATGCAGATCGGTCGTCCTTTTCACTGTAGAGATAGTAGATGATATAGATACTTAGCGTGCATGCATAAATATTCAATATCGATGACGCGTACAATGAGGCGTAACGTACGTGAATAGGTGGAAGTATGAAAATGTGAATAGTTATAGGAAGAAGCGATATCAAACCGTCAGAATGTATGTACATAAAACATGGGAGGTCTATCCACACATATGTCTCGAATGCGAAGAATGGGATCTCCTCGCACTGATGAGACACACGGAACGGCTTGTGCCTTTGATCGGAACTCATGCATATGGTCGGCGCGTGCAGGATATCATATCATTATACATGAGACTCAGTCATGAGCCAGAACCTTCAAACCAGCTTGCTCATCCGTCGGTGTCTCTGAACTACTGCTGATCACAGGGTTCATGCTCATGCGGACATCGAGGTTATGTTCACGCGAAACCCCCAAATGAACCTCTTTTATATGCCTGAAGAGGGACTCTCTTCTCATCTCCTTATGGCAACCATCCCAGGTGCACCTGACGCGGGAGTTGACTGAGCCACGAATTTCATGGACTTCACTTAGGTGAGAAGAGAGATCCTGGCGATGAATCAAGTGATCGCAAGATATCCCGTCAGGACCATTCCACTTGCACTGAAACATTCCTTCGTGAGAATGGCCCTTGTGCAAGGGTCGATTAGTCATAGTGAACTACGGTCAGAAGGTCGATAACTTACAGGTCCAGGTGTAGTGGAGGACTCAGATATTTCTTTGCTTGAGCTGTGAGAAAAAGACGGTACGGAAAATGCAGGAGCAGTCGAGGTGGAGGCAGACAAATTATCTGCGACAGTGAACAAAGACTTCAGTTCATCATCAGGGTAGAGTGGTGGACTGTCGGGTGGTCGTTCTGCTGTATCTGAGTCATCAGAACCACCGTGCAAGGAAGCTCCAGGGTCATTATCCGGCGTATCATCGGGATTGTTGGGTGCTGTTCCGGAGTGTGTAGAAAATGAACCACCGTGACGGCTGCGCAAATTAATGTAAACACGTGTATACGAATGTTGTGTGTGGACATACTAAGAAATTCGAGGCTTTAACCAAATTGAAGGTTTTGATTCGCGACCAGATGGACTGCCGGGTGGTTGTTCTACCGTATCTGACTCATTAGAACCACCATGTGGGGAAGCTCCAGGGTCATTATCCGGTCTATCATCGGAAGGATCGTCAGGTGGTCCACTGCCGTGACAAGGGTCTTGAAGCTCCTGTGAGTGGATGGTTGGAAAGGAAATATGTAGAATTACCTGGAGAGGAAAGCCTGTGCATGACAAAGTCAAGCACTTCATCTGCTGAAGGTCGAAGTTCGGGTTCGGATTGCAAACATCTTTGGATGAATTTCCAATCAGAGTCTATTATGGTAGGTTGACCATCAGGACGTTGCGGTCCACGACCATGCGAGATGCTAACGATGATGAACGCTTCTGACGAGATCTCAGACCAAGGACGCCGACCCGAGAGAATCTGGTCAGTCAGCCCTTGAACGAATATCTTGTGTTCGAACTAAAAACTCACTTGAAGCATTATACAACCAAAAGAGTATATATCAGCTTTTTCTAGAGGCACTGGTAGCTCGCGGGTATTGTCTGGTAGAACGAGTTCTGGTGCTGCATAGCGGATTGCGCCTGGACGTATGGATGTTGCGGCCAAGTGCGACTGGTCGATAAGGGGTTGTGTGATGGTGGAAAGACCAAAGTCGATTAACCTCGCGTGGCCTCCTTCGTCGATCAGTATATTTGCCTGCATGTTCATCAGTTTTCAAGAATGCCGCAGCAGCTCTGGGCTTACTCCTGTTATATCCCCGTGCATGACAGAAATCGAGTGCACTTGCACCAATGGTAAAGTCACAACTTGGATATCTTGAGAAAATAGATGAAAACTAACAGTAACGAAGTCCAGCACTGACATCCTCCAGCTCGAAACATCCAGTTAGTCTTGAAAAGTGGAAGGATATGATCAGAATTATTCACCATACGCGAACGGTCCAGAGGTGTTAGGTCATTGTGATTAAATACTAGGTACACATTCAATGTGCCGTTTGGTATCCACGGAGATACCAAGCAGCGCAACTCTGATATTCGTCCAAATCCTGTCGCTATACCCCACAAGGGTACGATGTTGTTATGGCGTAGAATCCTCAATATGCCTATCTCTCGGCTGATTTTCTAGGTGCGTCAGTACAAGTTAGCACGGGCGATTATGCAGTTGTCATACGAAGCTTACCCTGTTGAGTGTCTCTAAATCATAACGTTCTGGAAGTCTGAAGGCCTTGACCGCAACCTTATCAATCAATGTTTCGATCATGATCAGCCAGTTGCATAGTAAATTCCAACATATGGACTTACGAGGGCAGAAATACCATTTGCATCATAATTACATTTCCAGACATCGCCAAATGCACCTCCACCAACGTGGTCCAGAGCTGTTCGAGTGATAAAGGGCGTCAAATCGTCTGGCAAGTCTTCCGTCCTGCAGCACAGTCACATCACAAGTTCAGTAAAACAGATATGGCGACACCAAGCACAGTGATAATGCGACCATACCTCACATCGACGTTCTCCATGCCAGCTTCGTAAGCGATGAAAGGTCAACTGAGAAGTATTAGATCAAGGGCAAGGCGGACGGTATCCTGTGAATCCACACAGGATGTAGCCTATAGGCGTCTATGTGACTTGTGTCAATTAATTAATAGTGCTCACCATTCTTGTCCTTGGTATATATTCCTTAGCGCTAAATGCAACATCGTACACTTCCACTATAGCTAGTGACGTTGAACAAGTGACTGTATGGAAATGATCATATCCTGACATTGTTGGTCGTGACAGCGGTGCCATTGGACTATGGGCTCGTTGGTGGTCGTTTAAGTTCAAGGGCTAACGAACATTCAAAGTTGACAGTGATGGTGTAGTGTCATGATTAAGTAAGTAATTTCAACTCTTCATGTGCCATCCGGTATCCTCAACGCAATTTTGCATCTGCCTTGCTAGGCCATTACTATGATTCAAATTACTACTTTTCTACGGCCCGAGTATCCGATATATCAACCTCTGCTGGCGTTCTTGGTCTTCGAATTCAAAATGTATCAGATCAACTATTTTCAAGGATTTTTGGTGTTACGATGGAGGATCCAAATATTGTTGGATGTGCGGACAACTATCGACCCTATCATTGATGGTGAAAACCAATCCGCGCATTCCCTCCATTCTTTTTGCCAATGACGTACGTGACTTCTCTTCGCCTTCATATTTCTGCTCACTCATCTATCTATATATACTTACAACCCCTTCCCGATGGCGCGAGTGCCTTTAAATCCAGTGGTCATCATAATAGGTAAATTTTCGAGGCTCCAGTCCCTTGTTAACCAAACAGGAAGAATGGATTTGATATGGATATCTCACAATACGTTGCCGGCCCTCACTAGAACATGCGAGTTTCAAGTTGCTGTTATCATTCTAAAGGACATCCGCGTTTCACCAAAATTCCTTTGCTTGCCGCTAGCAAGTACGTCGTCGGCCAGGGACCGTACACAGCATCACTGGAGACTGACTGTCAAAGACATTCATTGCCTTAGCACCCTCGGACACAGTTGGTTTGTCAAAGTTCAACTCCTCAGTGCGTTTGAAAGCCACTGCGTCCCCCGTATCAACTTTGCGTTTCATCCAAAACGTTGGTCGTGGACGGATAATTTTCCCTGGGCGACCCGTATATGCAACTGTATTTAATGGTTGTCAATGATTGAAGCTAACATGGACCGTGCTCAATCTTTGAACAGATCTCTTTGCTTACAGTGAATTGTACACAGCGTTGTCGAGGGTGAGAACACTTACACGAAGAGTCTATTTGCACAGCTGAACGAAAGTCAATATCGTGCTAATATTGTGTGTCCTGTTACTACGGTAAACACTATATCGTCGAAGAGCTGACCAAAGTCAAACCGAAGTGGCGTCCTTGTAAATTAAAAGCTAGAGTTTCTAAAAAGGGTGGGGTGTGCCGCTACCTAAAGTGCGCCTAGTGCGGATGGAGCTGCGTTTTCGATATTGTACAGTGTGGGGTAGGACTTTTACAGGGATGCGGGGGGTGGTAAGGGCAGTGGGACTGAGTGGGTCAGAGCTGAGGGCGCTGTGGTCTTGGGCATAGGACGTGAGGTCAGATGGAGAAAAAAAGGAAGGAAATTTGGAGTGTATCTGGATTCTGCTGTGCCAGACAAGGGTTGTTAGTACTATCAGTTGGTTCTATAATAGGACGCATTCTTGCCGTAACGATGATGGAACTCACAGCGTCGACGCACAAACCCCACAATACACGCCCCTCTGCAACTTAGGGAAAGACACCCACAATCCCTCCAGAGTCCACCTTGACCTCACCAAATGCCATCAACCTCCAGTAAAATGTGGGAGTTCATTCCAATCACTACACGTGCACCCCTGCGAAAGTTTAAAGGTCACGAATAACTTGTAAGGGCAGTCGCAGTGTTCCTCGATAGACGACGGATGGTTACGGGATCGTGCGATAAGACGCTTCGTCTGTGGGACTCGAAGACAGGTGTTGTGTTGAAGAAAATGGAAAGGCATCACAGTGAGGTGTGGGGATTGGCAGTATCACGAGATGGCAAGCGGTGACTTTGACGGAGAGGTCATTGTCTGGCACGGAAAAACTGGTGAGTCACTCATCCAAATCATTAAAGCCCACTCCAATTGGATCTCCTCGCTAGATTTTTCTCCTGGTGGAATAGTGTTGGCCACTAGTTCATGTGACAGGATGATGACGACGCTGCGAAACACCGAAACCTGCTTGATAGAAAAAGGCTCGATTCACAATAATATAGTAGGGTCACTTTGACTCTGTTACACGGGGGAACAAAAAATAAAATAAAATATTGGACTCGATCATGCCAATGCCCACCACCTGCTCTTGTTCCCAACATGAAGTCCAACTTCAACCTCAACTGCTTAGTATTAGGCGACCACTCCAGGAACATATTCCCGGTCAAGATTGTATCGACGAAGTTAGTTATGACCTGAAAGAATTGATCAAGGAAAAGACACATGCATTTCGCGACCTGGATGCAAGCGCTCTCCAGCTATGGAAAGTGAGTGATCTGATACTTTGGAAGGTCGACCTGCTTGTCGACAATACCCTCGAGCATCCGAGTCATGTCAGCAATCTCAAACTAGATCACAAGAAAGAATTATCGCCTGTGGATCAAATGGTTGAGGTTTTTGACACTCCTCCTCACCGTAAGCACCTGCATATTGTTGTCCAGCCGTTACCTGCTCGTGAGTTGTCTGTCGATATCGCCTCTCTTTCATCCATACTTATTGCGGTGTGATCAAGGTGTTTCTCACTCAGCCGGCTACTCGTTGATCAACCTCAACTGCCTAGTATGAGGCGACCACCCCGGGAACATATTCCCGGTCAAGATTGCATTGACGGACACTGTTGGTAACTTGAAAGAGTTGATCAAGGAAAATAAGCCTGCATTTCGCGACCTGGATGCAGACACTCTCCGGCTATGGAAAGTGAGTGATCTGATACCTACAATCGGGTGCGGACGATCTAATACTTTGCAAGGTCGACCTGCCTGTCGATGACACCCTCGAGAGTAATATCGACAATCTCAAACCAGATCACAAGAAAGCATTATCGCCTGTGGACCCAATGTTTGAGGTTTTCGACACTCCTCCTCAGCGTAAGCACCTGCATATTGTTGTCCAACCACCTCTTCGTGAGTTATCGGTCGATATCGCTTTGACACGGTGACTGAGCTGATGGCTGCCTCCCAGACGGGTCTCGTAATCATCTACAACCTTTGCCTTCCGCACTCCTGTATAAGCAATTTTGTGGAAAGTACAGCCAGGAGCCTCCTCCCATCTACGGACAACCTTCTGAATTCAAAGGCATACAAAAAAATCCGGACCAGTTCGTTCACTGGGATCGACCCCCTGAGAATGCACATACTATACCCTGCACACTACTTCATCCAATCTTTGGCACATTCATGGACGACTGCGAAAATATTGAGCCAACGCCAGACGACAACAAGTTGGCCATGACATTGTCGGTGGTTATGTCCGGCTTCTTCACAGACGAGAAAGCACGAGCTTACAAATTTCGTGAAGTCCTGCAAGAGCACGGTATCAACATTACGGCCACGACAATTAGTGGCACCGTCTATGTCACTGACGGCGACATACAGTACAAAGGTTTCCGTTATGCAATCGCTAAAGTTAAGAACGAGTTAGGGTCCACGGCGACCGAACCCCACATGCAAACCATTCTATATTATATACATTCTACTGAGTCTTTCGCGAAGGCCAAGCCTACATTTAGGTTTGCAGTATTTCACAACTCGCGATGCATTGATCACAACTTCAACAGGTCCGCACATCGATTTCTCAGCTGCTGTTTGGAGCACTCGTCCGAACATGCAGGTGGTTTCGACTGCTTTACCTCTCTTTCATCACCCCACTGATAGCAAAATGCGTGCGATGGTCGCTCGGCACATTGGTGCGCTCAGGAAAGCTCTTCGGTCCCTCTTGGCATGTTACCAGGGCATTACGTCCCCTTCTCCCGATCAAGACCTCGAATTTCTGGACTCTAAATTTCAAGATCTCATGTTTCCATACCCGTATTCTTTCACTTGCATCGAGACATCGTTGACGTGTGATTTCACGTACTACCATCAAATGGATCATTCCAGACTACCCTTTTCCGCCGTCAAGACGACCGATGACAAGACGCTCTGCATCAAGTTTGTCCGTCGCTACTCTAAGGAAGTACATCAACGATGTGCTTCGGACGGCTTCGCTCCAGCACTTCTGGGCTTCGAACAGCTACCAGGCGGATGGTACATGATTGTGATGGAGATGATCACGGATGATTACTGTCGTCTCCAGGATATTACCGTTCCTTACCCTCATCACGATGCACTCGCTACGGAACTCCAGTCTCTTCATCGAGGAGGTTATGTTCACGGAGACGTCCGGGACACAAATATTATGGTAAAAAAGGACTGCAGCCCTGGATTCATGTTGGTGGATTTCGACTGGTCTGGAGCGATAGGCGAAGCCCGATACCCAATGAACGTATATTGAGGAGAACGTCTCTGGAGACCTGATGGAGCAGAAGACGGACAGTTGGTCATGCCCGAACATGATATGCAGATGTTGTACGTCATATTTCCAAAAGGCACCTTTGTTTGAACTAGTACGGTTGACCAGTATTGATTTTACTAGATTTGTATTACATTCCGTAGATTACTGATCTGTATGTTTAAATTCCATCAATGACTGAGATACTTATCTTGAGGCTGGTTCCCTGGACAAGTCTCTCGATGCACGTGAACGACATTGTGCCACCACCGACTCGGAAGCGTGCGAAGGGGAGGACACCCAGTACCGTCATGGCCCCATCTATTAGTCGTCCTACTACGGCTTCTTCCCGAGTTTCTGCCTTCCTCCAAAGCTCTCGCAACTACAACTACCTCTATATCCACAACTGTTTCAGGCAAGATACCCCCGCCGAGACATGCCGTGGTGCTCCAAACGACTCAATGAGGTCCCAATGCACCCGCAACACGACCTCCCCAATTCCAATTTCCCTTCGTCTCAATTGTGCTACTATGCTACCGGGCAATTGCCTATGTGGCTTCACATGCGAAGGCAAGTTATGCTACAGCCTTTCAAGACTCCCGAGAGCCCGCCCACTTCAATGCTCGAGCTGGATAATGACGACAACGGCGACAATGATAACGAGGAGGGCAAAGTCGGTGCGGATTCATCGTTTGATTGTGTTTTTAATGCGGATGCGGACGCTCTGGTGGCGACCACGCGGCAGATGCATGCAGTTTCTGTGCCGGAGAGCGGTACCGGTATGCGTTTTTGATAATTCATATCTATATATTCACACGTGTGATTAGTTGGGGGAGTCCGCACCTTCTTGATCTTCTCAGGTGACATCTATCTGCTCCTCTGCACTCTGCACCTCCCCTAAACTCTATCCAAGTTTCTTGCCCTGCATCGCTGCCATGTTTTGGACTCCGTTTCTGGTACGCGCTGTACCGTGGCTATAATTCATGTCGCCGTCTACGTGATTTTTGATGAGAAGCAATCTGCTGACAACTTACTATATAGTACTAGTGTAGCGTACCAAGTGAGAACGTTTGGATGTCCTCGGGATGATCCGGCGTACTCGGCCCAGTATTAGTAGCGCGCTGTTATCGCTTTTCTGCATTAGCATAATATCGCCAAATGTGGTCCAGATGCCAGGGTGCGCTGGCACAAATCGTCGACGCGTCGACGATGACCGCATCAAATAACTGAGTCGAGTTAGCGATACCTCAGGCTCGTTCAAAATCGTGACTCTTGTGCCCTGGGTCACCGATAGCGACCGTAATCTCAATAGAGAGAGATAATTTCTATCTTTATCTATCGTCAGGAAGACGCGGTCCTCTACGAACTGTCCTATGGCGTAATTCCAATAGAGCTTCGACGATACTCCGAATCCCAAATGGCCCATCTGGAACTGTTGAGACTCCAGCCGAGGCGCTCCTTTCCGGCTAGATATCATGTTATAAAAAAATATAAAGTGATGTAAAGCAATATATAGGTCCGAGCCCAGCATGAATTTGGCGTTACAATGCTTTATATTAATTTATACATTACGTATGTACCGGTGATTGGGCTTACAAAATGATACGACTAGTCTCACCTGTCGGTCTATCTCGGAAGGTCGAAGCGAACGTTACACCTCGACAACTTATCTATACCTTTATTACACATGGACGTGTTACAAAGTTACCAACCCACCTTTGTCCATTTTCTGTTGACATTGTCCGTTCTTCAAATTCACTCGCTGCCCTCGTGAACGAGACTTTTACAACATGACAAAGATGGCAGAGTCGCCATCTCCAGCAGTCGAGGAGGCCAAAGAAAGACCAGGTCCATCGTGGACAAAGGTTGAGGAGCACGTCATCCCTGAAAATCGCCTAGGGATTGTGTTTATTGGCTGGATGTGCACAATTTTCTTGGTAGCCATAGATCAAGTACGTATTTGTGTTATTTTATTGATCAATGTCGGATTGACATACCATAAGACTGTCGTTGCCACCGCCCTGCCCACAATTGTAGCTGATCTAGGGGGAGGTAAGAACTATAGTTGGGTGGGGAGGTACGTATGTGTTACATATGGTGTCATTACATGGTAATATTTTCCACGTAGTGCTTACATGCTGGCGTGCTCCTCTTTGAGTCCGCTATATGGCAAACTATCCGACATTCTAGGCGAGTGCTCTTTGAGTGTTATGAAGTGTTGCTCGGGAATCAACTTATGACTGGGATCTGCAGGCCGCAAATCCATGCTATATGGATGCATCCTCGTATTTTTGGTATGTTATTGCTAGCACGCGCGTCCGACTAGGCTTTGACCTCATAGACTAGATTGGATCAGCGCTGTGTGGTGCAGCTCAGAACATGTCATGGTTGATTGCCTCTCGTACCATCCAGGGTGTTGGCGGCGGCGGCATCTTCCAACTCGTACAGATCATCATATCCGACATCGTTCCATTGGAAGAGTGAATATGTGTTACCAGCACCAAGTCATTGTTGATCATATTTATTTTCCAGGCAAGGCAAGTACAGTGGTCTCGTTGGTGCCACTTGGGGCACAGCAAGGTAAGGTTAAATAACACACCGCCGTTAAGCCTCCAAAGCCTGAAACTTATTTCTCAGCGTCATCGGACCGTTAATCGGCGGTGTGAGGTCTCCCATCTTCTGAGGGGATCTGAGAATTGATTTTTTTTTTGCGTTACAGCTTTTCACTGATCATGTATCTTGGAGGTGGTAAGTTTGCGTGTGCTATTTGTTGACCGAAGGTTCACGATTGACGCGTCTCAGGTGCTTCTGGATTAATTTGTGCGCTTGATATGTTTCAAATCTTTGCCACGAGATCAGAAGCTTATTACTAACACGTCTTATGGACAGACCGACTGGTGGCTTAGCTGGGGCACTTTTATTCTTTTTCTTAAATCTGAATCCGCACCAAGGAAGGCCGTTCCGCGACCATGTCCGAGAATTTGATTTCGTTGGACTGTTTGTGATTGTTATAGGGGTTATTTGTCTCCTTATTGGTATCAACTCAACGACGTGTAATTTCATCTTCTTGCTCTACAGAACCGAAGCCCATTACTATTTTCTGTAGGGAAAAACCCCCAAACCATTGCACTCCTTGCTGTGGGAGGTACACTGCTCATCATCGGTGGGATCAATGAGATTTATACGAAGCGGTCGCCCATTATTCCTCCTCGTCTTTTCCAGGCGAGTTCTTGAGAAAGCTCTCCAGATCAATATCGTTTCTCATGGTTTTCCAGACACGTACGACGGGCTTTGCATTAATTTCTGTCTTCATACATGCTACGATATTCTCCGCAGGTGTGTCATGCACCCGAATCTGTCTCGGGAGTACTAACAATCATTTACGTGACTACTCCAGGTTCTTAGTGAGTACGTTCAGACAGAGCTTATACTTGTCATCATCATGTGTTTTCTAGCTACCTTCCAATGTACTACCAAGGTAGGCCTGTCCTATAGCCTTCGAGTGTGCATTTTGCTGAACTCGACACAAGTTCTTGGCGCATCGGCAACAAGTTCTGGCGTCAAGTGAGTATTGAACCCATGCATCATTATTATCCTATGTTGCTGATATGCGCAGAATGCTTCCTTACTCGTTAAGCTGTAGTCTCATGTCATCAGTTTCTGGAATGATTGTGACTCGCACGGGATCCTACCGCCCTGTCATATGGTGCGGATGGATTTCCATGACGCTTGGTTGGGGCCTCATGACTATGCTGGATAACACGACCACTGTGTACGTACTTAGTCGTGTCGCAGTCACGCGGTCATTATAGCTTTTTCATTTAGTGCAGCACAGGAAATCTACCCCCTTATTACTTCCCTCGGTGTCGGTTGCTTGTTCCAGGTGAGTTAACCACATGATAACGATGCACGGTCTTCATCACCTCTGCAATAGAGCCCGCTTATTGCCATACAGGCAGCCATGCCTATAAAGGATATGGCTACCAGTACAGGCACTTTTATGTTCCTCCGGTGGGTGTGACTTTACGATTTATTTTTCGTAGGTACTTATTGGTCTCGAGAACTCTTGGGAGTACGGTAGGCATGGCGATGGGGGAAGCTGTTATTTCCAGTGTCCTCCAGCAGAAACTGCAGGGCATCCAAGGTCTCACAATCGACACTTCTGCCACGGCTTTAAACGGTAACATAAAGCGGATCTCTTCCATTTCTGTAAGCACGCTACCATGGTCTCGGTTCTGGCTTAACGATCACTCCCACCAGAACCCAACAGTGCGCCACGAAGTCATGCATGCTTACTCGCGATCTATCAGCACGATTTGGATAGTCAGCACCCCACTATCTGCATTCGGTCTCTTTCTAGTTCTCTTCCTCCGTAGCTACACACTCAAACGTACGATCATCCGCGGCGACGAGAACAAGCTGAGAGACGCTGAGACGGGTGCTGAGCAATCGACAGTTGCAGATGCAGACGACTTAACAGCCTTGGAGTTGGAGCGTTTTGGGAAGCACCAAGCATCGGCCTGCTCTGATAACGTCACTGGATCAACAGACTCATTGGACGATATTGGCAAGCAGGATATGAAAGCATAGAATGAGGGGAAAAAATTCCCCTGTATCTCTGGCATAGAGGTGGGCGAAACCCAATCATACTCCATCGATGGTCTGACTCGAGTAGCAATAACACCTCCGCTCACATCACAACTGTTCCGATGCCATCGTCGCTGCTGCGTCTTGGGCTGCATATTATAAGGATTACCGAGCGGTTGACGCCGGAAATAGCCGAAGTAACGCTCACCTCTACCATCACCATCAAAATCTTCAGCACGGACCTCGTCTTCATCCTATCCTTGTTCCCCATCAATGCCTCGTATACTCGACCCTTTATTATTCTGGTCTCCGTTATCCTGCTCGCAGCCGAACCGCCGAAAACTGTCAAAACCTATGCGCACTCTCGTTATCCTGTCAAACCATATCCATTCATACCTCCGCTCGCTCATTTTTCGTACTCTTTCGCGTTATATCTACTCTACCTTCTCGGATGCGACAATTCTACCTTCGGATTCCGCTTTTCGCATTTAATTTCGGCCTAGCCATCAATAAGGACCCTTACTATTCTAAAATATAAGTAGCCCGTGTACAGTCCATACTGACAGGCAATCACATCCAGTCACGAAGTCTCGCTCTCGCACTCATTGAACTCTCGTCTAAAACGTTTCAAAATCATCACATTCCCTATTGCCTAAACGTTCGCTGATAACTATCTAACTCTTTAGCGCTCGTATATCCTCCAGCGGTCTCCACACCCCTTTGCACTCGCAAGTCGTACGCCGACTTACAGTATGGCCATGATTTATTCCATCAAATGTGACTCGCGGTTCCATATAACATTCGAAATATATTGTAGAGCTCCGATTGTGGATGGCTAGGCGATGAACCAGGGCTAGGAAAGATGTAAATGTAAACATGCGAGTATTCTGTGTAGAGGTGCTATGATTCCTGAACCCGAGATCCTCAGATTGAATGCTTCCGTTCATGAGCGGGATAGAGTGGTGGACTGTTGGGTAGCGGTCAGTCCATCTTGCATGTCCCCACGCATCCCCCTTGTGCACTAATAATTCCCAGGACAGTTCGTAGAGCACCGCGTCTTGACAGTTTCCATTGTTTGTTGTAGTGCATAAGTATTGAAATCCGTTCACCGTCCCCATATCAATCATATGGTTAAACTCCATCAAGTGTCTTGCTCCGCTGCTTAGCTGCTATGGCTCCAATGCCGATTCGCCGAACACTAGACCAAATACAAACGCCATTACGTCCGGGAGTGATGACCGAGAACCAGGCAGCACCGAACCCTGTTACGGGACTAGTGACCCTAGATTCGGAAGCGGCGAACGAGGAACAGTGCCAAATGGATTAATGTCGCCTAGATAAATGAGAAGCACCGGTGCCGAAAACTGTCATGGGACCCGTGCCGTCGAGATTTAGGAGTGACGAACAAGCACTTGAAACAAAATAAATATTCAAATTTATGAATCTGTGCCGGTTTGGAACCTATGAAGATCCCCGACCTCGAGGTGCTGTGACTGAAGTCGTCAGCTCATGATCAGAATGGGGCGGGGCGGGGTGGAGGACTACTGAGTGGTTATTCTGTCATGTCCAGGCCATCATATCTTACATGCATCTGGATAATCATTATATGGTCTTGAAAAATCTCGAAACGCACAGTGTAAGTCGATTATCAGCAAATCGCTACCTGAGAAGAAACCCTACGTGCAGATGAAGTCCCGATCTGAGTCTATTATTGCAGAATTGCCATGGACGCTGCACCGCGTCCGCGACCTTCAGATATTAATGATTCAGGATTTCCGGCTTTTTACATCTCAGACAAAGGCCCTTCCTGAGAGAGCCTATTGAAACAGAGTCTTAAAACGAAGATTCTGTGACAAAAATACTCACCCATCTGACGCATTACACAACCAAAACTCGGAGTAGTGGCGGCGGCCTAGGTGTTGGTTTTTCCAAAGGCCCCAGGTCACGGATACCATCTGATAGAACGAGTTCCGGTGCTACATAACGGCACCTGAATGTACAGGAGTGACAGCAAGCACGATTGACGTGGAAGAGGTTCACGTGGTTTAGAGCAGTTCGAATAAGGGTGTTTAATCCGTCTTGTCGTAAACCGAGCAACTAGTGACTGGTGACGTCACAAATGATAAGGTTCAGCGTGACGTCCAAAGTTAGAGTCAAAGTTAGGCTTAAGGTTCCTCGGTATTTTCCGAGATGCGGGCTTACATTGGACCGTAACTTCCAGAAAGTTGGTTAGTCTGCGTGAGGACAAGTCACAGACTCTTCCTACATGTCCTCGTAACTTCGAAATTCCTTCACTCTGTATTTTGGTGACAAGACACAACATTTAATTGCGCGCTTCCAAGTTCTCGAGCGCCGTGTTTGAAGTACTTGATACCATCAACTCCGGACCTCCGAAGGGTCACTAAAATCATCTGGTCGGTCACAGTACCACCGTATATCTATTTCTGATGCCTTATCTCAACTCTATCCTGTATTTGAGAAGTGGTAATGGGTCCCGTGCTAGTTTCCTTCTTCCCTAAGTCCCAGGTCCTCCTTTCTCCCATAACCGTCTAGCGAGTGGAAATGCCCAGCCTAACATTGCCCGAGTGTGGGCGCTATATCTCGCCTCCGGCCACAAATGAGGACTGTGAGGGAGTATCTAATCCACATAGTGCGTCTAGCTAACGACTCAGCGTGTAGTAGAGTTTGCAGACCTGGCCATCGTTGATCTTTCCAAGGCCCATACGCCGGAAGGACGGGCAGAGCTCTATCCCCAACTTCGAGATGCGCTGCGCACCTACGGCTTTGTTTATGCTATAAACCATGGTTATAGCCAGGCTCAGGTGCGCTTGTGCACGTAGCCCATACTAAGGTTTCTGAAGTGCTGTTGTAGCGCGATAGGATCTTTGACATATCTAATGTCCCTTTCACCGTTGTTCCTCCGGATGAAATGAAGACATACGCCGCGAACATCGAGAAAGTCGGGTACTATGCAGGCTTTAAAGCTCGTCAATTCTGGGTGTGTCACATTCTAGCAAGAAACGTACATGAAAGCTTGTCCTAATCGCCCAATGATCAGAAAGTCGATGCGGAGAATCAAGTTCTCGATCAGATCGAGCACTATGGAAGTAGGTGCTACAATCTTCTGTGTGGTAGGCGTCCTTTACACTTTCGACAGTTAACAAGGACGTCACAAGGCGTCCGCACCCTCAGGCCTTGCGTCCCTTCCTCCCGGAAATCGATGCCTTCGCCCGACATAATCACTTCAACGTTGTTCATCCAATCCTTCGGTTAGTTCTTCGCGAGCCTCTTGTTGATACCTCATCTTACGAGCGGTCTCTTGCAGCTTGCTCGCTTTGAGCCTCGAGTTGCCCGAGGAGACTCTAGTAGAAAAACACAACTTTAACGGCACAGGAGAAGCATGTGGTTGGTCTCATTCTACGATATTTAATCCTATGTTGATGGGCGATATGCAGTCAGATTTATGAAATAGCAAGTGACCCTTAATCGTACTACCTGCTTGTCAACCTGATCAATATTCCTAAAGTTATAGGCGCACCAAGGAAGAAGAGGAGAAATCTAAAAATGTCTGGTTGAAAGGACACACAGGTATATTTTATTTCACTACTTGTCGTTATATGTCCCTCAACTATGCAGACGTTGGCAGCGTCACCATTCTGTGGAGCCAACCTGTTGGAGGCCTGCAAATTCAGGCTCCAGACGGCAGATGGAAATGGGTCCGCCACATCGAGAACGCTTTGGTGCGCAAATGAGTGAACCACTGTGTAACAATCACAAACTCAATGTTCCGTCCTCAGGTCATCAACACAGGCGACATGATGGATTTCTTCAGTGGTGGTTACTATAAGCCCACGATTCATCGCGTCGTCCAGCCTCCTGAGGATCAGCACAACTACGACCGTCTGGGCGTATTCTTCTTCTCAATGCCAGATGATGATGTTCGCTTAATGCCGTGTGTTGAGAGCCCGGTACTCCGCCAGTTCGGCATCCAGCGCCGGTGCCCTGACGAGGACGCCCCGCTGTGCGCAGCGTGGAGGAAGGGAAGGACAACAACATATGGTAGGTCTGATCTTAAGAAGGGAATAGAGCACAATGTCGAAGAAGAGGTCATTGAGGGGATAGTGGTGAAACATTACAACTAAGGAGTCGCAGACTACCCATGTGCGCATGTCTCGAAATAGGTATGGTGTATACGATATTGATCAGCAAATTTTGAAACCCTATAACCATTTGGAAAAGGCCGCAGAGGTGGTACGTATACAAACAGTACTCCTACGTATATTTATCAGTGTCGCCAAAAAGGCGCAACAAACATTACACTCCACGAGCCTCAAGACGACTGCGGAAGAGCTTCTGGAACTGCGAGGCATGATCAATGTCCATGAGCGTGTTGTGTTCTCCAGGCACATCAGTAAATATTGGGTCGCTGCGACTGAAAGCACTCCATGGCTTGAGCTCCTTGAGCCAGTTGACCTTGTCATCCGGGCCGCGAGGCGGGACGGCGTAGAAAATATCGATGACAGCTGGAGAGAGACATGAACAAACTCTGCCAAAGTCGAGGAATGAAAGACTTACGAGCTGTGCCCGATGGGGTGTATCCCTTTCCACAGCGCAAGAGAGACGCAGAGACTTTGATCCAGTGTTCAAGAGTTTCAGGTGTCAGCTGGAGCTCGGCGAGACGTTCAGGAGGCGACATATTCCACACGATCTCGAGCCTCTCCTTCTGCGTGAGCGGTTTAAAAGTGGGCACCATACTCTCAGAATCATGCTTCGATATAAGACCGAGGAAGAACGCAACGTGGAGCGTACACATGAGGTCAATGTCGTGCATTTGCTGAGCGATATAAGGAGGAACGTTGACGAGACCGAAAAACTTGACTTCTTCGCCGATGGCCTCCAGGCGCTTGACTACCTCAAATGCCATCAGACCTCCATAGCAGTAGCCAGCGATGGCATATGGTCCCGCCGGCTGGATCCTCCTGATACTTGCAGTATAAGAGGAAACCATCTCGTCCATGGACGTGAAGAAGGGCTGACCAGGCTCGAAGCCACGAGCACGGAGTCCATAGAATGGACGCTCATTCTGAAAGTACTTGGCAAGATTGAGGAAAACAAGAACCTCTCCCACTCCAGGGTGCACGAAGAAGAGGGGTATCTTGTCTCCGGTCACTTGGAGGGGAACAGCGGGGTCGTATTCCTCAGCTTGACTGTCTTTGGAGAGCAATGAGTCGATATAGTTGGCCAGGCTCGAGACATCGGGGTGTTTCAGGATTTGTATGGCGGGGATTTCAGGCAGGCCAAAGTACGCCTCTCCTTCACGCTTGAGCCTGCAGATTATTTGTGTTAGTGAAGGCCATTTTTATGGTGGTAAATTATGTATTTACCTGAGAACACCGATAGATGTACCACCGAATTCAAAGAAGTTATCGTTCGCCGACACTTCGTTGTCTGCAAGGTTGAGGATACCTGCGTACATCTTGGCAAGATCCTTTTCCGTTTTCGTGGAGGGTGTTACGAAGGAAGCACCGCGTGCCTCGCTAAGAAGCTCGTCAGCGCGGGCGATATGCTTCGCCAACCCACCTCTCTGAAGGAGGATGAGGAGGCGAGACCGGGAGAGTTTCCCCAGAGTTGTCTTCTCCATCTGCTTCACAGGAATTGGAACAATCATTTGAGGTGGCTGGGTGATCATCTTGACAGAGATATCGCGTAAAGCACGGTGCATGGCAAAGAGTTTCATGGGCGCGTCTGCTCCATCGAGGTCGAAAGATGGCGAGTAGAAAATGACGAACCCTTCGGTTTCCTGGCCAGGAATACGGTATGGAGCAGCAGCGAGGAAGGAGTGCGTGACGCCTTCCAAAGTCTGGAGATAGGTTTCAAGCTCAGGGATACCATATGTGACACCATGGATGATGACAGTGTCCTTGATGCGACCGATAAGGCGCATAGAGCCACCTTCGATGATGCCTACATCACCAGTGCGGTACCAGCCACCCTCGATAAAGCTGGAAGACGTAGCCTCGGGGTTTTTGTAGTAGCATACAAAAAGCATCGGTCCGCGAACCTGAAGCTCACCACTCTCGCCATCTGCGCGCGGAGTAGTGCCATCTACAGGGTCAACGATGCGCATCTCGCAACTAATAACGGGACGTCCAAGGTCAAGGAACTCGCGAGTAGGTTTGGTTGTAAAAATATCGACTGGATCAAAAATGCAGCCACCGCTGCAAGACTGGTCAACTCAGATGTATCGATGTTGTATAAAGATTCATACCAAGTTTCTGTCATTCCAAATCCAGCAGAGACTATGAAGGACACTGCGGAGGGGTTCTTGCTAAGCTTTTTCATGGTAGCAGCGAAGGTTTTTGCGGTCTTCGAAACCACTGCTTCACCTCCGCTGATGACCCGCTTGATGGAGGATAGGTCGAAAGATCCGAAAAGGTCAGTACGCTTTTCAAGATCGCGAGTGAGCTTGGCTAGCAGAAAGTTTGGTGCGAAAGCTAGACCAATGGACTGAAAAAAGAAGCATGATCAATCAATAAGTAGAAGCCACGGCTGAATTGAGACATACATTTTCGTCGATCAGACGAAGCATGCGAACGGAATCGGACAAAATAACAGATGCATGTACATGAACCTGCGAAGCACCATATAGGAGAGGTGTAACGTGCATTTCCAAAGACCCTGCGACGTGATCAAATCCTACCCCTGACGGCCATAGTTAATTCTAGAAGCTCCAACGATGGTTGTCTTACAGTTCAAGACTCGAGACTCAGAAGGCGGGCCAAAGCGTAGCTCCTTGGCACGGCAAGCAGCAATAATGGTACGGTGCGTGTGCACGACCGCCTTTGAGAACCCGGTCGAACCTGAAGTCAGGAAGAGCATTGCGTGATCATCGGGCTTAGGCTCGTATGCAACCCAGTCAGCTGGGACCGTGAACGTCTCTGCTGAAGCTTTCAGGTCAGAGAACAAGTGAACCTCCAGACCGTCAATGGAACTGATCTGTTCAGCACCAAGCTCATTGGTGAGCCAAATTGCAGATTCAAACAGGTTCTTGATGTGAGCAACATGTGCCTCCTTGTGCGCCTGTTGTGCACTGAGTACGGGCTGTAAGCAGGGGACATAGCCAGCTATGAGACAAGCCCAGATGGCAGCCATATTTTCTTCGTGTTCGGTAAGGTATACAACAATAATTGAGCCAGTAGGCTTTCCCCACTCGAGCATTGCGCGTGCAAGGTTACGAACATATTGGTTGAATGCGCTGAAAGTCTTTGTCTGAATGGAGGAGTCGTGTGCGGAGGAGGTTATGAAAGAAATCTCGTGTAATGGATAGCGGTTGGCAGCTTGAGCGATGATGTCATGAACCGTGTTAACATCAGGTTCTGCCATTGTGAGGTATCAGAATGATCGACTGTGAAAGTTGTGTGATATGTTGACGGCGGACGTCCGACTTTATATACTTCTTCATTTGGCATCAAGGAGCATTCTCTCGTCCTGGCATGAGTTTAGCATCACATCACTTTGAGTGGTAAGTGTTCAACTTACACTGTCACTTGCAATTGGCCGCGTCACCAACTTCAAATTGTGTAGTGGCCGAAAATTATTGGCCGCTCTACACCACACCCCATACTATGATGCGGACGGATCTACCGGTTCATATCATGAGTCAGAAAGGTTCAGGATTATTGAATGGCAACTTGGCAAACCAATTGTCACAACTGAACATCCGAAATTGATCGGGGCCACACACGTGCTTCAAAATGGAATTCATCACATTTCTGGTTTATTGGTCTCGAAACAACATTCGAACAACCTTCAAGGATGACCTCATTCCAGTAAATCCTTCACTTGTGTTTCTGAAACATCGATGTCTTTCAGACGCCTGCTTCCAGTGCGGGATGCTCCTCATCACCGACTTAGGTCAGTAGCGAGACGCTGATGCACAAGTACACTTCTTTTTCATCGCTTGGCGGATCATCTATATGAAGAATCAGCGAGGGAAAGCTAAAAACGTTGGGGAAAGCCACGAACATGGCCACGTCGGCAGTACTGATGAATACTACCACACTAATGGAACAATCATAATCGTGACGACACTGGAGAACATGTTACGAGTGTGCCAACACATTCATTGCCAATGGTATCGCTGGTGACCTGAACTCACTTTACTTCACTTTATGTAAAAATGGGGCAGTCCGTCAGAGAAAATCAAAGCAACCTCATCTATCCATGTTTTTGTAGTTTAGCGACTGGATGAGGGGAGAAACGATGTCTAGAAACAAGACAGGTATAGTATCCTGAGCTATGTGTGTAAAGTGAGGTGAGCTGCATGTGATGCGTGGGCGGGCACTAATCAGTTCATACCGCGTGCCAAGGCTTGATTGAACGTACACCAATGCCGAGCGCATCGGACAAATGGTTCAACTCGTACAACGCGAGGAGTCTGCGCATGAGACTGAAAAGGAGTGAGCCACTGAGCGAAATGGCACATCCCATTTATCCGGATTGAAGAGAGGGAGCAGCAGCTGGCGAGCGCGAAAACTTGAATAGCGAAAGAAAGCAGAGGCACCGATCTCGACTGGAGGGTCGGCGCCAGCTACCACCATGTCGAATCCCGTGAGCTGGTACTAGCAGACCATGGTTGTGCCACTGAAAATAAAGCAAAATGTTTGTTGAACTTCCAAGACAGAGCGTAGACTCGGACTTGGCGCGCGCACTCCTTAGACTAATAGACCGAGCCTTTCCGTCAGACCGGCCCACGGACCGGTCCACAAAACCCAACTGCAGGATGACTCATCAGCCTGAGTATTGAACGTATGCAACAACTCTAGTCACATCAGAGACGCCCCATAAAAATGGACTACTACTAAACCTATAGCAACACACCAATCAGAGCCCACTGCCAGCAATCCGAAAATGCACAATGCGCGCTGTCCCATTTCTTGTGGGCCTGTGTGGGCCCTATTTTGATCCCATTGCTGATCAGATTTACTACGTGGCCTTCTGTCAAAATCATGTACATCCTGTCCCAATGATATTACACCACGAGTGAAGTTATTCGAACGGTGATGTCATATAGAAAGGTAGAGCGCCGCTTTCAGGTTTTTGCTAATAATTCACTCACCAGAAACAAATTCACTTGAAGCTCCCGTCATCATGGTGACGTCTGTTTTCGCTGTTTGTGAGTCAAGTTGATGGTTAAATACTACGAATGACGCACGCAGTGACTCTCATATAATGAGGTGAATAAGAGAGTTGAACATGTTCTAAACGGAGAGTTCGCTGTTTACTCCCTTTTTGCGTTAAGCCGACATCGCTATGGGAGCAGCGCTACCACTATGGCTCAAGTTTCTAGACAAAGTATGCACCTGCTTTTGGAACAGAGAGCAAGTGCTGAGTCCGTTCTGCAGACGTCCAAAGTCGTGACTGTGTTGACTGCAGCTGCTCTTCTCTATACCCGCTCTGCAGGAGTCGCTTTTTTTGTGACCGGCGCATTGTTATGTTCGAAAATTGCCAAGGTCATCAAGAAAGCAATACGACAAGAGCGCCCATCACAGTTCTCTGGGCGTAAAGTGTCATATGGGTGCGGAAACTCGATCCACTTCCATTAGTGCATACAGACGTCTGATTACATCGTCAATACAGGATGCCTAGTTCACATGCATCTACATGCACCTTCTTCGCTGTATATATTACCTTTGCTTGCCTTGAGCTACCTATCCACTCCGCCTTCCCTCGTTTCGCTATGTTCGCCCCACTGGTTGTCTGCCCATGGACATGCATGATAGCTATGTCAAGGGTCCGGCTGGGCCATCACACATGGCCACAGATTGCGGCAGGAGCTTTACTTGGAGTATGCTGTGCCAGTCTTTGGTTCAAACTATGGGTGGACGATGTGGGTGGGATCATGACAATTTTATCATCAGCGAATGTCGAGTTCACTGTTGTCTC
Source organism: Suillus plorans (assembly GCF_016647745.1). Classification (NCBI taxonomy): domain Eukaryota; kingdom Fungi; phylum Basidiomycota; class Agaricomycetes; order Boletales; family Suillaceae; genus Suillus; species Suillus plorans. The sequence goes on from NW_024537417.1 coordinate 403,197, forward strand.
ACTTATCTCACTTTTTTGGGTAAATTAAGCGCAGCATATCTTCGATCTCTATTTGCAAGTTGAGCGGATCCCTCTACTTGTTTCACACTTTTCTCATTTTCAATAACTCTTGATTCAAAAAAGTAACATTCCATTTTGAATTCATTTGCACCCCACCAGCCTTCCGACAGCTCCCAGTTTCTAGGCTGATAGGTAGCACCCAGCTGAGCGGGCGGAGCAATTTTGACATAGACGACACACCACGCTACGCCTGTTCGATGTTCACTAGCAAAAGGAAGAGTGGACTAAATCCATCCGACTAATATCGGTATCTTGGGAGACAACCTATTGCGAGCAGCTGAGATGAGGCTGGACAACTTGAATGCCTACTGATTATAATGCTTTCAAGGTCTGGGTACACGTTGAAGTAGACAACATTGAGGACTAATCTTTTCCGATTTTACCTGGCTCATGCCCTTTGCGTATGATCCTAGGATGCAGTGTAGTTTTGGGTACAACATTTAGGAGTATCTAGTCCGCTCGGTAGTCTTGTGAACGCCGACAAGAAGCGTACTAGCGACTATCAATGAAAATGATCGATTGAGGGATGTATTGGGAACAATGGGAAGGACTTGTTGATCGAACTTTTATAGAACAAAGCGATGCTCGTTTGTAGTCCTCCCTAGACGAACCATAGGGAAGATGTCGAGTTATAATAAACGCACGCGAAATTCGAACCTTGCCAAACGTCCAAGCAGGTAAAAGCAGGGAGTAATGAGATTGTTCATTAAAGGGGGGTCGGGAGAGGCCGGGGACAGGCTGCAGCCAATCAAGTGTGTACTGCGATGTGAACTAAATCTGTCACTGATTCGAAGTTGACACTGCTGTTGATACCCCTTCATATGGAACTGCAAGTTAAAACTTGCGTTATGCGGTACCGCATTGTCGGCTATTCAAGTTCGGTTATTAAACAAAAACTGCAACAGATGCGTCGATACTTGGAACTCACAGAAAATCACGTTGAACCTTTGAATAATAGCCAGCTACAGCCGCAACTCGGCACCACGCCGTTGCTTCAAAGATTCCGACTGCACACGAGAACGTTATCAAGCACTGGCCGCGGTGCACTGGCAGGCACGGTGGCACAGCGAAGGTTTCGGTTTCGTACGTATTTTGATTACTAATACTATTAGTACTTTTACGGACAACATAGTGCTTATATAATCTCATTTAAGTAGAATCAAACTCTTTTTCAGCGTCACGGTTGTGCACTGCAGCGAGGACAGCTCCGGCGACGTTGAGCACAGTTAATTCACAGGTAAGTGCCACGAGCGTGCATTCTACCACGTTTTCTCCCGCGTTCGTTTCAGGGGAAGAGGTCTATGATTGTGATGTTCCACAGATCTGTGCCTGCCCTGTCTTCTGATCTCGATTCTTGACAGGCCGAGCCGCGACAAAAACATATACTCACTCCTTTCTCTTTGTTTTAACAGTTTACGACCATCTACGACTGCAATTTCGTTTGACCGATACCCGTGGTACCCTTATATAACCACTAAACAAACTCAATTGCATACCCGAGAACGTGACACTGGCTCCACACATCAACCAATACGTTTGTGTCGCTCCACCTGAAAAATTCTCTCATATTCATCGTACCCATCACAGGAAGCACCAACTGGTAGCATATGGCTGCCCAGGAACTTGCCCGCTGGACACGCTTCGCCGCCAAGGGAGGTGTTGGGCGGTGTACAGCAACCGTAGATTGTGTCGCAAGGGAAATCGGTGATCTTATGTTTCTCAAGGTGAGTGTTTGAGTACAGCGGTCCGTTTTCTTGTAGTATTTGGCTGTTTGGTTGAGGATGCAGTCGGGTCCAGTTTCAGCCAGGAGTCGAGATAATTTTGACCGAGACATAATCTCGTATTACCATTGCTCGAGAGTGGGGCCGTGAGGGAGCACCTCCCTCAGTCTTAGGATCGCTGTCTCTGTGGAATCCTTTTTTTTCAAAATACTGATATGCATCGCCCCTAGGACGATGAAATCACAGTGTTGATGCAGCTTCCTGAATCTGGGTATTACTTGGTGCGTGTTCTTCTCTGTGATGTTCCTGTGATGTCTCCCCTTGTACCTTTACCATATTTTCTACGCATCTTCCACGTTTTTAATACTTCCTTTTGAATGTCATATTCATCCATTTGATTCTGTCCTTTGGGTCAACACACCACTAACATCAATTCACCACCAGGGCTTCTGCGAAGGTGTTGTGGGACGTTTCTCTGGCGTAGACGTGAAATTTCACGGGAAACTCAAGCGACCTATCATGGCAAAACGAGGATCCCTTGGTGTTGCCGCTGATACACGTCCCATGTCACTTGAGCGGGTATCACCGTCCTGGCCCGAGAACTCCAGCGTCACAAGGGCAGGCAGTTCTAATGCGAATCGTCCCGGAAGTTCAGTGGCAAGAGCTGACAGTATTTCAGACTCACGTCCCGGAGGCTCCCCAGTCAGACGGAAGCCACTTTCACCTGACATGTATCCATATTCGTCCTCCCCTGAGCGCTTGAGAGAATATGAGCGAACGAGGGGGCGTGCACATGAGTTGACAGCGTCTGTGTCTGGGTCATCTGTGTACTCAGTTGTATCAATGTCAAGTGCTGCCTCGACTACGTTCTCCGATGGCGATGGGTGGCGTAATAGCGAGGATTCGTTTTTGTCGAGCCGAGTGGTGCCGTCATCTTCATCTGGTTCAGTGCAGGCTTCGTCGAGCACAAAATCGGTGCCTACCTCGTCTTCATCAATGGATTCAATGCCAACGTCTTCATTAAACTCCACCCCAGCTACCTCGAGTGCGCAATCGATCCTTTCTTTGGGCTCAACACACATTTCTTCTGCAGGATCTGTGGAGAAGCTCCTTCAGTCTCTGTCGAATCATTCACCTTCGATGTCTCAGTCCACGTCAGGTTCCATTTCTACATCAGCTTCTGAGTCCATGACAGGAATCTTCCTGCATTCAAGCACAACATACGGCTCCTTGACCTCCGCGCCCACTTCAAATTCGTCGTCGTCTTCCACCAATTTCGTGACCAATGCAACGAAAGGGCTGACTGTGGCTCCGCTGCGCCTCAGCAAGTCGCCGCGACTCACAGCGAGTCCGATACCACCGCCACTGTCGCCTTTGCTTCCATCACCTGGATCGGGAACAACTTCACGCGCTTACTCACCTCTGCCATCACGCTCACCATCTTTCACGCTCCCCGCAAAGGGCAGTCCACCACGCTCACCTCTCCCTCCACCACCAGCAGAAATACCGCAGTCTCCGCCATCCTCACCGTCCACTGCGTCGTCAGCACCGGAATCGAACTCGGACGCAGACGAGTCTTCGCTATATCTTGATGATGACCATGATCATGAACACGATGAGAGCACGCAGTTTTCTGCTCTGCACCGCCATCTGGAGGGCGCGGAGGAAGAGGAAGACGGGGAGACAGGCATTGGGTTGAGCTTGCTTGGAGCACTTGCGATGGATGATGATGATGATGATGAGGAGGAAATTACAAATAGTTATGGTGATCAACCACGGCCGGAGGTAGGAGCAGGAAAATATGACTTGGGTGATAGAGCGGAGGAGAGTACTGCGACAGGTGGAAGTACACCCATTCCATGGACCAAGTATACGCCTTCTATTTCTGCGTCCCCGACAGTCGAGCATGAGGTGAACAGTAATGCGCCGCATGCATCATTCGAGACAGCGACTATGCAAGACGACGGCGTGACGCAGGTTGACGAGCCAGAACAGCACCTAGAGAGGGAAGGTGAGATGGGTGAAGACAAAGACGATGAAGATGAGGACAAGGAAGATGAAGATGAAGAGGGCTACTGGGCTTGTGCATCCGACATATACGACGACTACCGCTACTCCCGCCAAAGCTTCTCGTCTAAACGCGTGTCCACAATTTCCGTAAAGTCGAAAGCACGCATGTCCGTTCTCTCGGGTGGTGGCAAGGTCCCTCCCATACCGAGCTTCTCGCCAGACAGACTCAGCTTCGATGTATTATCACGGCCCAGCGTCTCAAGCGGACGGCCCAGCGTTTCAAGTACCTCAAGTCCAAGCCAGCCAGACCAGGCCAACATCCAATCCACGCACACACATGCGACCGCCTCCATGTCCTCACGACCTTCCTTCGAGTCATTGTCTTCTGTAGATCGTGGTCCATCTGTTTCCCTAGAGCATACACCTCACGGCCCTGTTGACGGCCCAGAGGTGCGCCTGCGCCCACCCGTTGCACGCCAGCTCTCTGCAGGCCACGAATCCACGCGCACGCCCTCAACCTATTCGGTGCAGGCATTGTCTCCTCTCAGCGCACAGTTTCCCCAAGTCCCGACTAGGGTGCCTAGCAGGCTGCGAGTGATGAGCACGGATATGGAAGACAAGGGTGAGGGTGAGGGTTTGGGCTCAGGTTTGGGAGGGGAAAAGTCTCTCTCACATGCGATAAATCCGGTGTCTCCCTTGCTCTATGCGTCATTTGGTGCTAACGAACGACATTCGGGCTACACGGAGGAAACAGAAATGCAATCATCTGGGTATTCAGAGTCAGATGATGGACAAACGTCTCGTAAGTCACGAGGGCTGCGGTCAAATGCAGGGAGTCTGCGGTCACTTGTTTCGTCTACAGATGGGTCTAGTGTCGTGTCTGCGCGGCGCACGCGTACGGAGAGCGGGCACGAGCAGCGTGTTGGTCTCGGGATGCACCTTGTGATGGATGACGACGATGAAGATCATCCTGTAGTTGATAAGGATGCACGTGTTGAAGGCGATACGTCGTTTATGTCGAGCGAGGCTGGGACCGTTTCCACAGGACATACTGTTACTCCAGCGTCGCTCTTGCCATCGACGACAGGTGTGCCATCTGCGCTTATGCCTCGGGCACCTGCAGCACTTACGCCAGGATCATCATCTACACCAACATCTGGTGTTTCACTTACCCCCGTCGCTTCGTCAGCACTGAGTCCGGGTACACCATCAGCAGAGAACTCTCCTTCAGGCCGAAACGCACCGCCACCTTCGACTTTGCGTCCCCGTCAGCCCAACCAAGCACCCCATCCCTTCTCACGTACATCGATATTCCTCCCTCATCCTAATGCTCCCAAAATAGCTCCAGGAAGCCAGGGGCTGGGTCCCATGTATGCACGACCCCAGCTTCCCACTGCAAACCCTGTGTCAATACCCCCCGTGCAGCCACCGCCCAATGCCACAGCGTTCTCCGCTCAAGTTCTCCGCCACCTTAGGAGTATCTTCCTTGGTCCTGGTGTTGGCGCTGGCGTACGTAGGCCGCCGATGACGCTGTATGCTCGCTGCGAGCCTGATTTGAATTCGAGTACTGGTCCTGTGCCTATCATGTTCTCAATGGACCCACTTCCACCATTACAGGCTCGCATGGCTCATTCGGGCGTAACAGCTCCTCCCTCTATGGCTCCTGTACCGCCCGTTCGTGCTGCAACGGTCTCTACTCCGATACGAAGGGGCTCAGCTGCACCTGCAGCTGTTGGATCTCTTCGCGGGGCCCCACCACCTAGCAGTCCGAAAGATACCAGTTCAAATCCGAGCGCTGATCCGACTAGCACTTCACCACTCAGACTGCCCCGGCGGTCAGCGACGGCGCTTGTAGGTGCACAGGAGCCACCTACGAGTAGTAGTGCGCCGATGGCTCCAATCTCGCGCCCGAATTTTGTCCCGCAGGTTGGCGCTGCCCGACCGAGATCAAGGTCATTCTCGGGCTTTAGGGAAGCTGGAAATATTGGTGCTCTGCCTGAGCGAAGGTGAGTTTATTTTGGACAGTGAAGAGTCGAAGCTGATGAGCGATGTAGCCGTGAAGAACCAGAGTCCAAGGCGCAAAGTGCATCTGTGACTGCCGCCTCCACTCCTTCGCCTTCTTCGCAGCCTGCATCCATGTCTCCACCCACACCAAATGGTCTTCCAGCTTCTTTGAGGGCACGTCACATTCCCTCGCCTCTTTCCCTACATAATGGCAACTTTAATCGTGAACGAAGTCCCAATACTGTCGTTTCTTCTACCGATACTCCATCCCCCAGTGCAGGCCATCTCAAATCACCAGTCACCCCTGGTTTCCAGCAGCCATCTCCTATTCCGAGTGTCACGAAGTTCGGGCTGCAGCCTCCGTCTATAGGAAGCTCTTCGGCGAGCCCTGCGCCCAGCTCTAGTCCGAGTCTCTTCAGCGATCGTGACAAGGACGCATCGCCGGCATCTGCGATGACGGGACGCACATCAATGACAACTAACAACGTTGCTTCGCCACATCCTTGGGTAAGCAATGTTCATCAGGGGTCATTGGACGTACCGAGGAAGAACTCCGTCGATAGTGCGCCTCCTCGACAGAGTTCTGATTCTACCGATTCACATTCTCAAATGGCATCTCCACCTCCTATTGCGGAATGGCACTCACAGTCAACGCGGTCATTGCCCCTTGCACATGAAGTCCAACTTCGGGGAAAGCTCAGTCTCCCTGTACTTCGTGGTAAGATTAGTATCAAATCGAAGCTTGACGATACTGTGAGCGTGACATCTTCGTTGGACAACCAGGAGAACGAAACTGTGCAAGTACAAGACATGGACTTTGAACTTGTGAAACCAACTTTACCGCAAGCGTCATTGGGTCGCTCCAGTCAAGAATCCTCGTATGCTGGACGTGATGCTGATGCAGTGCGCCTCGATTCCCCTGGTATCATGCAAGGTGATGCTGCGTCGATGCATTCGAGTGCCCCACGGTCCCCCATGTTCCCCGATGTGATCTCGTCGGGTACCCCACCAGTGGAGTCACCTACGTCAATAGATGCTCACCGCCAGCGTGAGGTCAAGTGGATGGCCCTCTTACCTCTGGTACCGCCATCTCAAGCACGCAGGAACAAGAAGGTCAAGCGTCTCTTGTTGGACGGAGTGCCTTCGTCGGTACGATACTTGGTGTGGTGTCATCTCAGCGACAGTAAAGCTCGCGCGATTCCTGGCGTATATGCGCAGCTTGGCAAGAGGCAAAGGGTCCCTGCTTTTTCCGATATCGAGAATGATGCAAAAACATATTTCCCTGATCAGACACAACTGCATCCTTTCGATGGCCCTTTAGTATCACTCTTGCAGGCCTATCTCAATATGGTGCCAGATATCCAATATAGCTCAGGTACATTTTCGTTGTGTCCGAGCGTCGTATCGCTGCTGATGCGCATGATGTACGGTTGTCAGGGCTGACTTCCATAGCTGGTCATCTGCTGTTGCTATCACCCGAAGAAGATGCTTTTTGGATATTCGCTTCGATGATGGATGCCCATCTTCGTCCGTACTTCTCGGCAAATACCATCCAGTTGGAAGTCGATGCTGCATTGCTCAGCAAAGCCATCGAAACTAATGATCCTGCTGTGTGCAAAAAGCTGTATGTCACATTTAGCATCCCCCCTAGTGCGATAGCGAAGTCTTGGTTCGTATCAATACGCACCTCTGGGGTTTAATATTTTCTGATCTCGCACAGGTTTTCTACCCTATTTGTCGGAACACTGCCCGTTGATTATCTTCACCGTGTCTGGGACATTTTCTTGTATGAAGGTACGTGACGCACTTTTCCTTCTTTCGTCACATTTATACTTTATTAGGCGTCACTCTTTTGTTTCGTGTTGGGCTCGCGCTCGTTCAATGCGTGCGACATCTGCTCTTGCAAGCGACATCGGAAGAAGCTGCTATGGAATACCTTGTTCATCCACCTCTCGCATGCTTACCCTCGACAGCAGACGCATTCCTTAATCAAGTCCTAATGATGAAGCTAAAAGATGACGATGTTCGAAAGCAACGTGTCAAAATGGAAGCACAAGTCAAGCGCCAAACTCAGTCCCGTACCAATGGTTCTTCAGGCATGCAGACTGCATCCATATCTCTCCCGAAAACTTGCTAAGCGTGTTGTTGTCCCAAGTTAGTTCCTTTCCATTCTATGATAACCCTTCGCTTGTTATTATCACCGCAAAATCGCTTTGGACAGTATTTGTTTGCATAGGTCGTTCATTTATTGATTCCCCCACATTTACCTATGATACCGTAGTGAATTGTATATATTCCTGGCACTCTGCAGAGTATCCATAATGTTGTATTGCTTATAGTCTTGGTCCTGGCCGCTTAGTAGTGGTGCACAACGTGGTAATTAGATGCAAATTAGATGTGGTTCTAGCTCGCTGGGTGACTAAAACGGCAGACGTCCGAGTGATCGTGCGGCTATAACTCCATATTTCTAGTGAATTTAGTCACTGCGCTGTAGGAGAGTGTCACCGTGACAGCTTGTTTGGATGGGCACACCTTGGACAATACATCTTCTAGGTGTTCTGGAGTATTTCCCCCCCTTCATGTATGTAAGGAGATAATTGCATCGATAAGACTGATCTATGGCAGATGGGAGCCACCTTCTATTTCAGGTATTCCGTCATCGCCAGAACACTGCCACTGGCTGTAGCCCGGGGCTAGCCCATAGGCTTCACACGGCTTACTGTTGGCTCGCCACTGGCGGTAGAAACACTGAAGGAGAAACCGCACAGCTGATCATGAAGATCGCCGACATCTTTTCCCAGCACAATGGCAACATGACGACCGGCACCCCATCCCAAGAACGTGGTTCCACGTTGTTTGTCGTTCTAAAATTTCATCTGCTAAAATGTGTTCTAGGTTGAACTCCTCAGGCTTGGGCGTCGAGTAGATACTAGCATTGTCACCGTCGTGAAGGTCGCCTGTTTGGGAACATAAAGTGCGTTTCGTGTGAGATGCATTATAAGTCATTGGTGCAATATACTTGTCCTCATGAAGGGCCCTTTGAAAACTTAGCATGCGCAGGTTAGCATTTCAGGGATGCAGAAAGTGAAGATTGGCATCTGCGTTTCTGTCGTTGTCGCTCTTGAATTGCATTTGCTGAAAAGTGTTCTGGGTTGAACTCCTTCAAGTTGGGCGTCGAACAGAAATCAGCAGTGTCGTGAAGGTCGCCAATTGAGACCATGACGTACGCGCCGTGTGGCATGTATGTATGGTCCATGAAGATGTCTCGTATCCTTCTCCTCATGTAGGGCCCTTTGAAAAGGATGCGCAGTGTTTCGGGAATACAGGGAGTGAAGATCAAGGTCTGCATTTCTATGGAATGCATATCGGAAAGGAGTGGTGTGGGAGTGTCCTTGTAGCATCTGAAGGTTAGAGAGTCTTCATACAATTCCTGGCCCATATTTGGTAGATGTTTGAAAATTCCATCAAGACTAGTTCACTCGGGAAGGTGCGTAACGATAAACACTCTCCCGGAACGGTGAGGCTGGAAGAATCCACGTATACAGCTACAGTACCTCTAGTGTCCTGATGTCCGCCAAGTAGCTAATAGAAGCCATGTCTTTAACCTGTGCAATAATATCATGGTCGGATGCGATCCTCTTGAATTCTCCGTCGCGCTGCCGCGCTAGTAAAAATGCACTAAACGGCTGTCCAAGATTGACAATCAACCGCAATGCTCGCGAGTCAGAATCCGAATAAATAGGCCCGGTTTGTGCAGCGGGTGAATCATGCAACGAAGATTCAGGCGCGGACCAATTGTCCACGCTCTGCATATGGTCTGCAGTGTCATGCAGCCCGAGAAGATGGCGACTCCACGGACGAACGAGCAAAATCGTCTGCCAGGCGGGCGGCGGCCTTGCCGGCGAGAACGGGGTGAACTTGTCTTCTGTGGTGATATCTAGGTTGCAAAGACCGTCTGACTTGACTTCATACGTATATGTATTCTGGTCATGACCTGGCTTCCGCCTGGCTTCTATGACCGGAAATACGATGCAAGGTAGATGCAACCGGCGGTGGGTGAAACGGGGAGTGCTCAGATAGTCAAGTGTCTCATATAATTGCGAAGCCGACTGTAGATCCACAACACTCCGCAGCGAGGAGACCGATGACTGAATCTCATCTTCGGATGGAGGTGAGAGCTTGCATGGTGGAGCTTCGTATGAAGTGATGTCGGCTGGTAGACAGCTATTGAACTCTGATGACTTTCCGACCCAGTCCAGCGCAGTAATATCCCCAGATTGAGCTATGATTTCCTGCAGGAGCCGCCCGAGCGCGTTCTGCTTCTTCTCGCTATAATCAACATGCAGACGGACACCAAAGACCCCGAATAACGAGTATGCGATGTCTTCTTGTAATGTGGTGATACGTGTCGACGCCCACTGAAGTTTCTCTCGGGCGTTTCTCATCCCGGGACGGAAGGCCACCACTGCTCGTCGGTCTATTCCCGTCGCATCCTCCAACTCTTGCATGATCGCGACGGAATCCTTGTGGTTGGGAGTGCGATCGTCGAGATAAGGAGTCCAATCATTTTGATAGAAGAGAATGACTCTGGGAGCAAGGAATTCTTGCACCGTCCATCCGCGGGTGTTCCAAGCGCTCTTTCCCAGCGCGCCAGGCTTTGACAAAGGCGGAACATCCGAGAGGTATACGACCGTGAGCGCAGAGTGGTGATACCAAGCGAACATGGACTTGACCGATGCTTGGAGCTCAACATCGACGCTCTTGTCAATACAGCACGTGTCGCTCCATGCCCAGCGATACCCCAAATCACGAGCAGTTTTGCAGAAGGACTGCAACTTCTTGATGCCGCCCACTGGATCCAACTTATAGACGTCCTTGCCCTGGATGTCCTGCAGCAGCGGCTCCTTGCCTTCCCACCTGTGCGATAGCATGACATATTGGAAGTACATCATCACCACTTCTTCGATGTGCTTCATTTGAATATCTCGATGCGTGATGGTTGATAATACAAGCTCCTTATACTCTATGCTCGTTTTGAAGGTCCGTATCTGTGTCTCTCGATCGCATAAGAAACCGGTGGCGGTGTCGAGTGCACGCAGCGGAGCATTGTCAAGTTTAGCATCGATGACCTTTCGAATAGCACGGTCTACCTCGGATGGACTAGAATACTGTTGGCGCAACTCTGCAGAAACAGTTAAAGGATGTTGACGCATGAGCTCTCTGAGGCTTACTTCGTGTCTCAGTGTCAGGAGCATTATCCAATTTTGAGAGCATCATTTTGAAGGCTGCAATAGCTTCATCATAACGCTGCGCGCCATGAAACGCTGCATGCTCCAATTTGTATCCAATATGAGACGAAGGGTTGAGTTGGATGACCTGTGAATAACCACAATGAGTAGAGGTTAAAATAAATAAATATACGCTATCACACCTTCTGCGCATCGAGAAGCGCGTCGTCCCATAGCATTTTCCCCAACCTTGCCTTGCTGCGCTTTACAAAGACAGCATCAGATGCACAATTCAAGTCGATCACTGCCGAGTAGAGGTCGATAGCCCTGTCATAGTCGCTTGCAGCGAGGGCAGTATCCCCGCTGGCAAGAAAGGGCACGCTGCATTTGTCCGTGAAAGCTGGGTGAGATGGGAGTCAGGATTGTAGCCTGCGCGACATCACGAACTCCAGACTTGCCGTTGGACCATTCAAGGCAGCTGGCCTTCGTTGTTTCATCGATATTGACCATCATGTCTCGGTATGATCTGACGGCATCTTGAAGCTTGCCACCCAGAAGGAATGCATGACAGCTTTTCTGGTGTGCAGTTAGCTGCAACGATTTGAGATCCCAGCCGAAGAGCTGGACAAGGGATTCGGTTATGAAAAGGATTTCGAATGTATATTCACGTACCACCACCAAGTCCTCATACATAGAATGGATGGGTGAACTCCATGAGAGAGCGCTTGAGTTGACGACGGCAGTAAAATGGTCAGCGGCTTCTTCGTGGCGTGCGCCGTCCAAGGCCCTGATTCCTAGTTGAACACCCAGATATGCCTGATGTGCGAGTTGCAAAGCTTAGTGCTGATGACCAAGTGTGCATAATACTTACTTGTACAACGCAACACGCGAGAGCATCGGCATTCGGACAACCAATAGCGAGTTCTTTGAGGAGCAGGTTTGCCTCGTCATGTTGATCTGCATTGAAGAGAGCGATGGCCTGAGATGCACGATGAAGCGGAGAGTGTACGAGGGAAATGTAACATACTTTGATCAAGAGCAGGAAATGGAGGATTTGCGGATCTTGGTCCGTGTACATTGATGCAACATCAAATGTTGCCCTCGCATCCGGGATGTGGCCGTTTCCGCAGAGGGCAATACCCTTGGAGATGTAGCCTGTTAATGAGGGCCGAATACTGATGGACTTTGTTGTCGTCGAGTTAGCCTTCTGTCAGGGGGTCATGGCCAGTGCGTATCACTCACCTTAATTGCATCCTGAAGGGCGTGGTCCCAGTCGTTTTTTCGGGCCATCACGAATGAGCGATGGGCATAGCAAGTGTGGTTGTTGGCATTGGTGTTGATATCTTGCGTGAGTAGGTCTTCGGCGGTAGATAAGTCTCCATCTATGCATGCATGCCGGGCTATAGTGATGGCGAGAATCTGGATGAAGCATGCTCGAATTGTGGTACATGAGTCAAGATGGAAACATGCCTTTGAACGACGGGCGTAGTAAGGATGGGTGTCCGCATCGGTGTTCGAATTAATGTCGCTGGGTACTGCCCACTCCGAGATCATCTCATCTTCGCCTCCGCTGAGGATGTGGTTGCCGTCTACGGAGAAAGCGACGCAGAACGGCGTGGATGAGTCCTTGAAGGTAGTAACAGTTTGTCGATCTGAGAGCCGCCAGAGACAGAAGTGGTTGTCATCAGATGCGGATGCGACGAGTATACTAGCGGGATCAATGGCAATAGCATTGATATAGTCAGAGTGGCCCATCCAAGGATCACCGACCTGCCGCCAGGTTGTTGTATCCCACTCGCGTATGGTAGGGTCAGAACTACCACCGCCTGTGAGAAGGCGTGTACCATCAGGCGTCCATGCGAGTGAGGAATTGAATGTGTGACCCTTGAAGGATGCAATGCGTTTGCTCGTGCTTCGACTACAAATTTGAATATTCTTGTCTGTTGCGATGGCAAGAAGTTCTCCAGAGGGCGAATATCGTACGCAACTGACGGGACTATCACCCCCGATTGGGTCTCCTTGTTGCTCCCAAGATTTGGTGTTCCACAATCTCGTCATTCGGTCGTCATATGAACCAGTGGCCAGCACTGACCTATCAGGAGAAAAATCCAGCGAGGTGATATAATTGGAATGGGCTTTGATTTTGGTGAGTGATGCTCCAGTTTCTCCGTGCCAGACGATGACCTCTCCGTTCAGATCACCACTTGCTATCAATTGCCCGTCCCGTGATACCGCCAATGCCAGCACCCAATCGCGATGCCCCTCCATCTTCTTCAACACGGCACCTGTCTTCAAGTCCCACAGACGAAGCGACTTGTCGTACGAGCCCGTAACAATCCGTCGTTTATCAGGAAATATTGCGACTGCCCTTATGCGTTCTTCATGACCTTTAAGCTTTCGCAGGGGCGTGGTGATCGGAATGAGCTCTGTCATCTTACTGGAGGTTGATGACGTTGAGCGCGGTCGAAGTGGACTTTGGAGGAATTGGGGATGTCTTTCTCTAAGCTGCAGAGGTACGTGTATCGTGCGGTTTATGGGTCAACCTGTCTCATTTCGATAGACGCTCAGGACACTCGAGGCTGTTCGCCTCCACGCCTTCATCACCTTTACAGTACTTGAACCTATTATAGCTTCCCCCCGAACACGTCATGTGACTTGCCGCTGGGGATTCATCCATCCAAAATGACCCCACCGAAGACGCCTACCTTTTTGCTCGGAGTCCACACGATACCGTTGTGGGCACATCCAAATATTGCTTGTTCTCCTCGATTCCTGTTCGCCACACGTCACCACGGCAATACGCATTCACTATTAGTGAACGAGCGAAAAGCTCGGTCGGATGACAAAGTCAGCGGCGATGATATGGAAGAAGACCTCGTGAACACTGTCAGTCAGCAGCTCGATACCAGGACATTCTAGGGAGGAATGCTCACACATATGAAGAACATTCATGATTTCTGTGACGGCCTTGAGTATTCAATGATCATAGAATGCTTACCATTCCCCAATGAAACGGTTCAGCCTTGCTTCGGCCTGCAGACAGCTGCGACGGGGAAATTCGTTTCGAACACAGAGCCCAACAATACAAGAAAAAGAGACTGCAAACGCTATATCTTATTGTGCCCACTCACTCTACATGATATTAGGTTGATCCTTCTAGAATATACCATATATTGTCCCGTTCATTATCATTGAATCATCGTACTACACTCGATATAATCCTCAACAAAGCCACTTGAAAGGAACAACCATCATTTATGGGTGCCGATGGCACGTGTCGGAGAGGAGGTGAGAAGAGCTAGGTGAGCTCCCCGCTGATAGTATCACCCATGTCACGATAGGCATCGATCAGCGCAAACGTTCGCAGCCCATGTTGCATATATCGCTCGCCTCCCATCACCAATGGTTTCCTTTCTTGTTCCCCACACTTCCTACGGGACCGCATGCTCAGATACGAACAGCGAGTGTGCCATCTAGAACGAACCAACAGTCCTGTCTGGCAAAGCCGACACGAATGCTGTAGGACTCGGTGCCTCATACGAGGTATCAGACAGTGTGCCATCATGATACTAGCATGAAATTGGTCCTCTGCAAATAGACACAGCGTGTCTCTTCATGTTCTCACCCTCGACATAGACAGATGAATGAGCAAAATTACGAAGACCAAAAGAAGTCACTAGTCAGGTACGTCATTGGCAAAGAGACATGCACAAATTTGCATTCATCATCAATGATAGGACCGATAGTTGTCCCCGCATCCAATAGATAGATTCCATCTTCGGTAGAAGCACTGGTGTTGGCGGTGAATCTCTCGTATCGCCAAAATTTCTTTTTATCATTCTGAAGACCAACATGGTCGTGCAATGAAGCAGAAGTTGCCATAGTAGAAAGAAAAGAGCCGTGGAGAGTACTATGAACGCACAGCGACGCAATAGCACCCGATGCCTGTAGATGGCTATTAGCTAGAGTATCTCTACCGTACCGATGTCCATATTATCAATCGATACAATGTCTTTGACTTGTGCAATGATGTTATAGTCCGACGCGATCCTCTTGTATTCTCCGACACGCTGCTGCGCTAGCAAAAATGCGTCGAAAGGCTGTCCGAGGCGAACCATTAACCGCAACGCTCGTGAGCCAGGCTCCTCTTCAACAGGCAAACCGCCGGGTAACTTGTCAGAGTGATCCATGAGGGACCCAGGCTCCGTGCAATCTTCTATGCTCTTTGGATCGTCTGCAAAGTCAAGCTGCTCTGCAAAGTCAGGTACCCCGAGGAGATACCGATCCCATGGGCGGACAAGTAAGAACGTCTGCTGAATAGGCTTTGCCCACCAGAACTGAACTAGGGTCTCCTTAGTGATGATTAACAGGTCGTGAAGCCCGTCTGCCTTGATTTTATACATGATGAGAGCCTCCTGGGTTTGACTGTGCATCCGTCTGACTTCCGTGACACGGTATGAAATGCAAGGTAGGTGAAGTCTGCAGTTTGCAAAGCGAGGAGCTCTAAGCTGTTCAAGCTCGACATAAAATTTCAATGCTAGGTCTGCAGGCATGGTTTTTCGCAGCGAAAAGACTTGCAGGTGAATATCATCTTCAGACAAGGGTGAAAGGGTGCGTGGGGGGGGGGTGGCGTAGGAGGTGATATGGCTGGAAGACAGCTATTGAACTCGGAAGGTTCTCCGATCCAGTCGAGTACAAAAATGTCGCCCGACCGAGCCACGATCTCTTGCATGAGCCGCCCGAGCGCATTCTGCTTCTTCTCACCATAAATGACAGGTAGTGTGATGCCGAAGATGCCAAATAATGAGTACGCAACGTCTTCTTGCACGGTGGTAACGCGCTTCGATGCCCATTGCAGTTTCTCCCGGGCGCCGCTCATACCTGGACAGAAGGTCATTAAAGCCCGCGCATCTATGCCTGTCGCATCCTCCAACTCCTTCATTATTGCAGGGGACTCTTTGTGGTTGGGAGAGCGATCGTCGAGATATAATGACCAATCCTTCCGATAAAAGATCACAACTTTCGGAGCGAGTAATTCTTGAAAGGTCCATCCTCGCTTGTTCCAAACACTCCTCGCCAGTGCACCGGGCGGGGATGAAGAAGGTACATCGCATAGGTAGACGATGGTGAGCGCTGAATGGTGATACCAGACGAACATGGAGTTGATCGATTCTTGAACCTCGGTATTGCTCTTCTTGTCGATACAGCATGTGTCCATCCACGCCCAAAGATACCCAGCATCACGAGCGACTTTGCAGAACGACTGCACTTTCGCGATGCCGCCAACTCCCTTCAACTCGCGCACATCTTTATCCTGGATGTCGTGCAGCAACGCCTCCTTCTCTTCCCACCTGTGTGATAGCATGACGCAGCGGAAGTATATTGCTACTACTTCCTTGATGCGGTCCAGTTGGAGGCCTGAATGCTCCGTTGTGCATGACAAAAGCTCCTTGTACTCTGCACTCATTTTGAAGGCATTTATTTGTGCCGCTCGATCGCACAAAAGACCCGTGGAGGTATTGAGTAGACGTAGGGGGGCATATTCGAGTTCCATCCAAACAGCTTTTTGAATAGCGTCCTCCGCTTCGGATGGACAGACATACTGCTGATGCATATCTGCAGAACAACGTGGGCATTTTGAGATTATACGGGAGTGTTCCATGGCTTACATCGTATCTGCGCTTCGGGAGAATCATCCCACTTGGACAACATAATTTCGAAGGGGATGGCCTCGTCGTAACGTTGCGCACCACGCAACGCCAAACGTATCAACCGGTATCCTACATTCGACGAAGGATTGAGTTCGGTGACCTATGCATCATCGAAGTCAACATGGGCCATGAAAACATAGAAACTATCGCACTTTTTGCGCATCGAGAAGCGCATCCTCCCAAAGCTTTTTACCTAATTTGGCCATACTACGATTTGCAAAGACAGCATCAGATGGAGAGGTGAGGTCGATCGCAGCCGAGTATAAGTGAATAGCACTGTCAAAATCGTTTACAGCGAGGGCAGTATCTCCCTTGGTGAGAAAGATGGCGCTGCATTCTTGCTTGAAAGCTGAGTGAAATGCGTGTGAGGATTTATGACCTCCGGTGACATCACTGAAGACTTGCCGTTGGACCATTCAACGCAGCTGACTTTCGTTGTTTCATCGATGTTGTCCGTCATGTATTGGTATGATTTGACGGCATCTTGAAGTCTATCTGCCCGAACGAGTGCATTACAACGTTTCTGGTTTGCAGTGAGCCACAATGATTCGAGATCCCAGCCGAAGAGCTGAACGAGGGATTCAGTTATGAGAAGGATTTTGGGTGCGTATTCACATACCACCACCAAGTCCTCATACATAGCATGAATGGATGAACTCGATGAGAAAGCGCTGAAGTTGAGAACGGCGGTAAAATGGTCAGCAGCTTCTTCGTAACGTGCGTCATCTAAGACCTTGATTCCGAGTTGAAGACGCAGATATGCCTGAATACGCGAGTTGCAAAGATTAGTGTTGATGACCAAGTGCGGATGCTACTTACTTGCACGACATCACACGGGAGAGCATCGGCATTCGGACAACCAGCAGCGAGTTCTTTGAGGAGCAAATTGGCCTCGTCATGTTGATCTGCATTGAAGAGGGCAATAGCCTGAAATACACGATGAAGCGGAAAGTATGTGAGGCAAATGTAACATACTTTGATCAAGAGCAGGAAATGGAGGATTTTCGGATCTTGGTCCGTGTACATTGATGCAACATCAAATGCTGCCCTCCCATCCGCGATGCGGTCTTTTCCGCAGAGGGCAATACCCTTGGAGATGTAGCCTGTCAATGAGGGCCGAATGCTGATAGACTAAGTCACCGTCGAGTTAGCCTTTTGTAAAGTAGCCATGATTATTGCGTATTATCGCGTATAACTCACTTTGATTGCATCCTGAAGGGCGCGGTCCCAGTTGTATTGTCGAGCCATCAAGAATGAGCGATGAGCATAGGAAGCGTGGTTGTTCACATTGGTGTTGATATCTTGCGTGAGTAGGCCTTCGGCGGTAGATAAGTCACCGTCTATGCATGCAACGCGGGCTGTAGTGATGGCGAGAATCTGCATAGAGCATGCTCAAATTGTGGTGTATATGAGTCAAGGACGGAAACATGCCTTCGGATGAATACCCTGAGGTACTGCCCACTCCGAGATCATATTATCTTGACCTCCACTGAGGATGTGCTTGCCGTTCACGGAGAAAGTGACGCATAACGGCGTAGATGAGTGCTTGAAGGTTGCAATATTTTGTCCATCTGAGAGCCGCCAGAGACAGACGTGGTTGTCATCAGATGCGGAGGCGATGAGTATGCCAGCAGGGTGAATGGCAATGGCATTGATTTGGCTAGAGTGGCCTATCCAGGGATCACCGACCTGCTCCCAGGTTGTTGTATCCCATTTGCGTATGGTAGGATCAAGAGCACTGCCACCTGTGACAAGGCGTGTGCCATCGGGCGTCCATGTGAGTGACATATTGCTTCCATTGTGAGCTTTGAAGGATGCAACGCATTCTCTCGTGCCTGGATTATAAATTTGTATATTGTCTTTTGTTGCGATCGCAAGAAGTTGTCCAGAGGGCGAATATCGTACGCATTTGACATCACTACCACACTTTACTGGATTTCCTTGTTGCTCCCAGGTTTTAGTGTTCCACAGCTTCGTCAGCCCGTCGCATGAACCAGTGGCCAGCACTGTTCTATCAGGAGAAAAATCCATCGAGTTGATCCAACTGGAGTGGGCTTTGATGGGTTCGGTGAGTGAGTTGCCAGTTTCTCCGTGCCAAATAATGACATCTCCTTTCAGATCACCGCTTGCTATCAATTGCCCATCTCCTGATACAGTCAATACCTGCACGTCACTGCGATGCCCTTCCATATTCTTCAACACGACACCTGTCTTCAAGTCCCATAACCGAAGCGTCTTGTCGCATGAGCCCGTAACCATGCGTCGTTTATCGGGGAGCACTGCGACTGCGGCCATCATGCACTCTTTATGACCTTTGAACTCTCGCAGGGGTGTGGCGATTTGACTGAGCTCCAACATTTTTCTGATGGTTGATGGTGTTGGGCACGGTTAGGGTGGACTTTGAAGGGATCTTGGGTATCTTTCTTTAGATGAATGCCTTCCACTTATAGCTTACAGAATGTATTCCATCGCATCAATCGACAGTTGGTGCTTTCCAATGATTATCTATCTTGCACAGCATCGTTGTTTTTTGCGTCGAGCAACTATTCCAGCACATCAATATGTCAGTCCTTCGAACGCATACATACAGCTTACTGCAATATCACCCCTTTATCTAGCCTCCTCCCGAGGCCTGCTTGTGTACTGGATACAGCCCTTGAAGTTCTCCCTTCTGGCCTCTCAACTCGTCACCAATTCTGTCGCAAGGAGCGTTTTGCTTCCAGCGGTCTGCAAAGACATGATGAGTTTGTTTACGGTAACTTAGCCTACTGAAATGCAGGAGTTTTTTTCCCCATAGAACATCAAGATTTTGCAAGTAGACATCAACCAAGGATTCGTATGCTCCCCCTGGGACTAAGCTGGGAGCATCTTGGTCCATGATATATATATAATCGTATAAGAATGATGTACTCGTCGGTCATGCTCCCTGACTTATAAAGAATTCATTGCCGGATTTTTATCACACTCAGCAGCAATATAATGGGAAAACAACGGAAGCCGCACCAGTGGAAATGGGATGACCCCTTCCTCAAGTTCTAGACCATCCAAGTCCCTTGGTAAGTCCAACACCTCCACTTTTGCCAGGTCTGCGCTCTCTTTTCAAGCAGGCCCGCAAGTGTTTCCCTCGCCACAGCCAGGGGTGTCACGATCAGCGTCAGCATAAACCCCGTGTCTGCAGCTCATGTTACATATGCATATGTCGCCCGCGCCGCCTATCATCCTCGTTAATGTTTTGTGCTTGTAGGACGGAGAAGGTAGTTTCTAATGAATGTCTGATTTGAATATCAAGAGGCTGTGAGATAGTATCTGTGCATGCATCGACACGGTAACAATGCAGATATTATCATCAAAACACAAATGAATACCTCGAGATGCCTAATTTCAAATATCTGTAGATATTAGCTACAGTATTTCTACGGTACCAACATCCATGCTATCAACCGATGCAATGTCTTTGACTTGTGCGATGATGTTATGATCTGACGCGATCCTCTTGTATTCTCCGACACGCTGCTGCGCTAGCAAAAATGCATCGAAAGGCTGTCCAAGGCGAACCATTAACCGCAACGCTCGTGAGTCAGGCTTAGTGCTGCCGAAGTCCGGTTCGGTCCAGTTCATGGCCCTATATTTGCGAACCCCGAACCTGACCATTGGTCAGGTTCGAGCAAGGAGGCTGAACCATGGACCGGACCCCTGTGAACGCGTTCGGAAGGGTTCGGTTCAAGTTCAGAACGCGTTCGAACCCTCGAACCCTTTATTTCAATTTGCAAAAAAATCAAAATTTTACAAGACAACAACGACAAATTTGTACGCTACGTACAGCTACTCCTCGTTCACAATGACGGAGTCTCGCAGATCTTCTCTGTGGGTTTGACCGCTCGACCAGAACGACGTACAAACGAATTGAGAGTGCCGTTGTGTGCAGGAGCAGGGGGAGGAACCATTGGAGAGTCGTCTTCGGCATCATTGTACCACGCTATCTCACTGGCGTCTTTCAACGAACCGTCAGCGCGACGTGCAGAGGACATAGCAGCAGGGGGCATAAATTTCAAACCTAGGTACCAAGTGAATTTATTTAAAACTAGATTTAAAACTGTTGCGCACCATGAAACACCAAAATGAGAACCCATGGCAGATAATCAGTATGGTGAATCACAACTGTAGGTATGTTCTGAAATAAATCACATCATAAGTTAATTGTGACAGACAGTAGACTTGTTGCGAACTCACTGGCGCCTGAATGAGTTGCATTACTGAAGTAGCCGAGAGATTGCCTTGCAGGAGAAGTAGGAGAAGACGGTGAACAGAAGGGCAAGGATGATACTTAAATAGAAAGCCTCACCAAAAACATGAGGCTTCGACTTCGAAAATCGTAAGTCAAAGCCAGCGACATGATAGGTTCGAACCGGTCCGGATGCGTCCAGAACCGGTCCGGATTTATCGACAACACACCGAACCTCGAACCTACCAAGGGGTTCGGTCCAAGAGAAATTCTGGACCTGTGACCGAACCATGGGTCCGGTCCACAAAGGTTCGGGTTCGAACCTAGGTCCTGGACCGGACTGCGGCAGCACTAGTCAGGCTCCTCTCCAACAGGAAAACCGCGGGGTAACTCATCAGAGTCTTCCATCGGGGACCCGGGCTCGGACCAATCTCCTACACTCTCTGTATCGTCTACGAAGTCAGGTCGCTCTGCAAAGTCAGGTACCCCGAGGAGATGCTGATCCCATGGACGGACAAGTAAGAACGTCTGCTGAACGGGCCTGGCCCGCCAGAACTGAACTAGGGTCTCTTCAGTGGTGATCAGCAGGTCGTGAAGCCCGTCTGCCCTGATTCGATACGTTATGCGTAGTGATGTTCAAGGCCCGGCTCGGCTCAAAAGCCGGGGCCACGGCTCGGCCTTGGAGGGCTGGGGCTTACTTCAAACCAAGGCCAGGCCCTATGGTAGGGCTCAGGCTCGGCTGGGGCTTGGCTCGGCTTGGGCCTAGGGCCTTGTGATACAAAAAACGTAGCAAGTAAATCAAATTTCATCTAACATTTGAATAAAAACATCTTCGTCATCTGATTCTAACAGCTCCTCATTCTCACCTAAATCCTCGGCAACATCATCCCACCCATCATCTTCGTTGAGAGCAGCAGGAGTCTTATCTTCGGACAATGCATCATCTACGAACTCGGTTGCAACAGATGGGTCCTTGCGAAACAGGAGATCGTGTTTGATCATGCATTTCAAGCACTGCAGTGCTTCGACGATGTCGTGTTTGAGACGATTTCGGCGCTTGGAGATAGTAATACCAGCAGATGAGAATGCACGTTCACTGGACACAGATGTGGCCATAATGGAAAGGAAGTCACGCGCGAGTGACGCCCAGACTGGGTATCGAGGTGCGTTGATGCCCCACCACTGCACAATAGTCATATCTCCAAGGTGGTCCTTGGAGTTGAGGTAAGCGTGAAAATTGTGCCGCCACGGCTCATTCGCAGCTTCGGAGGGAGTAACAGAATTTGTGGAACTCGTGCGAGAGATTAGGGTGGGCTGCAGCATTGAGTCACTGTCATCCTCGCCGTCAGAGAGCTCTTGCAGCAGAGCATCGAGTTTGCGATTCCCTGTCTTCCTGACCTTGACTTCGACACCATTCCTAGAGTCGGGATCGTTGCTGTACATTTCGAGATACCGTTCTTTGTACTAGATGTACCATTAGTGAGTGTGTTGTGACGAGAGCTTTGGAATTGTACTTACCATCTCCTCTGCATGTCTGCGTGCTTCGACAAGCAATTCCTCACCCCAATACTTGCGAAGATGGGTCTCCTTTTGTGACGGATCGAGAACTGTCATTGGAAAGTCAGTGGGAGTAATATGTACATGAAAGAACAACGCACGCATCGCCATAATATGGGCGTCAGAACTACTCGACTTCTCATAATACTTCGCAATCTTCTCAATACCAGCATCGAGGCCCTCCGCAAAATCAAGATACTTGATACGTCCAGAACGTGAAGACCATGCGCTATGCAATGACTCCAATGCAGGCAATGCTAAGTGAAGCATTGGTCCTTGTTCAGATGAGAAGGACTGCTGCGACAACTCGGCAAACTGTAGTTTCGACGTGAGCCACGACTCGAGTTGTAAGATAAAAATACATACACCAAGGATTGAGAGCAGACGTTGAACACGGGTCCACTCTTCAGATGATAGCTCAAGGTCCGTAATCTTTTTCCGTTTAGCTGAGTCCTTCTCTTGCAAACTGAGCCGGCCCACAAAATAGTCAACTTCCTAATAATATACATCAGCGGGAACAACATTGACATCCTAAATTGAACTTACATCTCGCAGCTCGAATGCACGTTGAAGCATAGTGTATGTTGAGGACCACCTTACTTTCATGTCAAGAAGCAGCTGTCGTGGATGTTTGATTGGTGTGTGGCCATCTTCGTCTCGACGCTGGACACTCTGAAAAAGTTCCTTTCGTTGAGCTGAGGAGCGCTCCTACAATGAACAATGTCAACATAACATATGTGCATTTGACGGACGGCAAACCTTGACACAGATTGACCGGACTAATCCAATTTCGTCTCGTTCAAGTGCGGAGTGAGTCGCGGGGCTAGCAAATCGTCGTTAGGTTGGGTGGCATCGTAGTGCCTCGACTTGCTGTGTGTGGACAACAGCGCCTGAGTTGCGAGGTTGATAATGTGGGCCAAGCACCTGAATATATGTGAGAATTGGTAGTAATAAACAAGACATAGAAACTCTTACCGAAGGCGCCGTTTTTTATGATCAAATGTCTTCTTGGTGTGTGCCTCGATGTGGACGGCAAAATGTTCCATCATGGTATCGTTGTTGGCTGCGTTGTCGCACGTAATGTAGCCAATCTGAAACTTCATTAGTGCTACACTGTTATGAAGCTAGAATTTTACTTACCTTATGTGCAATCCCAACACGTTTAACTAATTTGAACAGCGCTTGACCAAGACGGACACCATTGTGAGCGTTGTTCAGTCGAGTAAAGCCAAGAAGGGCACTTTGAACAGTCCAAACACCAACTGTTGTTTCTTCGATCCAGTGACCAGTGAGGGCAAAATAGCCATCGACATTCGATGCCTGCCAGGCGTCACATGTCAGATTGATCTTTCCTTTCACAGCATCACTCTGATTGTAGTTTGTATTAGGAACAACGATAAACAAAATCAACAACTGACTTACAAGTAACCGTCGGCGGAGGTTCGTGAGATTATGCTTGAAGAGGTCGATTATGGCTCGGCGTGTCTTTGTTCGACTAGGTAGTTTGACACCGTTAGTAGCTCGTGCTGCTACATCAATCATATATCTGAAGGACTTGTGGTTGAGTGCGTCAATAGGCTGCAGTGAACTGATAAGTGTCCAATTGCGAGAATTTTTTAAAAAAACAACATACCTGGTCAGTTTCAATCAACCATTCGATGGCGGCCTCGCGGAAGATTGCATCTGAGTATGGGATGATCTGTTCCTTTGGTTGCGGCTCACGGAGGTGGGTGTCGAGTCGTGCTTGAGAGTCTGCAGCTGCATCTAGCTTGCGACGTTTCGTGTCCTTCGGTAACATTGACATAAATTTGTTGTCTTTGGCCCATTGGATATATTCATTCTACAAATGAACAAAGTTAGTCCTACACGTTACTCGTAAGCATCAGAAATGCTTACCCGATGCAAAGCATCCATGTGACGGCGCATGGTCGTTATTTCGTTGACAAAAGCAACGGGTTTCTTCATTTTTTTGCTAATATATAGTCAGTTATAGTACAACATGAGTGAAACCAATGGGACCTTACCTGCATAGCATGCAATGGCGATACTTCTTGCCTTTATCGTCAGAATAAGGTGCTGAAAAGAATTTATTGATGTCGCGGCTTCGTTGCTCTTGGCGCAACTTTTCGGGCTCATCGATGTCCATAACTTGCACGTCCTTTAGAAATCCGTCGGCATCGAGTTCGTCATCAACGATAGCGGGAGCCTGTGGTGGATTGACTCCACATGTACAGGTAAGATTGTCAGCATCAAATACAGCAGGTCATGACTTACTAGTTGCGGATGGTGGTGCCTCATTCAGGAGGCTATCTGGCTCAAGTTCAGCCCCTTCACTGTTGCCGTCGGCAGCAGCAGCATCACGAGCGCGTTTTTTGCCTGTGAGGATTCAAAATATCAGTACTAGAAAGACAAAAGAACAACATACCTTTTGTGAGTCGTCTGGTTTTGCTGTGAAGTGATTCAATGTCACTATCATCCTCATCAAAGATGTGCGAACCTGAGGGCGCAGCATTGGCGGCGACGTGAGCCTTTCTGTGAGAATGGAGTTCAAGGTCAGCAGTATTATCCGCACTGATTACCTTGGCGGACGGCACAGCAACCCGTTTAGGACGTCGTGGAGGCACGTTCTCGTCATCTGAATCGACACGCAGAGCCATTTGGAGATTAGACGACTCGAAGTATTGATTTTTTAGGCTATGGTGCGCCAGTACAGAGGCACAGATAAACTATTTAGTTATTCGGTGTTTGCTGTGCGAAGATCAAAACCTACCTTGAAAGCCACGGCTTGGCGGCCCGGCTCTGGCCTTCACATACCTCAGGCCAAGCCTTGAGCCCTACTAGGCCGCTCTCAAGGCCCGGCTGGGCTCGGCCTAAGTAGGCCCGGTCAGGCTCGGCCTACGGCTTGAGGCCGGGCCTTGCACATCACTAGTTATGCGAGTCTCCTGGTCCAGACCGTGCCTCCGTCTGACTTCCGCGACACGGAATGAAATGCAAGGCAGATGAAGTCTGCAGTTGGCAAAGCGAGGAGCTCTAAGCTGTTCAAGCTCGTCATAAAATTTCAGTGCTAGATCTGCAGACACGGTCTGTCGCAGCGAAGAGACTTGTATGTGAATATGATCTTCAGACAAAGGTGGAAGGGTGCGTGGAGGAGTGGTGTAAGAGGTGATATGGGCTGGAAGACAGCTATTGAACTCGGAAGGTTCTCCGATCCAGTCGAGGACAGAGATGTCGCCTGACCGAGCCACGATCTCCTGCAAGAGTCGCCCGAGCGCGTTCTGCTTCTTCTCGCCATCTTTGGATGACGCTTTGACGCCATTGTGAGGAACTTATTAGATGAATTGTATTTCTATTCTAATGCAAAGTTACAAGGGCAGAGGTACGATGAGCTAAGAGAATGGGTGAGAGCGCGAAGCGCTATCCGGCCCCGAATGAGGATCTGCCCAAGAACAAGGTGAGCTGCGAATCCCCCAAGAAATTAGGAGTCCCCGACGACGCATCGCAGCGAGGCCGAAGATCCCCAACGTGGTAGGAGGAGGAAAGGACTCACGGTCTGAATCAGCGTCTAGTGTGGCCTTGGCATAGAGAAACGCAAGAAGTCTTCGTGCAGGGCTGGTACAGCTTGCATGTATGGTGCCATGATCTGGGCATGCTTGCGGAGGTATAGTTGGAAAGCGTCACTGGCCCAACGGCCTTTTGTCTTGACAACCTCGAAAGGAACGTTTCGCAACAAGTATTCTAATGTTGAACCAATACGAATTCTGTGACCTTGGAGCGGGTCTGATCCTGCGGCTCTAGCTGCTTGTGCTAACCGTCCTATGAATTTCTGTTTTGTTAATAGCCTGTGGCCGTTTTTGAAATGGTATGCAAATAGCGCGCTTCCCGGGGCAGGTTCGTTGACTCTGAGGTGATTGAGTAGGGCTTCTTCGGGGTCTGAAGGTCCTGCTTGGCGCACAAATGAAACGTCTTCTCCGTCTCTGGAGGTCTTTGTCTTTGGGATGCGGAAGACTCTCATGACGAGGTTGTTGCGGTCACGTTCGATCCGCATGTCTGAAGGTTTGACGTGGGAGTTGGGCTCGAACGATGACAGGGAGGGAACCGTGAATTCCCCGACGCGTGCAGTGCAGTAAAACACTGTCGTGAGGTAGCTGAATACTGCAGCATCGAGAGGTGACTCCAGATTAAGATGGCTGCGAAGTGAGCAAATGAATTCGACGGTGTAGGGACGGTGTTTCTTGCGCTTCGAAGATTGTGGTGCGAGGTTCTCTGCAGCTTTTAGTAGTGTGTCGATTTAAACATCGTCTAGCGACCACTTAACGCCGTGGAGAATGTGCCATGGACGCACGCCGAATACGTAGTTTGCGATGGTCTTTCCGGAGTACGACCCGGCTGCGAAGGCGATGAATGCAGAAATGAGAGTGGAGGATGCTGGCGCGCGGTCTGATTCTGGGATTGTGCGCGAGTCACAATAGACATGGAACACGAGGAGTCCTGAGCCATAGGATTTGTGGGTGCTGTCGGCCCATGCGTGACACATGACATCTTGGATGCATGTCATGTCTCCTGCGGTGAGGGCGTTTGGTTTCATCAGGAAAAACCTCCTGGCCAAAATTTCGATAATCTTTGATAAAGTCCAAGAATTATGTCTAATTAGCAGCTTTAGGAGAATTAGGAGAATTATGTAGTTTAGAAGGACTTTCTTACCCCCTCGTAAATTTTGCATAATTATCAAGAATTAGTTGATACTAGACACAATTGTGGTGAATTGCAGAAGCCGTTATTACAAATGTTGGTTCACAGATCACACATCCCAGGCAATGTTACAAGAACAAAAGACTAATAAACATCTGATATTTGATTACATAGAATATACACACAAAAGTAATTACTGTATAGCTACAATTGACCACAAATACGTCGACTGTGTGGACAGATGAGTCCATGCTGCTGCGCCACGAAGACGAAGAAGTACCTGCACTTGTCGCACCAGAACCCGTTCTGAAACTGTCTCCTCCATAACGGAAGGAGTGCCAGGTGTGTTAGATGCGCTTGGGGGCTCGGTGAGGGAGGAGCGCTGCGCACGCAGGCTATACTGTCATAATGATGCATCAAAACAGGCTAACTAGCATATTTTGATGATGCATCAACTATGATAGCGAGCAGTGGTGCATCAACCTCATCCCTATTGGGAATGTGATGCATAGTGATGCATCAGTGATGCATCATCCTCCCGCACCAAATTGGGCTGCACCCAGCATCCGTTCGCTGGCATTATACCCTGGTACCTTGCTTCCCTTGTCTGTACCTTGCTTCCCTTGTCTGTACCTTGCTTACCTATGCTGTACCTTGCTTACTTACACTAGATCCAGGCATCCGTCTGGCCATCCGGCTATCTAACTCGTTTTTGGGAGGCCTCTTACCTTTCCACAGTCTTCACTGAAGGCTTGCGCTCAAGTCAAATACGTGCATGACATCATTTTTCAAAATTTTACCACTAAGTCCAGCTCCCTTTGTAAAATATGTATGCAAGGATGAATTTATCCCGCAGAACTGAAACACCGCTGCGCCTTGAATGTATGAACTTCGAACTGAGCGTCTTCCTGTACGTCTGCTTGCACCGGGCATGCGGAACAATATGATAGCGGACATTTACATTTCGTTCGTACAACAAGAAACATTCAATTTAATCACTATTACTGACATGGATCTCGCAACAAGATATGTAGATAAGACACTATTTACTGATTATGTATGCCGAGCACGCCTAGGATGTAGTCATATCAGTGCGATGCAACTTGAAGCACATAAAGGACCGACTTACTTTGTTGGCCCGCCAATATCGTTGTCACATTCTCTTGCATTGAAGGGTTTGCGCACTCGGCGATGCCCATCTGGGAGTGGTTGGATCTCATCTGCCGAGGAAGTGGGCACGGTCAGTTGTGAATGTTGTGGTGTGCGCCTTCCACAATGACGCTGAGCTCCAGCTTGGACTGCTGAAGTTGGTGCCGCGCCAGCACCATCAGATTCATTGGGTGTTCCCATATTTTCAACATCGGCACGAGGAGCCGGAGGGATAACGACTTGAGAATATTGGGCAGATGATGCATCATCAGCGGGAGGGGCTGGAGGGATAACAACTTGCGAATATTGGGCAGATGATGCATCATTAGCGGGAGGAGCCGGAGGAGCTGGAGGGATAAAGACTTCGGGATATTGAGTAGATGATGCATCATGGGCGTGAGGAGCCGGAGCTGGAGGGATAAAGACTTCGGGATATTGAGTAGATGATGCATCATGGGCGTGAGGAGCCGCATCATCAGCGCGAGGAGCTGGAGGGATGAAGACTTGGGGATGTTGGATGGATGATGTATCATCAGCGCGAGGAGCCGGAGGGATAAAAACTTCAGGATATTGTGTAGATGATGCATCATCAGTGCGAGGAGCTGGAGGGATAAAGACTTCAGGATATGGATTGAATTGAAGGGGGGGGGCTTCGGGGAGAGCATCCAAAATGCTGATGTTAAAATTCGGGTCATTGATGAGAGCAGTAAACACTTCGTGGTCAAACACGGGTAGGTTTGGAGGGTTGTTGAACGAAGCCAAGTGGGAATCACTCAGGAGCTGAGAACCAGATGATGCATCACCTAAGACCCGCGCACATGGAAGTGATGCATCAGTTGATGCTATGGCGGCGCCAAAATCGTCTTCGATGGATGACTCAGACTGAGGAGTCATCCGGTACATGCCCGCAGTGTTGATTCGATGGGCGCTGTTTGGTAGGAGATCATCCAAGTCCTCTTCTTCCACATGACAACCACCATGCTCACTGCCACTCGTTGTCGCCCACTCCTCATCTGAACCGTCATGCGAGTCTGATGATGAATCTTCTGCTTCCTCAGCATCTGAGTCTTGGGGCAGTGTCGACTCAAATGCTAGTGAAAAGGTGAGTGCATGCTTTTGAACTGACACTTATATTGACGTACCGAGAGCGTCTTTGACGAAGGCTAGGAATGCACCCTGCACCGCATCAAAATTGGCGTAAGTCTGATCAAACTGTGCCCCACTCTCAAGTTCGCCAATATGATAGCTTCATAATATTAGGTAAGCGCACTTCCTCATCAACTTGAACACGCATCACTCACTTGAACACAGACACCTCTCCAGTGCTAGGATCCTTCCCTCCCATAAGGATCGTGAACTTCCACCCACCCGTGGCATGTGCAAGGTACTTCAGGATCCAATCAAGCATAGGACCAAGCTCACGGATAGCCCTGCAGTTTTTAAATGCGCTTGAGATACAACCATGTGATCAACGACAGAAGTACGTACTTAATCTTGGTTGCATCGTCATTTCTTGGCATCTTCCCCGACTTCTGGCGTAGACGTGCTTTTGCATACTTTGCCTTTGCCTTTTGGTATCTCCTTTCAACCTTATTCTTGACGTCCTCGCATTCTTCAGAGTACAAACGGCGCGTGACCTCGCGGCGCTTATTTAGCTTTGGCCCGTGGTCAGTAACATTCTGTGCTCTGATTTCGGCATCTGCAGTGTCCTTGACTTTTTCTCCATAGTATTTGTAGGAGTAAATGTCCATTTTTTGCGGTGCGCGGGTCCCCTTAAGTTCCACACCACCAGCTAACACAGTGTCGAACTTCAAAGCTCCTTTAATACCACTCGTGCGGCCCAGGCGAGCAGGGTTTTTCCGCCAACGGTACCATGTAGCTAGTTGCTAATCAAAATGAGTTGGTACGTGTGTTTCGCATGCTCACAGATGGTAGTGCTTACCTCTTCACGACTTTCCACAGCGCTTGCCAAATCTTTCACTTGATCTGGCGTAAGGACGTGGTCAGCAGGCAAGTCACCAAAGCAGGCCCTTCGCTCTGGCCATTTCTCAAAAAACAATTTGTTGACTTTTTTCCAGAACTCCTCGTATTTCTTCTCTGCGGCGCGCATGCGAAATTCTCCCAACATGGAGGTGAGAAATTCCTCTTGCTCCTTGCTTGTCCATTTCCGAGGCATCTATTACTGAGATCAGTAGGAGCAGAGGGACAGCATCCTGGCACATACAGCGGTCAGACCTGAGGGATGGGGTGATAATTTCAGTACGTAGTGAGTTAGGGAGGGATATTTTCCTTCGTCTTCGTCTTCGTCCTTTGAATATCATAGAGCCCATTTCGATGGACCGAATCGATGGACCGAATCGCTGGACCGAATCGCTAGACCGAATCACCGCCTTCACTACCAGTCACTCTTTTTTGATGTTTTGAATCTAATTTAATTCAGAGAATCCTCATTTCTCAGATGCGACATCTACATTACCATCTCCGGGAGACTCGCAAAACGATGCTATGTAGTACAATGATATTTTCAACCTTGATATCTACAATCTCTCTGTACATAGTGTTCGTCGTGAAATATATAAAACTCGTGATGACCACCAGTGATCACTGGGTGAAACATAATGACCACCAGTGATCACTGGGTGAAAAAATGTATAGTCCGTACCTTCACATGTAATGTTCTGAAAAAGATCAGCCCGACCCATAGCAACAAATACGGTTAAGCCACAAGGCGGACCTGAGGCCTAAGGGACATAGATGCTGTAGGAAGCGCCACCGAAGCAGACTCGGAAGCACTTGATCATCGAAGCAGGGCCTGGACCGGAAGGTAACAGTGCTTCAACCTAGTGAGTGTCGGTGCATACCAGTAGTTAGTTCGTATGATACTTACCTGTAAATATTCTGTGAGCGCCAGTGTTTGAACAATCATTCACTTACGGATCTGAGTCGGCTTGTGAGAGCGCTTGCTTATGTGAGGAATTAAAGTCAGTGATCGGTACATTGAATTGCAGTCAATACGGTCCTACCATGCTACTAGTATGCAGTGATATCTCCTCCAGACGTATCATCGCCCAAGGAATCGGTTGAGGTATGATGTGTTCTAGTAGCTCGGTCATGTCTGCTGCATGTTCAGCATCAAATTGTGAGTGAGCATAGTTCATTCTGAACCGGACAAACTTAACTTCAAACTCATTGCGGTCCTACCATGATTAGATCAGGATTCAGTAGTACTACTTTACAGGTAAAGCTATTAAGGTCTGACCTACATGTCCAACCTACTCCGGTGATGATTAACGACTACTCGTATCACAATAGTAAGTCACTGAATAACGACTCGGCAAGGTCAGTTCACTCCACTTGAAACTTCAATATTGAATTGCGGATTAAGGTCCATCCGATAACACTCCACTTGCGCTGCACTGGCAGTGATGATTTAGCAGGTGTGTGCACATTGTCTCACAATGAGTAGATGTGCTGATTATCATCCATGCCATGCACCGCACTTACAGTTCGTTTTATCTACAGCGTGTACTCAGCACATGCATGGGCCATCGACATTTGAACGGAGGCTCGTAATCTATACGGTCCGACGAACCAATGGAGGCTCTTAACTCAATACAGTCCGATGACGAATCGAAGCATCCGAAGCTCATCCTCTTTTTTCTCTCCTCCACACCAAACGACACCGTTGCTCGCTATGGCCCCCCCAACTAAATATAAAACCGACGCGGCCAAGCTTCAGGCTATGAGAGCCAAGCGTTCCCGGTACTACGCTAAGTAAGTATCGTCTATTTCGTTCAGCCTACGATGCCCTGATTACAGATGCAGGTGCCGTGAGGAGATCCTTGCAAAAAGAAGAGAGAAATATCACCTCAACAAAAACCGTCGAAAGGACGATGACGGCAGCGACAACAAGGGTGCGGGTGACAACTTGGATAAGGGCAACAACGGCAGTGACGAGTGTGCGAGCGATGCCGATGAATCAATGTACGTGCTGAATATTATTATTGTCGCTGTGTTTTTAATATAAATATCAGAGGGACATTAGCTGAATGTATTGCCGTGGTGAAGTATGCTAAAGATGACTTCATGGCGCACATCAAATCTCCGCAAAAATTCACCTTGGGCGTCTTTGCTGAATACACGAAGTCTATCCCAGATGCTCCCGGAACTCACGGGGATAGAGAGATTCTCAAGCGCGCGATGTCGAGCATCGAAGACTTCCTTGACAGGGCCAGTCGAGGACAAGACGGTATCCTCCAATTGTGCGGGGTTTGTGACGAGTGGCGTGCCGCAGAACAAGTGTGCACGAGCATGAGGGACACCATTGCTATGGTGGAAGATATTTATTGTCATGCGCTCAGCGATGGAGACGCCAAGTTAGCCGTAGTTCATTTACTCAAGGGATTCTTGTACCAGAACTACAACGAATTTTGAATAGGCTTGCGAGGCTTGCGCACTAATGTCACTTTGAATTGCATATTTCTTATTGAGATTCACGCTGCACTACTATGTAAAAGCTTCAGGTATACATTCGTTACGTCAACACCTCCGTTTCGCCGCGGCCAATGGCCTCTTCCATCAGCTGAATTCCTTCGGCAACTGAGTGGACCTTCGAAAAAGACGCCCTGCTCACGCCAATGACATGGGACGAGGTCTGCTGCCTGTTGGCGGATCACAAATCAGCTGCCGTTAATCTAAATAACGCGAATCACTTACCAAGTAGAGAATACGCCAATACGGCGGCCACGGGTCACCCAGTAGAAGGGACCCGTAGCGTCAGCCGCTGGCACATTGTAGTTCACAACAGGAGTCAACGCTGGGATGAGTGGAGCTGATGTCGAAGTGGTCGAAGGAGTCAACGCTGGGATGAGTGGAGTTGATGCCGAAGTGGTCGAAACAGCACTGATAGCAGAAACGGCGGCGACCAGCGCGTTCTGGACCGCATCATGGATCTTGGACGTCACGTCAGATGCCTCCTGCCCAGTGATATTCATCTGGGCCAAGAGCGCAATGAGATTATCTGTGGAACATTAGTAAGAAGCAGAGCGTGCTTAGGAATATCGTTGCTTACCAGTGCCATTGTCACCAGTATCGTCAGCGATGGGCACCGCAGGGAGGTCATCTATCCTGCTAGTAAGATCACCAGTACCGTCAGTGATGGGTGCCGCAGAGTGGTCATCTATCCTGCTAGTAAGTACCAGAGCGCGCTCGGAGATATCGCTGCTTACCAGTGCCATTACCATCATTACCATCAGCGATGAGCGCCGCAGGCACGGCAGCTATTATCGTGCTGGGGGAGATCATCATTGGGTGTAGTAAGTATGGGAGGAGAATTGATGTTGAAAAGGGAACTGACCTCGGGCTTTTTGTACAGGGAAAGCCATCCATATTGGGTGATGCAGTAGCCTTGGCCGCTGCAGTCGTAGTTCTTGCATTGCACTGGCAGTGAGTAAGTGAGTAGTTCGATGAGTTGGACTTCAATGAGTTGGACTTCGATGAGTTGCAAGCTTCTGTCACGCTAACATGTCACATTGTGTCACACCTTCTCATGCACAAGCCCATTGCCTGAGCCCATTGCCCGAGCGATGTTACCTGCTAGAAATTCTTCAAATGCAGGCTCCACCCGAATTGATGGTGTCACCGAGCGTGTCGCCCCAACCAGTCATCAAACTATCCAATGTGCCCCTTTAAATATCACCTTTCGACAAGTCAACAATCGAAAACGACCCAAGCTCAATCACTATGCACCACCTACCTCACAGTTGCGAGAGACGGTCCATACCGCCTTCAGGTTTTCAGGACGTCGAGATGGGAATATGCAGGTGTCTGCTGCCCATCTGATTTGTCGCCCGTCACCTTCGTCCACACAGCAGTCTTCCCAATTTGCAGGGCCTGAGGACGGAAGCACCGAGTTTGATTTTGCGATGATTGATGAACCTTCCATGGATGCTGGCGAAGACGGAACAATCACTCAAAGTCAGAAACACAAGCGCCCAGCTGGCGTGAGTTATCTTTATTTCCGTCGCATCATTCCTTACTCACTGTCTTTGTCAGGTCAATCCTCTGCATGTTTGGACAAAGGAACGTGATACATATCTCTCGGAGATCATTCGGTTGGATGGGCGCGGTGAAAATGCAAGGGATTCATGTGCAGGCTGTTGCGCCAATCCTGCAGAATTCCGATGTCAGGATTGCAACGACATGCAACTGTACTGTGGTACATGCTTACTGGCAAATCATGCCCGGTCTCCCACCCATCGCATACAGGTATGTGATCTCTTACGAGAAAGATGAAATATATTGATTAATTTGCAGCAATGGAATGGTGTATTCTTCGAGAGCTCTTCCTTGAAGACGCTAGGCCTTCGAGTACAACTCGGGCATCCCATCGGTCAACCATGCATCCTCCCGCAGCCGGCGTTTAACAACGACTTTGTGCTTATAGACACGAACGGACTACACGAACTAGGACTGGACTTCTGCGGTTGTGAGACATCCGAGACACATGTTAAACAACTCCTCCGTCACGGATGGTTCCCTTCCACGCCAACTGACCCTAGGACAGCGGCCACGTTTCGACTTCTGCATTACTACCAAATCTTATCCTTCGAGTCGAAGGCATCAGCCTACGAATTCTACCATTCTCTTGTTCGACTCACGGATAATACAGGGATGATGAAACGCATGCCGGTACGCTTATATCTACCTTTGTTCCTTCAGTCTCTTACTGTCTACCTTAGGATCGCTATGACGGATTCATGCGGATGGTGCGTATGTGGCGCCATCTCACAATGCTGAAACATTTCGGACGTGGGCACGATCCCAGTGGTGTAAATGGTACATCGCAGGGTGAATGCATGGTGCTATGTCCAGCATGTCCGCAGCCAGGGAAGAATTTACCTGAGGGTTGGCAAACTGCTTCGAAAGCAAAACGGTGTGTTGCACCACAGATATTGATCCACTATGTAAGGCTGATGTTTTTAGGTGGTTGTATGCAGTATTTTTAGCGATCGACGCAAATTTTCGATTGAAAAGACGGAACGTATCGAGCGATCACGCAGACCCAAGTCTTTCGAGAGGCTGGTCATACTTCGTCGAGGAGAAAGAGTACAAGGCCTTCCTGGCCGAACATCTCACTGAGACGCAGGAGGTATGTGACTGATTGGTTAATCAATTGACGTGTACTCACACTATCTTACAGAAAAGTACTTGTTCGAGCCATAACGCTGTCAACACGGCAGATACAAAGCAGTCGCAAGGGCTTGCTGCTACTGGCGTCAGCACAGTAGATTGTGCCCGTCATAATTTTAAACGGCCAAATGGTGTCGGCGATTTGCAGAAGGGGGAGAAGTAAGTCACGGTCTCGTTGCGTTTGTATTTACTATGTCTTATCATGCGCCTGACAGGTACATCAATATGGATTATTTATTCTTCTCGACTTTGCGTGGTACGCAGCTCGAAATGCTCAAGGTGTCGTACGATATTGCGTGCCAATGGCACAAAAAGCTCTGGGCCCGCATGAAGTCCTTTCCTCAATCCCATCGCTTGGACCATCTCACCAAGTATATACGCTTCTTCATACCAAAATTCCACCTCCCCGCACATGTCTCAAAATGTCAGACAATCTTCTCGTTTAACTTCACGCGTTTCGTTGGCCGGACGGATGGTGAAGCCCCGGAGAGGGGCTGGTCGAATATCAACCCTGTGGCATCAAGTACGAAAGCGATGGGTCCTGGTTGTCGTCGTGACACGCTGGACGACCACTTTGGAGACTGGAACTGGAAAAAGACCGTCGGGTTGGGCGCGTCTCTCCTGTACAAGATGAAGGATGCTCTAGCTGAGAAGGCTGCGCATGCACTCGCATTCGAGGAATTTGACGCTGTCATCACTCCCGAGCACCGCTCTGCGTGGTTAGAAGAAATGCAAGCTTGGGAAGATAATCCGAATGACACATCGATCTCTAATCCGCTCGAGGCCAAAGCCATGGGCGAGTATTTTCTGCTATTAAAGTGACCTTGGACTAATGATTTTGTCTAGCTATAATGCAAGCAGGAGTGAGGCTAAAGCTCGCGGAGCTGGAGGCCGAGGACCTTCAGCGAGGTATAGACTCCTCGTTGCACCCACAAATCTCGCCTAGTGTGCTTATTGCTTCAGGCATAGACCTGGAGCAGGAACAGTGAGCATTTGCCCTTTGACGGCCACAAACAAGGCTGACATACTTTCAAAGGCATCGTCTGGCCAATATCGCCGAGTCGATGGGTCAACATGCTACCGACACGCAGAAAGGCAGTCTCACGCAGATGCGGAACTCGCTTCGTCGTAGGATCGATATGTGGCGACGCACACAGGTCCTTTACCTCCCGGCCGTTCAAGGCCTTATTGATCAGGCAGCCGCACGTGAAGGCCACGAGAACGCCGAATGTATACACCTCTGGTTACCTTCAGAACTGAAAACCAAGCCGTGCGATCCACGCCTACGAGAGGACGAATGGGAATTGCGCTACGTGCAGGCTCACGATGCGCTAGAAGAATTGCGGCAGTGTCTACGCATTCACTGCTCCTTACTGACATTCAAAAGGGAATGGGTGCGCGGGCAAGGCGCAAACACGCGTGCTCAGAATGCCCTTGCCCGCATCCACCGAAGGCGTACGGCCTGCGTGAAACGTTATCGGTCAGCATGGATGGCGCTCAAGAGCCTAGCTACAATCATGAAGAAGACCGGTTGGCAGGGCAGGTTGCAGGAATTGGCCGACACTCACGTCAAGCCCCTCGTGGACCCATATGCTACTGGCGAAGGGAGACGTCATGTATCCTGGATCTGGATGATGGACGGCGTTGACCATGGCAATGAAGGTGGCGACGATGGTAAGCACTCGTCGTGGTCTATATTTTGCGAACTAACATACTATAAGGTGTACGAATCGAGTGGTGCAAAACCCGTGCGAGGGCACTGCGGTGGTCGGAAGAGGTCGAATTACTCACGGAAGAGATGCGCAGGGTGCTGGAATTTTTTACCTGGCAGCAGGCGCGGTGGGAAGAACAGGGAAAGGCATGCGTTGGGGAGTGTGCCGCTGACATTGAAGGTTTGTGAGCTTATGCTGCCCGACAGGCTAACATCCGTCGCAGGCTTGCAGACCATTTTCGGGTGCTGTGGGCACCCTTTCTTTCGCTGGAAGGTCCCATTGACCCGCCACCTCAGTTGGCCGAACATTCGTTACCGGACCTCATGATTCCCGACATTCTCTAACCTACTTCTGCGCTGTACCTGATCGATGTACCTGATATTCAATCCATCACCGGCTGTTATTTGACATTTGAAGTGAATTAAGTTGCCGAAGACTCGACTGGAAAATTGACCGAAATACAAATGACCGAGCTGCAAAGTAATTGACCGAGCTATATATACTGTAGGACTGCTAACTAGCATGTTGTAATGCATCACAAGAAGGCTAAGTAGCATAGTTGATGCATCACCTCTGACTTGTAGTTAGCAGACTTGATGCATTATAGCTACAGGGACTGGTGGCGCACGAGCGTCGTGTCGAGAGCGCTTCCGAATAA
Source organism: Suillus plorans (assembly GCF_016647745.1). Taxonomy (NCBI): domain Eukaryota; kingdom Fungi; phylum Basidiomycota; class Agaricomycetes; order Boletales; family Suillaceae; genus Suillus; species Suillus plorans. The sequence continues at coordinate 441,109 of NW_024537417.1, forward strand.
TATCGGATTTCATACTAATGGGACGAGCAGAGCCGTGAAGCTTATAGTAGAGGCCACATCTGTATGTATATAAGAGATTGGTACGAATATAGAAGGAACAACAAATGAGAACTTACACGTTGCAAACGGTCTTGCCTTCATCGTCCTTCCTCCACAAAGGAGTTGCAACCAGGACTCACCACCTCCACGACTCGGACCGGTGTCGCAGAAGAAGAAGAATGCGGTGGCGCTGCAGCCGAGGACAGCATGGACAATGCAGAAGCCAAAGATGACGCACCACCCGTGTCATCCTTCTCCATGACTAGCACGCATGGAGTTTGGACGCGGACGCTTATGCTACCAAAGAGAAGAGAAACGAGACGTCCGCTCAGCAAAGTCCATACGACGTATATAGATGAAATAATACTCACCAATTTACAATAGAGACCGCAAGCGTGATGAGTTACGACACGAGTGACTACCCACTATAAGGGTACGGGTATGGGCATGGGTGTCCAGGAATCAGCGTGGCGGTTGCTCGAATGACGATCGACGCACTCACCCGCTGCGAATGGCAAACAATGACTTGGATCAGCGTGGCTCTTGCTCGAACAAGGACCGACACACTCACAATCCAACGACGAGCACGGAAGGACGACTATGAACTACCTAGTTTGTAGTTACAAATGTTAAATAGAACTTTTTAAAAAACCTAAGACATACCTATCAGCTTGATGGTTGAGGCTGACAACGTTGAACGTTGAGGAATGAGGGATCGACGTCGGAAGTTCAAAAAGTTTTCAAACCAAAGTCATGCGAGCCAAACAAATGGTTCGATATCAACCAAACAGTCACGTGAGCGAAACAAATATGTGCAAATGATGAACTTCAACAAAATTTTACTCAGTCGTTCGCCGCTTGTCCCAGGTGCGCATGTTCTTTTTTCTCGTTTATAACTATCTTTAACCTTGCAGCGTGCTACTATGACCACCACTCGTGCGGCGAGTCGCGCCCTACACTACATCCTACCCTCCATCTCATGCTTCCTGTCTCGGCCCTCCTTCCACTCTTCTGGCGCTCTCCAGTGTCCTCCGCACACGTTCGAGCCACGTCAGCATTCGCTGACGTGCGCCAGGCGTGTGTGCTAAACACTGGTGGCTGCTGGGATCGGGTGGGGCGTCCCACAGTTCTGGATGGTTGTAGTGATTTTTGGTTGAATTTGTATTTAGATAGATACACTTTTTGTATATTCAAGTAATTCTTGACATTTTGTGATATTTGCATCCCACATTATTGTCTTCTAGCAATTTTATTCCTAATTCTTGTGATTAGATAGAATTATCCAAATTAGAACTTTTAGCAAAAATTATAACATTTTTTCCCTGGGAGGGTTTTCCTGATGTTGGGGCGGGCAATGAGTGGGAGCCACAAACGAAGTCGCTGTTTGGCAGGGCAGTGTGGGCGTAGCACAGAGGGAAGCGGATTCATGTCAGAAGGGTAGGCTGAGTTATTGTTAGCGTGTGTCACAGTGTTTTCCAGCTGAAATGGCAGCGGGAGACCTACTATATTTTCGACACTTTGTGTAGCTCTTCTCCCTGCCGTTCGAGGATTCGGTTCTCGAGGGCGCGGTTGGCGTCATCGAGCTTGTGACGGGTTTTGGGAGGCCCGTGAAGCGGGATTGACTTGGAGGTCCCTCTGAGTTCGTTTGCGTGTAGAGGGGCGTCGAAGTCGACGACGAAGTCCCGGATGGAGGGAGGGATAGGAATGGGGGGCAGAAGAAGGGAGCAGAGTGGGTATCTGCCTCGTGACGCATCGTCTGTGGGGTTAAAAGCGCTAGGGACATAGCGTGTGAGGATGATGCAGGCAGCGGATTCAGCGGCATTGTGAATGCGTTTAAAGACAACGTTGGTGGGGCGGTTGCGGCTGCGTCCTTTCCACCAGCCTTCCACAACTCCTCTGTTGTCTCTGTAAACCTTGAAGCAAGGGAGAGGGCGGGGTTGGGAGTTCTGTATGATGCTGAGGACGAGGAACTCAAAGCCGATGGCTTCGGCCCAACCAATGTCGCGGCTGTCTGCTTTCCATCCTGGGACAAGGCGCCACGCGCGCCACCACCCGTTGACCCAAATTGTGATTCCCACGCCTGAGCTAGCATCAGAGAAGGTGTTTGGGTCGGTGATGAGGCAGGGACCTGGGATGGCTCTGCTGACGGATTGCTGGCGAAGGTGTGCGGACCACCACCTGAGGTCTGCCGCGCAGTTCTTTGGTGGGGTATGAGGCACGAGCGGACGATCACCGAAGGTGGAGAGCATGGCTTCCAACTCGGTGATGTAGGCTCGTCCCGCCGGGACGATGCGAGACACATGGAGCAGTTTTCCGTGAAGCTTTTGGACTTCGAGGAGGGAGTGACGACTTTGGGATTCCCATGCAGCAATGGCGGCCAAGTATTTCTCTTTCTTGCTTTCTGGGATCTCGAGCGTACGAGAGTCAAGGTTCCATGTGAAACCGGTGAAAGGAGGATTGGAGCAGAATTGGATGTCCTTGGAAAGCTGCCATGGTGTCCCTGTTTGATGGGAAAGAGCGTCGATGTCTGCCATGCAGTACGAGAATTTCGCGTCTTCAAGGGAGCGTGGGGACTTCTGTGAGAGGTCGAGCAAGGGAAATGAGCAATCTTCGTCGTATTCCTCTGGTTGGTCATCAGGCATGGTAGCGCCGTGGTACCATTTCCGGCCACCATCCTTTCGAAGGCCACCCTGGTCTTGGATGTTGCGGGCCCATAGTTTCTGTTCCATGTTGTACTTCTCCAAATGCTCCCGCAGGATGCGAATGAAGAAGTGGTTGTCGACCCATTTTGATAATGGGCCGATTCCCTCGCTGCAGAAAATGTCAGTGCCAGCGTCAGCGAGCCCACCGTAGGAGCCCGCTGCTGAAGAGCAGCCAAAACAGAAACTAGTGTCGACGGCGAAGAGGTCTTCACCTGTGCAAACGACAAGGCCTGGGTATTGCGAAGGGTGGAGGGGGATGGTGCGATATGCTTCTGCCACGTCTCGTGTGGCGCCTTGTGATCCAGGAGGAAGACGCCAGATGAGGAGGCATATGGTGGCAAAGGTGCCATAGGTGCAGGGGTAGAGGTCTGAATTGATGGAGGAATTGATGGAGGAGATGGGACAAGTGAGCGACGAGAGGCTGTGGGACAAGTTCTGAATGAGTTGGAATTTTCCGGGTTTTCCAGGCTTTGGGATGATGGATAGCGGAGCTGTCTGGAATGGTCCGATAAGGCTTTCCATTTCGGATTTGGATAAGGGTCCCAGGTACCTTCCTGAGCCGAACTCTTGGCTGAGGATGGCGGCAAAGGCGCCGTCGTGTTCTTCGACGGAGGGTGTCATATCCCGCATTCTGGATCCGGACCTATCACACTCATCATTTCCGGATTTCCGGATCCGGCCGACTTCTATGTATCGTCCGGATCCGACCCGCATCTAACCTCCGTGCCTTATCCCTTTGGTATTTCCCTTATCAGTTAGTACACTTTATTTTCCATCCCTTATTCATTTCCGTCTTCATTTTACTAAGTTCCGATAGACTAGTAATAGTCGTCCCATATGTTTTATCCATAGCTTGACATAGCCTCGCACTGCACTTACTGTTCTCCGTTATGTCCTCAGTAGTATATAAACCCTGTACAGTCTCTGTAGTTTCCTCAGTTCGAATATCATCTTAGACTCTGCTCATTACCTCCTCCGTCCGACTTGAGTTTCTCTCTCGTCGACCTCCGCTCATCTTAGGATTGACTCCTATAGACTTATCACCTCCGCCTCTACCTTTGGTAGTCCTCCGCTGTTTCCTTTCTAGTTCGGACTTTGTCCGGATTAGTCTTATCTCTTGTTCCTGAATGTCCGCCGGAATTCCCGTGCATCGGACATCGGACTCCAGACATCACCCGACGCCCTCCGGACATCGTCCGGTAACCTTTGGACATCGTTCGACAGCCTTCGGAAGTTAGGGGCACATACTCGGGTAAGGGGCGCAGTGCACGAGCTGAAGCCAAGCCCTTCGGATCTGACCCTTGAGCACGTTCTTAACAGAGGGGCTATTAGGCGGGGTGTAAGTATGTTTAATGTGAGGGATGCTTCCCATGAAACCGAACTGTAGAGATTGTGGTATGTGCAGGTATATACGTATGAGTCTGGATTTATTAAGTAGATGGTACCAAGTTTCCGCATGATAGGGAGTGAGTGCATTATGTTTCCTGGCCTTGAGGACACTTTTGAGCTCCATGGTCCGTGGTGCCGCAGCCCGAGCATTCGTGTGTGTGGTCCTTGCTGGTGCTTGTACATCCATTGGGGTGTTGCCAGTCGTAACACAGCTGTAAACCTTGTGTGTTGACAAGGCGGCCTTCGTTGTTTCTCTGGCATGAGGCCGGGGTCTTGCTGTCCCACAGGAATTCGCTCTTGCACTTGTGGACGTTGTGTGCGAATCGGCCGAGGCATACAGCGCAGGCATGGAGGCCAGGTGATGCTGCGCTGCTCTGAAAAGGCTGCTTCTCGTTGGCTGCGCGTCTGGGTTCTTGACGTGTTTGATTCCGATTGGGTGTCGTGGTCCGAGGAGCTGGATGCCCTGACGAGTTTCGTGCAGGGGATCGTGAGCGGGAGCGAGTGGAGCGCGTGGGTGTGCGAGCTTGGTTGCGTTGGGATGGGGTCTGGTGTTCACGGCTGCTGCTCTGCATCGCACTGGCCAGTTGGAGCTGTGGACCAGGAAGCAGGTGGAAGCAGGTAGCGGGGTGGCAGCAAGCAGTTTTGGAAGCAGGAGCATGAGGGTGGTAGCATGGGAGCAGGAAGCATTGTATAGAGGTAGCAGGGAGCATTTGGTAGAGAAATTGGGCAAACATTAGCGACATGGTATTGTGGGTCGAGAAGGAGCACGAACCTCGGCAAGACTTTCGAAACGGACTTTGTTCCACACTTCTTCGGCCAGGTTTTTCAGGAGGGTTGAATTGAAAATGCTGATGTCGAATGCGTTGTTGAGAGTGAGGGTGTCATGCCAATCTCTGCATACGTGCGCGGCGTATAGCAGAAGCGATCGTTCACCAAGAGGCTCAGCTCGCTGAGGGTGGGAGACGATGTTCATGAAAAACATTGTGATAGCGCGTTGGTGCTTCTCAGGCCATCCCAGCCTGTTGATCTGGAGGAGGAAGCAGTTTTTAGCCATATCAAATTGCCACCATTCGAGGCTATGGTCTTGGATCACTTTGCGGGAAGGCTTGAAGGATGTGACCAGTTTCAAGGCGACGAAATCGTCAACCTTTGTGAAGCCGTAAGTGTTGTCGGCAGATGATTTTGCTTCGTCTGCCGTTTCCTTACAGCCCTCTGGGCTGAAGTACCAGAGCTCTACGTACTCGTAAGATTTGAGCTTGTGGATAGCATACTGGGAGGGGCGGTGAGTAAGGGAGTCGCCGACAGAGGTACCTGCCTTGAAGTCATTGATCTTCGGCTTTTTCTTCTCCGTTTCTCTTCGCTCTTTCTCAGCTTCTAGCTCGAGGGTGAGTCTCTCCTGTTCCACATGTTCGTGTTCAGCCTGGGCTGCTTCAGCTGCCAGTCGCGCTTCTTCATTGGATTGTGCCGTCCAGGCGACTAAGCGGATGTCACGGTCTTGTTTCCAGCCATTGGATAATTCATTGGCTGCTTCATCGTGAGTAAGTTGCGAATTTCCAATGATGCAGTTGCGGATGGCTTCGAAAGTGGCGGATGCGAAGTTTGGCTCAATGTCCAGTGCCGGGTCTGACGTGATGCGGGCCATGATGAGATTAAAAGGGAATAGATTTGTTTTTATAAATGAGAGATAATGCTGTTAGGGATGGACAGTGTATGGATAGCGGAAGAAAGAAAAGAGCTCAACGATAGACTCGTCGAAGATCTTACTGGTGGAAGAGTGAGAAGAAGAAGCGCCGGCTTCTTCCGCTCTTCCAAAGACGGAACTCTAAGACTACGCTCGTGCCTCGCTGCATCATAGAGCGGCAATAAATGACAGGTAGGGAGATGCCGGAGATGCCAAATAATGAGTACGCAACGTCTTCCTGCACGGTGGTGACGCACTTCGATGCCCATTGCAGTTTCTCCCGGGCGCTGCTCATACCTGGACGGAAGGTCACCAGGGTCTGCGCATCTATCCCCGTTGCATCCTCCAACTCCTTTATGATTTCAGGGGACTCTTTGTGGTTGGGAGAGCGATCATCGAGATATAATGTCCAGTCCTTCCGATAAAAGATAACAACTTTTGGAGCGACGAATTCTTGAAAGGTCCATCCATGCTCGTTCCAAACGCTCCTCGCCAGTGCACCGGTGTAGAGACTCATGCCTCTCATGGTGTGATATGGCACTTTTCACTAGAGAGTTCATTGCACGAACTTGCAGCACCATTCTGTGTGCTATCTACAGCTATCCCTATATGAGGCGCAGCTTTCCCGCGCAACGCGCGCCATGCGCGCACCATTCCCGCGCTTCACGATGTATATACGCGCGCGCTTTCCCGCGCTTGATCGCCCTAAAGCGCCAGCCTTCCAGAAGCATCCATCCACTGTCCACCAAGCTCTCTAGTGCGTGTATTTCCATTTCCCTTATTTACATATCATTCCACCTTTATTTATATCATGGACCCTTACTTACATACATATATCTTTACATACCTTACTCGGTAGCGCTTCGGCTCCGCGTGACAGCGCTTAGGCGCCATATATAAGCGCCAGCATTACATACTATTAGAAACTTTCCAACTTTCCACTTGACCTCCCACTTACCCACTTACTACCTAGCTGAACATAGTAGAAATCTATTCTTTGACACCTCGGGCTTGTATCTCTTGTCCAGTATCTAATCACCACTCAAGCAAACTCACTCTTACTCTCACTTGCTTCCGCTCACGCGCGCGCGCGCTTCCCGCACCTCGCGCGTACCTTCACTTTCCCGCGCTTCGCATCAGCCGACCAGTAGCGCCTTCGGCGCGCACTACTAGATCCTTGCTGCACTCGCTTCCCCTTTAGGGTCGAACGCACTTGTCGTCTCAAGTATAGCAGACTAGGCAACGTGCGACCTCACAACATCACAGATACAGTCTGGAGCATTGTTTGTTCCTCTCAGTATTGTTGTTTCTACACCGGGCTGCGATGAAGGAGGGACGTTGCATAGGTAGACGATGGTAAGCACTGAATGGCGGTACCAGATGAACATGGAGTTGACCGACTCTTGAAGCTCAGTGTTGCTCTTCTTGTCGATGCAACACGTGTCCATCCACACCCAACAATACCCAGCATCACGAGCGACTTTGCAGAATGACTGCACTTTCGCGATGCCGTCGAGTCCCTTCAACTCATGCACATCTTTATCCTGGACGTCATGCAGCAGCGCCTCCTTCTCTTCCCACCTGTGTGATAGCATGACGCAGCAGAAGTACATTGCTACCGCTTCTTTGATGCGGTCCAGTTGGAGGTCTGAATGCTTCGTTGTGAATGACAAAAGCTCCTTGTACTTTCCACTTGATTTGAAGGTGTTTATTTGTGCCGCTCGATTGCACAAAAGACCTGTGGAGGTATTAAGTAGTCATAGCGGGGCATATTCGAGTTCAATCCAAACAGCTCTTTGAATGGTGTCTTCTACTTCAGATGGATGCACATGTTGCTGACGCAGGTCTGCAGAACGAGATAGGCATTTGGATGCTATGCAGGAGTCTTCCAAGGCTTACCTTGCATCCGCACTTCGGGAGAGTCGTCCAGCTTAGACAACATGGTTCTGAAGGCTTCAATGGCTTCGTCATAATGTTGCGCGCCACGTAGTGCTGCATGTGTCAACTGGTATCCAACGTGAGATGAAGGATTGAGCTCAGTCAACTATGCACCGCTGGAGTCAATATGGGTTACGAAGACATAGATGCCATCGCACCTTTTGCGCGTCGAGAAGCGCATCGTCCCATAGCATTTTACCTAACTTTGCCTTACTACAATTTGCAAAGACAGCATCAGACGCAGAATTCAGTTCGATCACTGCCGAGTAAAGGTCAATAGCCCTGTCATAGTCGCTTGCAGCGAGGGCAGCATCCCTGCTGGTAAGAAAAGGTGCGCTGCATTCTTGCTTGAAAGCTGAATGAAATGGGAGTGAGGATTGTAGCTTGCGCGATATTGCGAACTCGAGACTTGCCGTTGGACCATTCATAACAGCTGACCTTCGTTGCTTCATTGATATTATCCATCATGTATTGGTATGATCTAACGGCATGTTGAAGTTTACCTGCCAGAAGGAATGCATGACAACGTTTCTGGTGTGCAGTGAGCTGCAATGAGTTGAGATCCCAGCCGAAGAGCTGAATAAGACACTTAAATACGAGAAAAATTTCGGATGTGTATTCACTTACCACTACCAAGTCCTCATATATGAGATGAATGGGTGAACTCGATGAGAGAGCATTCGACTTGAGAATGGCGGTAAAATGGTCAGCGGCTTCTTCGTGACGTGTGTCATCCAACACCTTGATTCCTAGTTGAACACGCAGATATCCCTGACGTGCGAATTGCAAAGATTAGTGTTGATGACTAAGTGCGGATGCTACTTACTTGCACGACACAACACCCGAGAGAATCGGCATTCGGACAGCCAGTAAAGAGTTCTTTGAGGAGCAGCTTTGCCTCGTCGTGTTGGTCTGCATTGAAGAGGACGATGGCCTGAAAGATGTGATGAAGCGGGCAGTATGTGAGGTAGATGTAACATACTTTGATCAAAAGCAGGAAATGGAGAATTTGTGAGTCTTGGTCCATGTACATTGATGCGACATCAAATGCTGCCCTCGCATCCGGGACGCGACCTTTTCCGCAGAGGGCAATGCCCTTGGATATGTAGCCTGTCAATGAAGGCTGAATACTGATGGACTATGTTACCATTAAGTTAACCTTTTGTAAGGGGGCCATGATCAATGCGTATAACTTACCTTGATTGCATCCTGAAGGGCGTGGTCCCAGTTGTGTTGTCGAGCCATCACGAATGAACGATGGGCATAGGAAGAATAGTTGTTGGCGTTGGTGTTGATATCTTGCGTGAGTAGTTCTTCGGCGGTAGACAAGTCCCCATCTATGCATGCAATGCGGGCTGTTGTGATGGCTAGGATCTGCACAAAACATGCTCGAATTGTGGTATATGAGTCAAGGACAGAAACATGCCTTTGGATGAATACCTTGACTCGGAGGTACTGCCCACTCCGAGATTATCTTATTGTCACCTCCGCTCAGGATGTGATTGCCGTCCACGGAGAAAGTGGCACAGAACGGCGTAGTTGTGTGCTTGAAAGTGGCAATGGTTCGTTGATCTGAGAGCCGCCAGAGACGGACATGATTGTCACGGGATGCGGATGCGACGAGTGTGCCAGCAGGATGAACGGCAATGTCGTTGATATGATTAGAGTGGCCCGTCCAAGGATCGTGGACCTGCTTCCAGGTCGTTGTATCCCATTCACGTATCGTAGCACTACCACCTGTGAGAAGGCGAGTACCATCGGGCGTCCATGCGAGTGAGAAGTTAAATGTGTGAGCCTTGAAAGATGCAATGCGTTCCCTCGTGCCTGGATTATAGATTTGAATATCCTTGTTTGTTGCGATGGCAAGAAGTTCTCCAGAGGGTGAATACCGTACGCAGCGAACATTATCACACCCAATTGGGTCTGAGTCCTGCTCCCAAGTTTGGGTGTTCCACAGTTTCATCGTTCTGTCGTCAAGTAAAGCAGTGACCAGCACTGTTCCATCAGGAGAAAAATCTAGCACGAGTGAGTAGAGTGACTGGTGGGCTTCAATTTTGGTGAGTGATTCGCCAGTTTCTCCCTGCCAGACGATGACCGTGACGTTCCCATTGATATCACCGCTTGCTATCAATTGCCCATCTCGTGATACTGCCAATCTCCACACTTCACTACGATGCCCCTCCATCTTCTTCAACACAACACCTGTCTTCAAGTCCCACAGGCGAAGTGTTCTGTCCCATGAGCCCGTAACCATCCGCTGTTTGTCGGGGAACACTGTGGCTGTTGTTACGGGTCCTTCATGGCCTTCTAACTTTTGCACGGGTATGGTGATTGGAATGAGCTCCGACATTTTACTGGAGGTTGATGTCGTTTGGCATGGTCAAGGTGGACTTTGGAGGGATTGTGGGTATCTTTCCGCACAGGTGTATTTTGCAGTCTAAGATATGACTCCCTGCGTTCACCTGTCTCATTTCAATAGACGCTCAGGACACCTGAGGCTGTTCGCTTCCACGCCTTCGATAATGCAGCACTACTTATGGCAAAAATGCACCCTATTATCGTACCCACTAAAAATATACCGGGCCTCCCAGCGCCTCAGTGCATTATAGCTAATTGCAATATCACCTCTTCATCCCTCTATGCGTTTCGAATGCGAATGTCTGCGATACGTTAGAAGACAAGCTAGCAAACTCGGTTTTCAACGGTGCGTGATGTTTACAGAAGGGACTGCTAGAAGCTAATGGCTGATAGAAGAAATATTTCATTGGGTATTTGGGCGAAAGCCCGCAGGGCTTGTCTGGTCCAAAACATGTGTCTGTACCTGTGGTGCAAGGTGAGCTGTGTTCCTGAATTTTAGGAGTTCAGTGACGCATGCAGCGAAGCTTGATGCCCTTATGTTCTAGGAGATGGACTTACTCCAGTTTGTTACCCGATTGGAGGCATGGTATGGCGTGTGAACGGCTCGAGTGCTGGAGAGGCTTGTGTTACGACTGGGATGAGTCGAGCTATCTCTGTCTGAATAGACAATCGGCTGAACGCCAGATAGACGTAAGTCTGCTCTCGATTGAGAGATCAAAGGTTCTGGCTAAGGCGAGTGTCGCTGACTCCCTTAGAATAGTGGTTTTTAGACAGTAAGGTTGGAGACCTTACTGAAGGACAATGTTCCAGGTAAAACCCAGTAGATTAAAGTAAGGAATACAATCGTAAGTAGCTAGGTTTATATACGAATGTTCAAGCGGAGCTTGTAAATGTGTTATCAAGATAGAAGCATGATAAGGGATAAGGATCAGAGATAAGGCGGACAGCCCGCTTGGCGAAGATAAGAGATAAGCATGATATGGACAGCCCGTTTGTAAGCAAGAATAAAAGAAATGAGTATAGGGGCTAAATGTTACTGTAACATTACCCCCATGTTACGGTTGAAGTCTCTGACTTCAATATTCCTCGGTGTTGGTATATTCGTCCATGTAGTCGTAGTAGATGGGGTCTGCGTCAGCATTACAGAACTCTGGTTCGTTATACTTGGTGGCATACTCCCTGTTTGCCCGGTCTATTTCCTCCTGGAGTTCTTCGTCTTTCTTGGCCTCCCAGGCCGATAATGCTTCATAGAAGCCTTCATCGGTGTAAACCAATGGAAATAATATTTTTTCAGCAGCGTAGGGGCAATAGATGGATAGATGGCCAGGCTTCTGGCCTTGGCATATGCGGCAGTGGTATTCTGGGCAGTTCTTGTGGCGATGCCCGAGTTTCTTGCAGACGCGACAGACGAAGTTGTCTGCGGGGAAATGAGGTTGCTTTACTGTGATGACGTCGGGGGTTTCGGTGAGGTCAATGACTTCACGCTTCTTTCCCTTAGAAGCTCTAGTCTTCGACACTCCGTGCATGGTAGCTCCTCTGCGGGTCTTTCATTTGAAAACGACGGTGGGTTCGGGGATAGGTAGTGCTTTTTCAGCTGATGTTGGCTGAGTAGCAGGCTGAGCTTCTTCTCCAGCCGTATCTGCAGCAGGTATGCTGCTGGGGGGAGCGCTAGTAGCAGGGCTTGGCGGGCGACCGACTTCGGTCTTGTTTCGTTCTTCAACAGCCCGTATAACTGACTTGCAGACAGTGCTAAAAGCAGAAGGAAGCAGCTGAATCTCAAGGCTGTGTATCTGTCTCTGGAGGTGTTGGCAAGCGAGTCTGAGGGCATCGTTTTCGATTTCTTTGAACCTAAGTTCAAGAGCGGAGGTGGCGCGTATGACGTGGATCTGGGAAATTATGGGAGCGGCAATATGTGCGGGTTCTTTGGCGAGCTGTTTTTCTAGTTCAATTGCGTGGGGAAGGGATAAAAGAGTTGTCTCGACGATGGCGTCGTCGTCTAGGTCAAGGATGTTTTTCTTATACGTGGAGTTTCCAAGAGAGTGGTTGGACGAAGATGATGATCCAGTGGAGGAGGGTGTCAATGGGGGAGTCATGTTACTTGGGATGTTTGTTTCAAGGGGATGGTTCGTTCAGTTCAACTTGTGCCTCCTTTTATACGTTGTTAGAAGCTCCTTTGAACTCCGCAAGTTCTCCTCGGGTATCCATTCGTTGCTTCCGGAAGAGTAGCCGATCCAAGATACGAGATAGCGTCTTCGTTTACCCATGCCTTTATGGCTAAGAATAGCTTCTACTTCGTATTCTTCTTCGCCGTTGATAACGTCAGGTGGAGGTTCGGCGTAGTTCGGTCCGTGTATCTCTGTTTCGCGATAGGAGGATAGCTCAGAAGCATGGAACGTGGGGTGAACCTTCCATTGATCTGGGAGTTTCAGGGTGAACGTGATGGGAGATAGGACTGCGGTGATAACGAATGGGCCGTATCGCTTAGGCGCAAGTTTCCTGGATGGTAAGGATGTTAGGAGATTGGTGGCCGTAAGCCATACCTTATCTCCTATCTTCCATGGTCGATATTTCCCATGGCGAGATCTTTCTGCCATTCGCTGCATAGCAATGTTATGGCAGGCGAGTGCTTCTTCGCGTATCTTTTGTAAGTTCCTGAGTCTTTCTTCTGCTGCTGGCGTGTCAGATACGGGTAGGATGTGGGGGATTCCTCGTGGCTCATAGCCCATCATAAGGAAGAATGGAGATGTGTTCCTGGCGTCGTGCTTTCGATGATTGTGGACGAACTCAGCGATGGGGAGGTGATTAGCCCATTCTAGCGGGTTACTTCTGCAATAGATTCGAAGGTAGGTTTCAAGTTCTTGGTTGAGACGTTCTGTCTGTCCGTCTGTCTGGGGATGGTAGGCAGTTGATGCGGCGATCTGATATCCGAGAAGTCGGGCGAGTTCTCGAGAGAACTTAGAAATGAATTGTGGTCCTCTATCAGAGATCACCTTCTCGTGGAGACCGAATCTCTTGAATACGTTTTTGAGAAATAGTTTAGCCACTCCTTCTGAGGTGATGTTCTTGTTGCATGGTGAAATAATTACCCCCTTCGTAAGCCCATGGTCTACCACGATCATGATAGAGTCAAAACCGTTCGACACAGGCAGGTCGGTGATAAGGTCAACGGATACCTGGGAGAAGGGGCGAGTAGCGGAGGAAGGAATCGGCCGTAAGGGCGGAGTAGTAGGGTGCGTGTCGGCCTTCATCTGCTGACATAAAGCGCAACCATCGACGTATTTGCGAATATAGGTCCCCATAGCGGGCCACCAAAAGTCCCGTTTCACTAGTTCTTCAGTCTTGAACCGGCCGGGGTGTCCGGCCGTAGGATGATCATGGTGTTTGAACAACACATCGTGCCGTTGGGCTGCTGGTACATAGGCTCTATTTTTATAAAACAGGACGCCATTGGTGCAGGTCCAGTCAGAGAGGGCGGATTTCATGGGGGGAAGACACACTCCGTCCAGTGCTTCCAGGGCTTTCTGGTATACAGGGTCTTCGGCGGAGTTACGTGCAATACTCTCAGATAGGTTATCGTCGATCAGTCGTACGAACATAGTATCGGGGAGGAGAATGCGATTCTCGTTGTCATCTTTTCCAAGGGAATGGTCAGGGCGTCGGGAAAGTGCATCAGGAGCAGCTAACTTGGTTCCTGCGACGTGGTGTAATTCCAACTGAAAATTGGACAAAATGAGCTGCCATCGTGCTTGTCGTCTTGTTAGCTTCTGAGCGGAGCGGAAGTAGAGGAGATTCATGTGATCTGTAAATACTATCACAGTGTGGGGGCTTCCTTCCAGGTAGTGGCGCCATTCAGAGAGTGCTCTGACTACTGCCAATAATTCCCTATCAAAGATCTCGTAGTTGCGTTCCGCAGAATTGAACGATTGAGAGAGATAACCGCACGGGTGGTACATCCCATTTTCATCAGTTTGTAGCAACACCGCTCCGGTTGCCGCAAGCGAAGCGTCGGTGGCAATTGCGAATTGTCGGGCTGGGTCAGGGTTCCGTAGTACTGGCTGTGATAAGAAGGCGTTTTTGAGATGGTCGAAGGCAGTTTGGCAGTCGTCTGTCCATAAGAAGGGATGATCTTTCTTGGTAAGGTCAATAAGGGGTCGGGCGATGTCAGAGTAGTGAGCGATGAACGCTCGGTAGAAGTTGCAGAACCCCAGGAATGATCGTGTGTCCTTCAGGTTTTCCGGGGTTGGCCAATGCTTAATTCCATCTACTTTGGCGGGTTCCATTCCTACTTCTCCGGGTCGGATTATCATTCCGAGATACTCCACTTCTTGAGCGTCAAAAGTGCACTTTTCCGGTTTGACAAACAACTTTTCCCTCCGGAGGATATTGAGAATCTCAATCGTCCGTAATCGATGTTGTTGCAGATCTTTTGAGAAGATTAAGAGATCGTCCATATAGATAACCAACCACCCTTCATTTATCTGTTGTTGACAGAGGTTTGCCATAAACGCCTGAAATGTTGCGGGGGAGTTTGTTAGTCCAAAGAACATGACCGTTGGCTCGAATAGCCCTTCTTGTGTGGTGAACGCTGCTTTCCAGCGATCTTCGGGGTGAATTCTGACGTTATTGTACCCAGATCTTATATCGATCTTTGTGAAGTATTTGGCGTCATAGAGTCGTTCGATGAGGGATTTTGGCAGGGGAAGAGGGTATTGGTTTCGTATGGTCCAGTCGTTAAGATACCGGTAATCTTGACAGGGGCGTAATTCTCCGCTTTTCTTTCCTACGAAAAAGAATCCGCTAGCTTGAGGGGATTTGGACGGGACAATGAAACCTTTCCTGGTGTTTTCTTCGATAAACGTTTTGACCGCTTCTCGTTCTTTTCCTGATAGTGGATAAATCTTTGATGTTTTGGGTACGAATCCTGGTTTGAGGTCGATACGATGATCTACCCCAGGTCTCTCGGGCGGAAGTTTGTTAAGGCCGTCTTTGGCGAAAACATCTTGGTACTGGTGTAGAAAGGGGGGAACAAGTTCTTCAAAGGTTTTCTTCTGTTTTTCTATTTCTCCTGCGACTGCGAATTCCTGGGCCTTATTGCTTGTCTTTCCGAAGTTTTGCTCTTTTTTTGATGTTCCGTCTCGAACGAGCGGGGTATCGAAAGATAGGTCTTCGATGATGCGTACTGTTGTTCCGTCAGTGGCGTATTCAACAAGTACTTCATCATTGGCTAGTTGATAAGCCAGGGGATCGCGGACTGGGGGTCTAAAATTTTCTGACCAGACGTCGTCCTTGGTGTCGTAGTTAGGAGTTTCTTCATCCATCGTTTCTTCTTCTACGGAAGCGGTATAGGGGGAGGGGGTTTCATTAGTTGCCACCTTCACCTGTACTGGCTTCCGTAGTTTAGAATTTACCCAAACTCGAGAGGCTTCCTTTTCGACGATCCTCTTCTCTTTGAAGAGAGGTGGGAGGGCTCTTCTTCGTCGTTTTCTATCGATATCTTTTTCTATAGCCAATGATCTCTTTGTTGGTGGAAGTGATACTGTCTTGGCTTCCCAATCAATCTGGGGTTTTAGTGCGGAGAGCCAAGGGAATCCTAGGAGGATTTTGTCTTGCTTGGCTAATTTTGCCACGTTAAATTTTCCGATCATGGTTCGCTGGTCAATTTTGACCGTGAGTACGCAGTATCGGGAGATGAGTCCTCCCTGGGCGTCCGATCCGTCCGCAGTGATGACGGGAAAGGGGCGAGAAAGTTTATGGGTCCTGATTTTATGTCTTTTGCAAAAGGCGTCGCTTATAAAAGTTCCGGATGCTCCGGAGTCGATGATCATGGATGTTTCGACGGTTTGTACGCGTTTATCGGAAAAAATGGATGCAGGAATTCTTAATTCATTTCTGGTTCCGATAGAACGTATTAGTCGTACAGGGATAGGAGTTACTGACGTCGAGGCAGTTCTCCTTTCTAAAAATCCATTTCCACGAAGCGGTGTTCTACTTCAGTGAAGTCGCTATCTTCTTCTTCTTCGACTTCCTTCGCTTTCTCTTTCATAGTTTTCCTTCGGATTGGTGTTTTTCTTTTCGGGGTTTCTTCTTCGTTCTTCTCCTTCTTTCTCCTAATAGGAGTTCTGGAGGAGGAAGCGCGACTTTCGACTTCGTCGTCGCTGCTGCTTTCTTCCTCTTGTTTTCTTCGGATCTGGTCCCTCTCCCTAGGGTGGAACGAGGTATCGTTGGCGCGATGGCCTACTTGGTGACACTTGAAGCATCTCCCTTCTTTAAGATGTTTCTTTAATTCTGCGTCGGACAGACGGCTTATGCGATCGACTTCCATATCGTCGCTTCTTCTGGGAACGTAATGTTTGTTCCCGAAGTTCTTCTTCTTCTGCTGGTGGGGTCTTTCTTTTCTCCTGATAGCCTTCATCCTTTGGAAAGCATTATCGAGGTTGATGCAGGTATTGACTACGGTGTCGAAGTCGTCGAGGCTTTCACCAGTACGGTGCATGCTTTCTTGGAGCCCGTAGTCTAGACCTTGTCTGAAGAATTCGATCAGGGGGGCTTGTTCAGTCATCCCTGCCCTGTGTGCGAGGAGTTTGTAATTGGAGATGTAGGTGTGGAGATCTCCTTTCATTTCCAACTCTCGGATTTTCATCATAGCGGTTCCGGCGGGGTCCATGGGTTTAAAGGCTTCGTCGAAGTCCTTTTTAAAGGTGGCCCAGCTTCTGTAGCCGATTATCTGACCAGAGGTGTCTTTCCTCTTGGGATCTAGGGCTGCTTCCATGAAGTCTTCTGCCCATATCGCTGCGTTTCCTTTTGTCATGTAAGACAGTACAAGGATGATCTTCTTCTTGTCTTCGTTGTACACTTGATCGTTGATATCAAGGTACGCGTGACATTTCATCATGAATCTTTTAGATTCTTCACGGTCTCCATCGAATTCGGGGGGGAGCCGATCTTGAGTTCTATATCTTTAGCTTTGGTCGTCATGGTGTTCAGAGGAGGGATATTTGGTAAGGCTCCTAGGTTCAAGGCTCCGATCAAGGGAGTTAACGAAGTCGTGGTGTCGGTTTCGTTGCAGATGGCAACGGTTCAGTTTATAAGACTTTAATCTTTTGTTACGACTGGGATGAGTCGAGCTATCTCTGTCTGAATAGACAATCGGCTGAACGCCAGATAGACGTAAGTCTGCTCTCGATTGAGAGATCAAAGGTTCTGGCTAAGGCGAGTGTCGCTGACTCCCTTAGAATAGTGGTTTTTAGACAGTAAGGTTGGAGACCTTACTGAAGGACAATGTTCCAGGTAAAACCCAGTAGATTAAAGTAAGGAATACAATCGTAAGTAGCTAGGTTTATATACGAATGTTCAAGCGGAGCTTGTAAATGTGTTATCAAGATAGAAGCATGATAAGGGATAAGGATCAGAGATAAGGCGGACAGCCCGCTTGGCGAAGATAAGAGATAAGCATGATATGGACAGCCCGTTTGTAAGCAAGAATAAAAGAAATGAGTATAGGGGCTAAATGTTACTGTAACAGCTTGGATATAAGGTGCGAGTACTGTCGCATGTTCTCGCAGATAACTCGCGAAGGCGTCACTGGACCACCTTCCCATAGCTTTCACGACATCGAAAGGCACTCCGCGCTGTAGAGACTCATGCCTCTCATGGTGTGATATGGCACTTTTCACTAGGGAGTTCATTGCATGAACTTGCAGCACCATTCTGTGTGCTATCTGCAGCTATCCCTATATGAGGCGCAGCTTTCCCGCGCAACGCGCGCCATGCGCGCACCATTCCTGTGCTTCGCGATGTATATACGCGCGCGCTTTCCCGCGCTTGATCGCCCTAAAGCGCCAGCCTTCCGGAAGCATCCATCCACTGTCCACCAAGCTCTCTAGTGCGTGTATTTCCATTTCCCTTATTTACATATCATTCCACCTTTATTTATATCATGGACCCTTACTTACATACATATATCTTTACATACCTTACTCGGTAGCGATTCGGCTCCGCATGACAGCGCTTAGGCGCCATATAAGCACCAGCATCATGGACCACTAGGAGAATTACTGGACCTCCCACTTACCACCCACATACTACCTAGGAGAACATAGTAGAAATATATTCTTTAACACCTCGCACTCGTATCTCTTGTCTAGTATCTAATCACCACTTAAGCAAACTCACTCTTACTATCACTTGTTTCCGCTCACGCGCGCGTACCTGCGCACTTTCTCGCGCTTCGCATCAGCCAACCAGTAGCGCCTTCAGCACGCACTACTAGATCCTTGCTGCACTCGCTTCCCCTTTAGGGTCGAACGCACTTGTCGTCTCAGGTATAGCAGACTAGGCAACGCGCGACCTCACAACATTATAGATACAGTCAGGAGCATCATTTGTTCCTCTCAGTATTGTTGTTTCTACAGCGCAGCAAATACTCTAAGGTCCCCCCGATGCACAAGCCATGCCCTTTTAGGTCTGGTAGTTTTGCTGCTTCCGCAGCTGCTGCTGTCCTTTTGAGGAGTTGTCTTTTTGACAACGGACGCATTCCTTTCGCGTGTTTCCAGGCAAACAGGTGCGTTTGTTCAGCATTGGACGCTGGGTTCACGCGAAAATGATTCTCTAAGGCTTCTTTAGGGTTCGTTGGTCCTTCTTGCGCGGCCCAATATGCATCTTCTCCTTCGACTGTGGAGCATTTTGTGCTAGGAAGATGTATTTTGGTGACGGGAAGTCCGTTGCGGTCGGTGGTTTCTGACACGTTAGCTCTGGTAACGTGTTTTCTGGGGTCAAAGTCTCTGATGGCGCTGACTGTGAACTCTCCAAGTCTCGCTATGGAGTAAAATGTCGTGGTCAGACACGCGAACACTGCTGCATCTAAGGGTGTGGTGAGGTCCAGTTGATTGCAGATAGCGGCCAGAGAATCTGGTGTGTATGGGTGTCGTTTGGGCTTTTTGGACTCTGTTGGTGCTGATGTGGCGGCACCATCTAGGACTGCTTTGGGTTCTCTAGGCGGGATCAACCAGTCTCTTCTGTGTAAGAGGTGCCACGCTCTGAGGCCCGCTGCATAATTGCTTAGCGCGGAGCCTGAGTACGACCCAGCGCAGCTGCACAAGAAATTAAGTAGCAGGGTGCGATCGATAGGGCACCACTTGTCTTCCTCGATACCATTTGTGTCGCAGAACACATGAAATATGAGTAAGCCTGCTCTGTATGTTTCTTTTGTGGATTGAGCCCACACTGATCCCATGACATCCAGGATGCATTCTAATTGCCGATCGGACATTTCCTGGTTCGTCGGATTGTTTGTTGTGTTTGTTGTTTGTCTTGCGCTGCTTCCCGCTGGTACCCATAACCTTGACCTGTCTCTTGCTAGACAATGTGGACGCAGTGTGGATAGCTGTGGGGTTAAGTTTGATTTATAGCATAGAGGGATAGAGGGAGCGCTAATGTGCAAGGTACTGGGCAAGGGGGCACCGAAACGTGCGTTTTCCGTGCTACTGTCTCTCGCTGAGTGCTTTGCTAATGAAGTCTTCCTCCTCTTTTCTGTCTGCACCTGCTCTAATGATCGCTTGTTGTTTGAGGAGTTCTCTGTTGATGAGCTTGGCAGCGGGAGTGGAGTAGCTCCCGTTCCGTAAGAGTCTAAGCTCAGTGGGAGAGAGCGGTTCAGTGGCGTCGATAAGGAAGCCTTCAAGCTCGGCTGGAAGCTTGACTGGAGGAAGAAGAAGGCTTCGCAGTCCGTAGATCCCTCTGGAGGGTTTATCTGCTGGGTCAGAGGCACTGGCGACGTAGGAAGTGACAATCTCGAAAGGGCGGTGAAGGTGAGGAATCTTGACTGTGGGTGAAAACACTAAAGAAAGGGGGCTCTACAGCAAGACCTGGATACGAGAATACAACTCGACCCAAAGGACAGCTACTGAGAGAAGTTCCTCGCGAATAAGGTGGAGGGAAACTCTGTCAACTAGACGGGCGCTGGTAGACGCGGGAAAGTAACGCGCGCGAAGGCGCGCGAGATGCGGAGGGTACGCGCGTAAGTGGGCGCACGCTTGAACGATGAAGGAGAGGAGTCCTTAAGAGAGTAGCAGGGGCACAGGTGTCAAACAGTGGAGGAGTATAATCAGATTTCTAGTATTGGAGGGAGAACTATACACTTTGCAGTATATCAAGATAAGGGGAAAGTAAGTACCAGAACCAAAGGAATCCTCCCTTTATTTAAGAAGGGAGATTACGCTATGCGGCGCGCTTCCGAGCGCGCTCCCGAACCGAGTAACCATATCAACTTCTAAATATATTCTAAGTTTAAATAGACTCTCTGTATGTAAGCGCGGAGGTCGGACCGAAGGTTCGTTAATTCAAAGAGAGAGATAAAAATAACGCACCAGTAAATCAGCAAGGACAAAGGACAGAGGGACGGACGGTAGGAGTGCGAAGGCCTATGGAGCGCGCGCGCGAAGGGCGCGTGTGCGTGTGCGATGTGCGAGTGAGGCGCGTACGTAGGGCGCGCGCGCGAGAGCGCGAATGACTGGTCCTTAGGATGTGAGCTGATACAGGTAGGGAATTAAATGGGTAAGAAGGCCGCATATCCGGCATTGAGAGGCGCGAGTCTCTACATCTCCTGGGAACTTACATTCTGAGTGTCCCCACTCAGAGCTATAGCGCGGGATTTTTTGACTTGGAGAAATGGTGATAGACAGGGGTCATGTGATCGCGAGAGTAGGGCCGCTCCTTTGATGATCGCGAGCATCGCTGATCTGATCGATGGGGTTGTTGATAAGAGATGGAAGTGTTCTCGCGATCTCTTGTCTTCCTTCTTATAATTACCATCATGCCTCCTTTCACTGCCGCTATGCTGAACTCCACTCCCTCTCCAGAACCTGAGCCTGTGGCGCCAATTCACCCTGAGGACACGCCTATGGCTGACGCTAGCGCGGAGTCCGATACCGACCGCCTTGTCAGCGCTTGGACCGCTTCCCTGGTCGCATTGGAGGCGTGCGTCATGGTGACGCCAGACCTCAAGCCGGAGCTCCTCGAGGATCAAGAGATGTGGATGGGCGAGTGGCTCTCTGTACTGGTGAGTGCGCTTACATGGCTTGACTTTTTGTGATGTGACCATCCTAGGCAAACTTGAACGGCTGTTCCGAGCGCGCGGGTGTGCTGAGCGTGGAGCTGGATATGGACAATAAGAGCGCGGAGCTCCTGAAGCAGGGGCGCAAGGGTTACAAGGAGATTGAGGTGCTGGTGAAGGGATGGAAAGCAAAGGCGATCGAGACCGTTCCAGTGGCGCCTCCCAAGCGCGTTGTGCGCGCCACTGAAGCGCCGGGTACCGAGGCACGCGCCACCGACGCATCTGGTACTGATGCTT
Source organism: Suillus plorans (assembly GCF_016647745.1). Taxonomy (NCBI): domain Eukaryota; kingdom Fungi; phylum Basidiomycota; class Agaricomycetes; order Boletales; family Suillaceae; genus Suillus; species Suillus plorans. The sequence continues at coordinate 462,560 of NW_024537417.1, forward strand.
CCATGCAGGTGCGTTTCTCTATGTCGTGTGGGTGTGCTACTCTACTGAATGTTCGTCCGCATTAGCGCAAGGTTGGACGTATGTCTGTTCCTTCGGCGCCTCACTGCACCAACTGCGCCAGCAAGAATCAGGTTTGCGGAGGCACGCCTGGCAGGCGCTGCCCTCCTTGTGACGTTTCTAAGCACGCTTGCTCCTTTTGTAAGTTGCGTCTTGTCGGATTCTGTTGGCGCGCTACTGACGCCTTTGGGATTAGCTAAGCGCAACAATACAGACGGACCCAAGGCGCGTCCGCGCAAGCCTATGCCCAAGCGCCCCACGGTTACTGAGTCTGCCAAGGAGACTGCCTCCTCTATTGCCGTTGAAGAAGATGGTTCTGACGGGTCTGGTTTAGATGTGATGATTATTGATGAGCGCACTGTGGAGGATAAGGTTGTGCGCGCCTCGCGCGTTATCCCTGTGCGCGCTGAGGGTCCATTGGCATCTGGCTCTGCGCCTAAGGGAAAAGGCAAGTACAAGGGACCAGAGGAGGAGTTGAGAGAGGTGCAAGCTGAGACGGCGCGCTTGAGGGAGGAAAATGCGCTTATGCGCGCGTCCGCTTTGAAGACGCGCCAGTATGCGCGCGCCCAGCAGGCGGATCTCTTGGCGCTTTCTAACAAACTTTTCGCCATGTCCCAAGAGTGGTCTGACCTGGAGGAGCGCGCCAATGCTTCTCTGAACTAGATACAACCTGTTTTTCTCCTAAGCGCCAATGCGCCTTTGCAATAGATCCTGATGTTGTTGTCCCATGTCCATGTCCATGTCCTCGTCTGATTCACTGGGCTATGAAATTAAGATTATAAGTATGTAAGTAAGGCTTGAGCGCGAGACGAGATAAAGGTACTGCGATGGACTTTACTAGGTTTTCTGCGGGGTGCGCGCCCGTCTTGTCTTCTTTGCGCGCCTTCCTTCATCTATCCCTGCCTTGTTGCGCCGCGCGCACCGAGGCGATGACGCGCGCGTTTGAATAAAAATTAGAAAAAAGGAAAAAAAATGCGCGGCACCGCGCACGCGTTAGAAAGGGAACGTCTATGGGGGTGATTATGCGCGCGCTATACAAATATGGTAGTTAGTAGTATGTACTTGCGGAATATGAGCGTTTCGGTGGTGTGTTGATGTATTCTAGAGTCTGTGGGGTTTATGTGCAGGCAATGCACGTTATATGGACTAATGATAGAAAAAGATATCACCGGATGAAACCCGGGGTAAAACTGAGAGTATGTACTTCATGGAATATTTTTGTGTTTTTCGTATTATCTTGTGTTTTTGTTTTATGTTTTTGAGGAGTGTGTGGATGTGCGAATTGATTGGGTGATGTGCGGGTGAGAATTGGTTGCGCGCGCTCGGGCTCGTCTTCTTCAGGTTCTACGGTTTCATACGCTTCTAGTTCGTCGATGCTCTCGTCGTCCACTCCAGTCATTTGGGTTACCGATACGTGCTCCCCGCTACGTGGGTAGTAAGGAATGACGCGGAATGCGGCAAACCGCAGTTTTGAGATCGCGCCGTCCAACTCGGCCAGCATATACGAGCCTCCCTTCGTGCGGCGCACTATGATCATAGGTCCCAAATAGCGCGGCTTTGTCTTCTTGCTCAATTCGTATTCGACCCTCGAGTTGCGTACCAACACTAAGGCGCCGGGTTCGAAATCGTGCGATTTGATAGTCGCGCGGAAGCGCTTCTCAAAATCGCGTATCGACTTGAAGCGCGCCGCGACTACTCTGTCTCTGATCGTGTTAATATCTTCTATGCACTTCTGTAATTGACGCGCGCGCCATGCTATAAGAGTGGTGAACGCACCTCAGCTTGGTAAGGGCGCGAGGAACGTCGCTTCAGCGAGATCAAAGGGAAATATTGGCTCTACACCGTGCATCATGAAATAAGGCGATAAGCCCGTCGCTTTGTGAATGGTAACACGCTCTGCCCAGAACACTGAATGAACTACCTGATACCAGCGGGAATCGTCTCCGTCGCAGGTTTTAATGATGGCCTCCCGGACATCGCGGTGTCATCTTTCGACTATACCGTTTGCCTGAGAATTATATGGTGAGATGCGGATCGGGTGGATCCCATATTTGCGCACGAGTTCGTCTACTGTGAGCCTATATGCGGGCGCGTTGTCCGTCACTATTTCTGTGATCGGACCCCACCTACAGAAGAGCTCTTCGAAAATAAAAGCGGTTAGCGCGTTAGTATTCTCTTTGCGCAGCATGCGCCATTCAGGATACGATGTTAGCGCGCATCGCGCTTGCACAAGGTATTCAAATCCACCTGCTCTGGGCATCTTCATGGTGTCGATGTGCGCTTTGCGGAATAGACCACCCGGTATGGGTACGATTGGAGGAATATGTAACCTCCGCGTTTGGCGCACTTGGCATTCGTGACACGTTTGCGCGTACCATTTGATATCTTCAATGATGTGTGGCCACCAAAATCGCAGGCGTAGGCGCGCGCTGACCGTATAGATACCCTTGTGCCCTAAATCGTCATGCGCCTCCTTTAGAATGCGGTAGCGCTTGTTTGGAGGCAGCACGAGCTGATGTTTGCCATGCGTCGCTCTGCGCCATAGGTTGCTTTCCAGGACGAAGTAGCGTGCTGCGTTGTTGACGAACTTTTCGAATTCTTGATCTGAAACGTCAGGGGGTCTTTCGCGCGAGGTAAGGAACTGTTCTATTGTGGTCATCAGCGCGTCTTGCGCGCGCGCTGCATTTGAGCGCGGAATGTCAGGCTCCGATTCTTCCGTCTGCGCGACATCGAAATATACGCGCAACGCTGGCACGCGCGCGCTCTGCGAAATAAAACATGTGCGATGCACTTCATGGCGTATGTCTGCCGAGACGCCTGCTACATGGCGTGCGCGATTGTTCAGCAGTGCAATAGCGAATGAGTATGCGCGATCAATCCAATCTTCATGATCGTCGTCCTCAATGGGATCTTCCTCAGCGGGTGGTCTCCTTGAGAGACCATCCACGCCTTTGTGCTTTTGCGCAGGTACATGAACGAGTGTGAACGAAAATAAGAGGATACCCGCAATCCATCGATTGATGGTCGTGTTAGGTTGCAAGTCCGGGTTATTGATCATACCTTTGATGTACTTCGCGTCTACCTCCACCGTCAGATTCTTTACCCCGAATATGTATACGCGCACCGCGCGTAGCGCGCGGAAGAGTCCAAAGAGTTCTAGCTTCGCTTGAGAGTAGCGCCTCTCCACGTCATTTAGCGCGATGGAGCCAAATCGATTTGGATAGCGCTTCCCGTCTTCACCTACTTGCAGCAAGACCCTAAGAATCCGCGCACTTGCGATTGATTCGTTGGTTCGGGCCAGTCGCGTATCTTCTGGACTTTAGATTCTTCTGGTACGCGCCCTTCAAACGTGCATTTGTGCCCGACGATAATAGCCGTGGGCGCAGCTAGAATGAATTTCGTCGCGGAGATGGTTGCACCTACGTTCTCTAAGCGCTGGAGAATGCGATTGACGACGATGCAATGTTCCCATATGAAGCGCCGGATTCCTGGGTTTTCGGGTATTGTCTCGTATGAACCGTCCTCGCGCTGATAGCGCGTTCGTACTGATTTGATTGGGACATCATCCACGAACGGCGACGTGAACTCTGGAATCTCGTGTTGCAGGATGAACGCGGTATCGCCTTGGTAAACCTGTACAGCGTTAGCATGCCCTTGAGGAAGGGTGGTAGCCGTGAGGGCCCAAAGGCGTTCCAAAGGTTGTCAGGTCGCGCGACTCACGTCAAGCGTGCGCTGGTCATAACCTGAATATAAATCCAATATTGCATACACTGCGTAACCGGCGAATGCTTCTGCGAGAAGTTCGACAAAGGGAGGAAGCGAGGCGTCGCGAATTGTTACCGCGTTAAGCGGCTGCAAGTCGTGAACTAGGCGCAAGGATTTTCCGTCCTTCTTGACGACACAAAAACCAGCGCGAGCGATACGCGGCCGTTGATGGCTCGTATACTCCTGATGAGATCTTTTCCTTGATGATGCACACTACTTCATCTAAGGTGGCTGGTGGAATCGGAATATTGCGCTGAGACCACGGGGTGTGCGGAATGGTCGAATCTTGTACGGCAGGAAATAGGTCTCGTTGAGGCGCCCGCGCTCTGAGGCGCCCCATGTAAAGGCGAGTTCGTGAACGCGAACCAGCCAGCGTACTAACTGAGTTCCTCTGGCCACAGCCAATTTGCTGGGTCGAGGTCTAGCTTGTCTGCGCGCTCGCGCGTGAAGCGCGCACCTGGAGAGAAATCTGGGGGATGGGTGGGTAAGTCTGGTAACCCTGCTAACAGGTCTTCTGGCAACTGGCGCACTACCCTATACTCTGCTGGCATAGTGTAGGCACGGTCCGCACCTTCTTCGCGGACTGGTTTGTAGACCAGCGTGTGAAGGGCGGGATCATAATAATAACATGAATTGAAGGCGTCAATAGTCGCCTTCTCTATAGCAGTCATGTGTGGATGTTAGATGCGCGTAACGCGCTGAATACTGCGGAATACTACATGCGGAAAGATGATGCGTAGAAACAAAAGACGATGCGTTGTTGCTCCTTAAGAGCATAGAATGAGAAACGCCTTCAGCGCGCGCAATGCGCGGTGCGTTAGGCGCAATACGAGAAGACGAGACATGATGCGATAATGAAAATGATTGGGGAAACAAATGCGAATAGGCGTCTCCCCGCGAATGCTGCAGATCATCGATACTTAAAAACCTGTTCCTCCTCCTTGAGCGCGTGCGAGTGCGCGTTGTTAACGCACTTCGCGTCTCTTGCGAGCGAACTGCTTGACCCAAGGTAGGGTTGGATATGCGCAATTCCTTGCGCGCATTAGGGTCCGTCAGTATAAGATCCTGCTCCCCGTCAGGGAGATCAAATGTGCGACATGAAGTAAGCTTAAAAAAACGGGCGCCCTAGCAAAACCTCGAAGGTCGCTGCGCTCGATGACCTGGACTTGAAAATACATGGGTCCTGCGCCAAAATCAAGCGAAACATTCTCCACGACTCCAAGCGTCGCGTCGCGTGATGTGTTCACTGATTCCATGTTGAGGCTGTGGTCCGATCTGAGCGGTACTCCGAGCGCCTTCCACACATCTCTTGGCATGACTACTACCTCTGCGCCTTGGTCTAGGACACACGTGAGAGTGCGCCCCTCTGATGTCTTCGCGCGGATACAGCGCAGGGGCGCGAAGTGATCCGCGACGATCCTGCCGTCGTCGCTTCGCATGCGCGCGTCTTCGTATTGCCTTAACCATTGATCGGTCGCGGGGTGTCCTGATAATTCGTGTACTGATACTGCGCCTACCGTGACACGCTTCTTGGTCGTAAGTTCGCGGAAATGTTGGCGAACATCAGGAGATACAGCTAATAATTCCCTTACGGGAATGTTGAGATTGGAATCGAGAAGACGCTCGACAACGCGTTTGTCGGCCTCTTTGTCCTCGAGCGCGAATGCATAACGATACGATGATGATTGTGATGGTGCTGGTGACGATGATGACGATGATGGTGATACCGATGCTGATGCTGATGACGATGCGGTCGCAGATGGCGATGATGATGATGGAGAAGGCGCGGACGACGATGGCGCCGCTCCTTTGGGGGGCGCCTTTGCGCCTATTGGCGCGCTTGACGGCGCAACTTTCGCTAGCTCCTTTCCTTTACCTTTGTCAGACGAGGCTTGTATTTCGGGGGAGATTATCTCCTCCTCTACCGTGGCTTGTCTAGATGCGGGCCTCGGGCGCGCGGGTTTCGCTGGGTACTTCGACACCGTCAAAGCGGACGTTTTTACCTTTGGTGTTGCGCTTCTGCTCGCGCTTCGCGGCTACGTAGGCTAGCGCCTCGGTCATGAGGTCCACCGTGTCATCGTCTCCATCAAGTTCTGTTCGCGCGACTGTGTGCACAAACGCGGATGACCCTACTTCAATTACCGCGTCGATCTCCTCAGACGCGCGATAGAACAGCCCTGCTGTGGTGCTTGCGCTAGCGGTCGTATCTGAGGTAGCGCGGCTCGCGTGGTGTCGGTCTAGTCGTTCCTTGAGTAGTCCTCGACCTGGAATCCACTCGCCATTTGGCAAAACAAGCTTGCGCGTCTCTTCGTTAACCTTACATTTGCCCGCGTCGATGTACCTTTGTCTCTCCGTGCAACGAGCATAATAATGTTCAAGACTGCCACAAAAGGAGCAGTCGTTGAATGCGGACGCCTCGCGCTTATATTCGCGCTTGGTTACCGTTCCTTGCGCGGGCGATTCCATTGACGTGTTAGCTGTGACCAGGTTAGTGAATGATGCCGCCTTAGGCGCGCTAGCCGTTGCGCTTGGTGCGGGCGCGTTCGCTGGTAGTACAAACTGTCCAGCTGCGAAAACGTTCATGAACGGATATGGATCTTGCGGGTAGTGGTCCGGGAACTTGATCATGAGGCGCGTGCGGATTTGCGCCTGAGTGTCCTTAGGAATACCTTCCATGAATGTGCGGTCGCGCTCGGCTTTCCCGATTCTGTCCTCCGCCAAAAGCGGTTGCATGATCTTCTTGAATGCGCGCAGGTAACTGCTCAGTTCCTGGTAAGAAGGCATCGGTTTGTTAGCATACTCGTGCGCGATGGCTTGTAGGTCCGCAAGCGCGTAGCGCCTTTTGCCATCCCATCCGGGATACATTACTTTGACCTCGTCTAAAAAGGCGTCGTAATCGCTTACTTGCGCCTCAGGCATTCCGCCCCATAATTCGCGATCATCGCGCTCAAGGTAGCGGATGATGCCTTTGATGCGGTCGAGTCCTTTTAGACCTACTTCATCAGCGAGCTGCTCGTATAGGTCTATAAAGTCAGCGAGGTCGTCCGCGGTGCCATCAAATTTAGGCGCGTCCGTTGTCCCACGGACGGGCATTCTGGTTCTTGTGGTGGACATAATAGGTGTTTGGGATGTTGTAGGCGCGGAGGTCTTCTGACTGATTGGCACTTGGCGCGCGTATGCGAAGGGAAGGTTTGCTATAACGATACCGCCTGGAATTGAAGGCGGGCGCGCGGGGTTTCGAACACTTCTTGCTTGATTTTCGGAATTCCCACTGTAGGAGGCGCGTTCTCGCGCACGGGGAATGCTAATGCGTTAAGCGGGGTTTTGCTAGAATCGGTCAGTTCGGTCAGCGCGCTTAGCGCTGATAGGTCAGAAGAAATAAAAGGAGGTTGGTTGGGCGTATGGAGGAACGCTCCGGGAACTTGGCTTCTTGGGTTATCTATTGCTTCAAAGTCGTCGGACGACTCTTCTTTGACAGATTCTTCCGGTGATGGCGTGACTGGCGATATCGGCTGTCTAGGCGCGCGCGCTAAGAGCGCTAGATCTGGTCGTGGCGGTTCTGAGATGTTGCGCGAGCGACCGCGCGCGGGTTGAAGAATAAGGGTCCTGGTAGAATTGATTCAATTGCTCTGTCGAATGCGGCGATGGCTTCTTCTCTAGCTCTGCGACGACTGTTGGGTCTGAGTACCCGACCGGTTGTCTCAGAAGTGTCCCTCGCGGTGGGCTCCAGTTGAAG